>NC_142873.1:33596439-33899469 GCF_051225735.1 Oryctolagus cuniculus
CTTTTCTAGTAATCTCTCCAAGTCTGAATTCTTCCTCCAGCTATTACATCGTCTGTGTGACTTATATGACACTCTTCTGTGATGATGTAAAGTTAGGGTTTTGTATACATATATACAATATGCATTCTATAATACATATTGAGTATCTAACAGCCAGTATATTTCTCATTACTGCATTCCTCACTATGGTGCTTAGTATAAATCTGGCCCCCTACTAGATACCCAAAGACTATCTGAGAGATCTGAAGATTCCAGAAGGTTCTATGAAGCTCATCTTTTGGTAAATTATAGCATCTTGTTCTCTTTGTGATGTTAACAAGGTAAGAACAAAGGCAATGCTAGATTTAGGCTTAGTACAATAACAGCACTCTCAAAGGAGCAAAACTATTGCTGTGGAGGTGGATAAATAAGTGGTCAGTGTCTTCCCTCTGATATTCTGCTGGCAACACTGGCCTCATGGATGTAGAGTCAACTCACTTTGCCAGGTATAATCCTGATCTCTTTGGACAGGCTAAGCACGGGAGAGAGTAGGAACACTGATGACCATAAGACGGTGTGCTCCATATTATGCTAGAGGAATGTGTAAGAGGCTATGAGAGCCCAGAGAAAGGACATACAAATGAGGCCAGGTTAGGTAGGTAGGTAGGGAGGTGCTAGTGCTTAGACTTGGAAGAGAGGCAGGAAAAGATTTTGTTGACCATCAGAGCTAGAATCAAGAAAGAGTGGAGGAAATTTCGAAGGGGAACTTTCTAAAATAAAGTTATTTTACAAGAAGAAGCCTTGGGAAATCAAGGAGATTTAATTACAACTGCCTCACGAGCAGGATTTGAAAAGGAGTGGGAGGCTCATAGAAACTTTAATTGCTGAGAAAAGTTAAGAGGAGAAATATGACAGAGGTAATGGGTCTGTCTGTATGTCATGTCTGATTTGTCATTTTTCTAGACAGGCACCCTGCCTCCTGCTTTCTTCTAGGTTGTTGGGGGGGTGGGGGTCCTTCAGCTGCTAAGGTGAAGACACCATTCAGGATGCAGAACTGGGACCTGGAAGTACTCCTTATTCCTTTTATGGAAGAAAAGGTCGGTCTAAGATTCCCTCTCTGTTGAGAATAATAAGCATTTGTTCAGCCATAACAATGTGTGAGATGCCTGAAAGAGCCCTGAATCAAGCTAAATAATTCCTTCCTTCCTTTAGAGAATAAAAAAAAAAAAACAAAACAGCTTGTCTGGTTTCTCTTCCAAATTATTCTTGTGGCTTTCCATTCCTTTGGAAAATCCAGGCGAATGCTTTTATAGACTGGGCCCACATTCACAGAGGGTGTCCTTGTGTGCATTAAACTGGGTCTTTAAGATGAATGCCGCGAGCAGGAAAACTTGATAGATGATGCAGCATTACGAGCTTTTAGCACGTCAGAGGGGCTGCGTGTTGAAGGCATCTGGAGAAATTGCAGCTCGCAGCATGATCAGCACATGACTGACAGATGCCGCCACAGAGAAGTGTGGGACTGCTCCTAACTTCCCGGGTTGTCTGCAGAGGGGTTAAGAATGACAGCTTTCCTAGCCGTTTGGGGTTTGGGTACAGAGGTGCTAGAGGGACTGTGTCTGTTTGTACAGATAAAGGAGAAGCAATGTGACTGAGGGAAGAAGAGGTTTTATACGCAGGTAGAATGAGAGACTAGACCATCCCCAGGGCCCTATCCAACTCACATTTTGATCTCTGGAACAGGATTTAATGAGATTTTTTACAAACTCTAATTCTCATTGGTGAACCCCAACTCCACCTGACCTCTGAACTTTAATGGTTTACATTTGTATGGTACTTTACTGCCTAATCTTACAGACTATGGATTGTTATGTGTTGTCAAAATAATGCTTTGATTGTGGGTGTTGTAGTGCAGTGGGTTAAGCTGCTGTTTGCAACACCTTAAATATCCTCTCAGAGCTCCTGGTTCAAGTTGCAGCTGCCCTGACTTACTTACTTTATTTATTTATTTATTTGACAGGCAGAGTTGGACAGTGAGAGAGAGAGACAGAGAGAAAGGTCTTCTTTCCATTGGTTCACCCCCCAAATGGCTGCTACACTGATCCAAAGCCAGGAGCCAGGTACTTCCTCCTGGTCTCCCATGCGGGTGTAGGGCCCAAACACTTGGGCCATCCTCCACTGCCTTCCCAGGCCACAGCAGAGAGCTGGACTAGAAGAGGAGCAACCGGGACAGAATCCGGTGCCCTGACCGGGACTAGAACCTGGGGTACCGGCACCACAGGCAGAGGATTAGCCTAGTGAGCCGTGGTGCCAGCCTGCCCTGCTTTCTGATCCATCTTCCCACTAATGTGCCTGGGAGGCAGCAGGTGACGGCTCGAGTAGTTGCGTCCCTTCTAACCAGGTAGAGGCCTGGATGGAATTCTGGCCTCTTGGCTTTTGCCTGGTCCAGTCCTGGCTATTGTGGGCATTTGAGGAGTGAACAAGTAGATGGAAGATATCACACATTCTCTCTTTCTGTTTCTCCCTTTCTCCCTCTGTCATCCTTTCAAATTAATTAATTAAGTAATTAAAAACAATGCATGGTCAGTGCAGACAATGATGTGTTCATTGATCACACATCTAGAAGTTTGCTGGGTGCTCTGCTGATCTTGGTTAGGCTTGTGCTCCTATCTGTGGGTTGGTTTGCCTGAGATGACTTGAATGACTCAGCTCTGATCTGTGTGTGTCTTACCTTCCATCAGGCTAACCCAGGCATGTTCTCAAGGTGATGAAAGAGATGACAGAAGAGTCCCAAGAGAAGCAGCAGAAACATGCAAAGCCTCAGATATTAACCTAAACAAGTAACATGAGTGAATTCAGTATTGGGCACGGGAAATGTACTCCACTACTTTTGCTAAAGGAGTTTGGTCACTTAGCAAAGAGTGTAGATGCAGAGAAGGGAAAATAATTGGTACAACTATAGCAATCTACCACACACTTCTATTGCTTTAAAAGCTACATAACAAAAAGACAGATACTGCCTCATTTAATCTTTATAGTATCATCTTTACTCTTTAAGACTGGTTGGGCACTGTGGCAGAGTGGGCTAAACCTCCGCCTGCGGTGCTGGCATCCCATATGGGTGCTGGTTCATATCCAGGCTTCTCCTCTTCTGATTCAGCTCTGTGCTATGTCCTTTGAAAGCAGTAGAAAACGGCCCAAGTCCTTGGGGCCCTGCACCTGCATGGGAGACCCAGAAGAAACTCCAGGCTCCTGGCTTCAGGCTGGTCCATCTGTAGCCATTGTGGCCATTTGAAGAGTGAACCAGCGGATGGAAGACTTTTCCCTCTGTCTCTCCTCTCTCCGTTTGTAACTCTACCTCTCAAATAAATAGATAAATCTTTTAAAAAAAAGAGACTGATACTATTATCTTCCCTTTAATTGCTTTAAAAGCTAGATAATAAAAAGACAAGAAGCATCTCTAAGTTTGCATGATTTGTCAGTAGCATTTTCTGTTACAAATGAATGGAATGTTCTTAACTTTTAAAAAGTATTTATTTATTTATTTGAAATTCAGAGTTAGAGACAGAGAGGGAGAGAAAGAGGGAGAGAAAGAGGGAGAGAAAGAGGGAGAGGGAGAGGGAGAGGGAGAGGGAGAGGGAGAGGGAGAGGGAGATGTTTCAATCATTGATTCACTCCCGAGATGGGCCAGGCTGAAGCCAGGAGCTAGGAACCAGGAGCTTCTTCCAGGTCTCCCATATGGATAGCAGGGGCCCAAACACTTGGGCAATTTTGTGTTACTTTTCCCATACCGTTAGCAGGGAGCTGAATCAGAAGTGGAACAGCTGAGACATGAGCCAATGCCCATAAGGGATGATTGCTTTGCAGGGAGTGGCTTTGCAGGAAGTGACTTTACCTGCTACACCACAATACCATTCCCTAGAATGTTCTTAATTAAGGGCATGAATCTCAGGAATTTTGTCGTGGACTCTCTAGAGGTGTATTAATGAAGTCTATAGCCTTAAATGTTGTGTGAGTTGGAAAATACACAAACTTTTACTTATCTGTTCCTTTTTAAAATATTTTATTTATTTATTTATTTATTTGAAAGGCAGAATTACAGAAAGACAGAGGCAGAGAGAGAGAGAGAGAAAGAGAGAGAGGTTTTCCATCCACTGGTTCACTCCCCAAATAGCCCCAACAGTCGAAGCTGGGCCAATCCGAAGCCAGGAGCTTCTTCCAGGTCTCCCATGGGGATGCAGGGGTCCAAGGCCATCTTCTACTGCTTTCCCAGGCCATAGCAGAGATCTGGATCAGAAGTGGACTAGCTGGGGTTAGAACTGGTACCCATATGGGATTCTGGCACTGCAGGCGGCAGCTTAAATTGCTATGCCACAATGCTGGCCCCTACTTATCTGTTCTTAATCTGTTTAAATTCCCAGATACCTATAAATTATAATATTTTCCCATAATAATATATCTAAAGAATTCACTCATAATCAGAAAGTTATTTTACTTTTTAGTTTTAATTAATTAATTAAATTTATCTGAAAAACAGAGAGAGGAGGAGAGAGAAAAATTTGATATCCAACTGGTCCACTTCCCAAATGCCCATAGTAGCCAGGACTGAGCCAAGGCACAGACAGGAGCTTGGAGCTCAGTCTAGGTCTCCCATCTGAGTGGCAGTGACCCAAGTACTTGAGCCATCACGTGATGCCTTCCCAGGGTGCACATTAGCAGGAAATTTTATAAGTAGAGCCAGGGCCGGCGGCGCTGTGGTGTAGTGGGTAAAGCTGCTGCCTGCAGTGCAGGCATCCCATATGGGCACCAGTTCAAGTCCTAGCTGCTCCATTTCCCATCTAGCTCTCTGTTACGGCCTGGGAAAGCAGTAGAAGATGGCCCAAGTACTTAGGCCCCTGCACCCACATGGGAGACCTGGAAAAAGCTCCTGGCTCCTGGTTTTGGATCAGCCCAGCTCTGGCCATGCCTTCCATTTGGGGAGTGAACCAGCAGATGGAAGACCTCTCTCTCTGCCTCTCCTTTTCTCTCTGTGTAACTCTGGTTTTCAAATATATATATAAAATATATATATATAAAAGTCGAGCCAGGACATGAACCCCATCATAAGCAGTATCTTAACTGCTGTCTTAAATATCTGCCCCAATTATTTTGCTTTTTGATTAGATAGTTACTTAGTGCAATTGTCAGAGTAGGCTAGCTGTGTCCCTAAGTACCCTAAATTTTTAGTGATATAGAATAATAAAAGTTTATTTCTTGTTCATATTGGCCAGAACTCATACACGTGACTACACTTATACGCAAAGGAGGCTGGAAAATATAGTTTAGCTGTGTGAAGAATATTGGCAAAAATTTAGCAATATCCAAAAGAATGGATCATAGCATAGGTATATTTTTTTTTGACAGGCAGAGTGGACAGTGAGAGAGAGAGACAGAGAGAAAGGTCTTCCTTGCCGTTGGTTCACCCTCCAATGGCCGCTGCGGCCGGCGTGCTGATCCGATGGCAGGAGCCAGGTGCTTCTCCTGGTCTCCCATGGGGTGCAGGGCCCAAGCACTTGGGCCATCCTCCACTGCACTCCCTGGCCACAGCAGAGAGCTAGCCTGGAAGAGGGGCAACCGGGACAGAATCCGGCGCCCCGACTGGGACTAGAACCCGGTGTGCCGGTGCCGCTAGGAGGAGGATTAGCCTGTTGAGCCATGGCGCCGGCTATAGGTATGTTTTGTAAGGAGATTATTTCATATGGATTATACAGGGTAAAGGAAAATGGAAGAGAAGAGTTCATCTAATCTGCATCCAAGTAAATGTATAGAACCCAAGTTCCAAGACATGCACAATGTACTCTACTGAGTAGGCAGAATGACCGTTATGAACTAAGAATTAAAGAATATAAATCTGATTATATTACTCCTATGATTACAAGCATCAATGTTTACCCTAAGAACAAATGATTAGTGTGGGTTACACAATTTTCCAAGATATGCTCCCCGTCTGTCTGTCTGTCCCTATCTACTGCACCTTTCCATTTAATTTTTATTATCTATATGGGTATTTTTAATTTGCTGGAGATGTGAAAATATGTTTTCATCTTTAGAATATAATGCTGTTTCTTCCATCTCCTGGTTCCTCTCCTTTGAAACACTCATTAATCTTTCTTTCTGTAACTAAGACTCATTCTTTTTTCTCAGCCTAAAAGTTATACTCTGACAGTCAAAGTCCAAAATTAAGACAATAAACAAAAAAAATCACTAATCCTCCACCTACGGTGCTGGCACCCTGGATTCTGTCCCGGTTGCTCCTCTTCCAGGCCAGCTCTCTGCTGTGACCCGGGAGTGCAGTGGAGGATGGCCCAAGTGCTTGGGCCCTGCACCCATGTGGGAGACCAGGAGAAGCACTTGGCTCCTTGCTTCGGATTGGCACAGTGCGCCGGCTGCAGAGCGCCAGCCACAGCGGCCATTGTGGGGTGAACCAATGGAAAAAAGAAGACCTTTCTCTCTGTCTCTCTCTCTCACTGTCCACTCTGCCTGTCAAAAAAGAAAAAAAGAAAAAAACTCTAAGAAACTCAGAGCATATCAAGCAGGATAAATACTAAAACTCAGTCAAACATATGCTTAGGCATATTATTCAAATCACAGGAAATCAAAGACAAGAAATTTTCTAGAAGTTAGCTGGGGTGGGGAGTGGGAAAAAGAAGCACCACATTTAGATGGACAAAGATAACAGGAACAGCTGATTTTTTTTGCCAGAAACTATGCAAGCCAAAGGTGATGGAGTGATATTCTTAAAGAGCGAAATGAAAAATTGTCAGTCCAGAATCCTATACTCAGAAAAAAAAAAATCTTTCAAAAATTAGAGAGAAACACAGACTTGTCGGAGTAGAGACAAAAACTGAAAGAATTTATTTCCAGCAGGCTGCACTGCAAGAAATGGTAAAGGAGTTCTTCAGGCAGACAAAAATGATAACAGAAAGCATCTTAAATCTGTACAAAGAATGAATAACACTGATATTGAAGAGATTAATATAAATTTAAGTGCATCATTTCTTCAAGAGATGTTTTGTTATGTTTTTTCCTCTCCTTTTGAAATTCTATTACACACATTATAGACTGATATTGCCCCACAGCTCTTAAATGCTCTGCTCTGGGTTCTTTTGTTTGTTTACTCTTTTTTTTTCTTTGGGTTTCAGTTTGGGTAATTTCTATTGGTATAGTTCCAAATTCAGTTATTTTATCAAGTTGACCAATGAGCCCACTGAGATCACTCAAACTCTACTGTTGTTTTTTTTTTTTTTAATTTAAAAAAATTTTTTTGACAGGCAGAGTGGACAGTGAGAGAGACAGAGAGAAAGGTCTTCCTTTTGCTGGTGGTTCACCCTCCAATGGCCACCGCGGCTGGTGCACTGCAGCTGGCACACCGCGCTGATCCGAAGGCAGGAGCCAGGTGCTTCTCCTGGTCTCCCATGGGGTGCAGGGCCCAAGCACTTGGGCCATCCTCCACCTCACTCCTGGGCCACATCAGAGAGCTGGACTGGAAGAGGGGCAACCGGGACAGAATCTGGCACCCCGACTGGGACTAGAACCTGGTGTGCTGGCGCCACAGGCGGAGGATTAGCCTATTGAGCTTTGGCACCAGCCTACTGCTGTGTTTTTTATTTCCATTTGATTCTTTCTATGGTTTCCATTTTATGTGGCAATTACCCTTCTACTTATCCATATTACCTACCTTTTCAACTAGAGCATTCAAACATAACAAAAATTATGTTAAATTCTCTTTTTGATAGTTCTGACATCTGTGTCATAGCAGAGTCTGGTTGGTAGTATTTTTGTTGTTTTTTCTTGTTTCCTTGTTTATCTTTTAAGTTTTTGAGGAAAGCCATCCATCTATGTAGGGTGACAGAGCCTAAATTAAATAGTTGTTATGCCTCAAAATGGGCATGCTTTTTCTCATTCTGGACATTTAATGTGGGGGGATGAGTCCACCTACTTAGGGGTTGGACCAGTTGGAGATTTTGTTGTTCCTATGGTTATCCTCGGCACATCACAGTTCTCAAATTCCTCTTGTAGATCTGTGTACAAGGGCTGGTTTGCTAGAGTTTTCTTGAGCGTCTGCTCTACCCTCTGCTTTGGGCCTTTCATTTGTCTTGTTGTGCCTCAGTCAGAGCTTCTCTCCATGCCTTGGTGCCTCTCTCAGCAGAAGATGCTGTCACTTGTTACCCAATGTTTGTTAGCCTGGTGGGAGAGGATGGGGGAAGCATTCTTTAAGTCTAAGTCATAGGCAGGTGTTTTGTCTCAGTGTTAGGAGTGGGGCTTTCTCAGCAGTCGTCTTTTACCTCAGCCTGGGGCCCAGCACCTGTTCCTGCTCCTTGCATGGTTACAGAATTTGCCTCCCCTCCAACTTCACTTCTCCCAGCTGCAATGGCTTTTTCACCCGTGCCTTAAGATCGACAGGTTTGTCGATCATTTTAAGGCTTTTTCTCTGTAGGAGAGATTTGAAAGGATGAAGATCTGGATATGGCTTAATGTGTTTGCTACAGTGGCCGCTGTTTCTTTCTCCGGGGTCTACAGTGCATGGAATGCTTTTGGCAGACTCCTGTCCTTCTTCCAATCTTTTGTGTGTACCCAGTGAGGCTGGTGGAAAAGTGTCTGTGAGAGGGTGTAACTTCTTAGCCCGTGTTCCCTGGGCTTTGATGCTGTCTTGCTGGTCTAAACTTAACCTTTATAGCAATTTGTTAAAAACATTTGAGTTGGGCCGGTGCTGTGGCTCACTTGGGTAATCCTCTGCCTGTGGCACCGGCATCCCATATGGGCACCAAGTTCTAGTCTCAGCTGCTCTTCTTCCAGTCCGGCTCTCTGCTGTGGCCTGGGAAGGCAGTGGAGGATGGCACAAGTGCTTGAGCCCCTGCACCCACGTGGGAGACCTGGAAGAAGCACCTGGCTCCTGGCTTTGGATGGGTGCAGCGCCGGCCATAGCGGTCATTTGGGCAGTGAACCAATGGAAGGAAGACCTTTCTCTCTCTCTCTCTCTCACTGTCCATAACTCTACCTGTCAAATAAGAAAAAATTCAAGTTGAGTTATTCTTACCCAGGCACAGAGCTATCTGCCCCTGTAATTAAGAGCTCACGTGTGTCTTTTTTGGGGGGTGCCTGTGTTTCCTTTGATTTTAGGTTCCCTGGTTGCTCTTCAGCATTAGCTCTCTGATAGTTTCAAATAAATTTCATTTGCAGATTGTCCAAATTTTGGGGATTATTTTTCTTTTCTTTTTGGTATAAGGATAGGAGCAATGTTCTTTCTATTTTTATACATTGTAAGTGGGAAACCAACACATTATTCTTAAAACATTGTAGTCATGGCCAGTTTATGAGTTTAGAACAGTATTTCTTGTGTTATCTCTACCATCTGCAATCAGAATGGTAGGTTTATTAAAAAATCATAATTCTGAAGCCACTCCAGATTCATCAACCTGAAAGTCTAGGAGGTGTTCGTATGTTCAAGTTCAAGAGGTGATTCTTATGGATTTTAAGGTTTGAGAATTGCTGGTGGGGTCAGGGCTCAGAAAGCTATCCCGAGGTAGGGCCCTTTGCACAGGGAGGACTTGGAGCTGAAGGTGATTGGAAGTCTTCAGAGGGAGGACTTCCTGATCTTCTCCCATCCTCCTATCTTTCACCCTTCCTTCTGCCTGAAAGTGAATCCTAGAAGCTGGAATTCTACTTCCCTGTGGTGGATCATAGAAACCAAAACCCCTCTCCCCAAGCAAGTCGTAAAACCTTAACAGATCATTCTCTGTTTCCCTTGAAGATTCTCCTGGGACAGGCGTTCTGCCCTGTACCTGGGGAAGAGAATGTGACACAGAGATGCCAAGAAAACTATGAACAAATAGGTCTCCCTGTGTTCCCTCTCCAGTCTATTATCATTATACCGAACTATTTTGCCCAGTCACTTGCTCCTTGGTTGTCCATTCCTCATCAGACTTAAGCATAAAAATAGAGGTTTCCCTGATCTTTGGGTCTTCATTTCTGAAGGCTCCTATGACACACAAAACTTTGATATTAAAATACACTTATTACACTTTTCTCTTGTTAACCTATCTTTTGCTAAAGAAGTGTTGACCCTTGTGGTTGGTGATCAGAAATACATTAACATTCTTTTTGCCTCTGCAACAGAAAATATTTATTAGCACTTAAGATGCAACAATGTAGGGGAAACAAAAAATTATTACTATTTTTTTACTCCTTTAGGGTCTTTGGCTGTCCCATGAATTAAATTGACATCAGAGGCTGGTGATGTGGTGCAGTGGGTTAAAGCCCTGGCCTACAGTGCCGGCATCCCATACAGGTGCTCTACTTCCAAACCAGCTCTCTGCTATGGCCTGGGAAAGCAGTAGAAGATAGACCCTGCACCCGTGTGGGAGACCTGGAAGAAGCTCCTGGCTCCTGGCTTCAGATCAGCTCAACTCTGGCTGTTGCAGTTATTTGGGGAGTGAACCAGCAGATGGAAGACCTCTTCTTTTTCTCTCTCTGGCTCTACTTCTTTCTGTAACTCAATCTTTCAAATAAATAATGTAAATCTTATTTTATTTTATTTTATTTTATTTTATTTTTGACAGGCAGAGTGGACAGTGAGAGAGAGAGAGAGAGACAGAGAGACAGAGAGAAAGGTCTTCCTTTACCGTTGGTTCATCCTCCAATGGCTGCTGCGGCTGGTGCGCTGCGGCCGGCGCACCGCGCCAATCCGAAGCCAGGAGGCAGGTGCTTCCTCCTGGTCTCCCATGTGGGTGCAGGGCCCAAGCACTTGGGCCATCCTCCACTGCACTCCCGGGCCACAGCAGAGAGCTGGACTGGAAGAGGGGCAACCAGGACAGAATCCGGCGCCCTCACCGGGACTAGAACCCTGGTGTGTCGGCACCGCAGGTGGAGGATTAGCCTATTGAGCCATGGTGCTGGCCTAATGTAAATCTTAAAAAAATAAGTTGATGTCAAAAGGATTAAAAGAAAAAACATTTTCATAATGTATGAATGCATGGGAGTATCACAAAAATATGAGACTCAAAGAAATGGCTGGATGATTATGGTTTATATAGCAGCCTGAGCTACACAAAGTAATAAGGACTGGGGAGCAGGGTGGAGATAAGTTATGGGAAGATGAGGGGAGGAAATGTGTGATGAACAAAGCTAACCTTATTATGCAGAGAAGTTTCTTAGGTGATAAAATTTGTCTCTGGAGCAGCTCTGTTCCTGATACAAACGCTTTTACAAAAAGAAGTTCCCTTTATAGATGTAAATTTCCTTTACGAAAGGGCAATTTTTTCAGAGCTACTCCATGTCTGCAGTTTCTCAAAATAACCAGCTTAAAATACTATGCCATAGCAGCGTATTTTGGGGTGGTATATTTTGGTCTCCTGCGGTCAATATTTTGGGGTGACCCCTGACAACCAGACACTGCTGACAAAGACTATATTATTTAAATCTCATCACAAACCTATCACATAGGTGCCATTATCTCCCATTTTACCATTGATGCGACCGGATTTCAGAGATTCATTAAGTTGTTCAAGGTTACACGATGGCTCTGTGGCAGGGCCAGAATTTGAACTCAAGTGGTCTAATACCTTTTTAAAATGAGGAGATAATTTGCATACCACAAACTCCATCTTTTAAAGTGTATAATTCTCAGGGTTTTAGTATCACAAGGCTGTACACCCATCATCACTACCTAATTCCACATTTTATTTACATCACTTCAAAAAGAAACCATGGTACTTGTAAGTAGTCACTCTCTATTCCTCCCTCTCTCCAGTCTCTGGACTCCACTAATTTACTTTCTGTCTCTATGAAGTTCATTTCTATGAAGTTCTATTTAGGGCATTTCATGTAAATGCAAATATATAGTATGTGGCCTTTTGTGTCTGGCCAGAGACCTTAACCATGTTAAAAAATCAGAAATGAGAATTGCCTCTGTCTAGACAAAAGGACTTATGCCTTTAGGTTGCTTGTACAACCCAAGAAATCCATTCAGTTTCATGAAGACTTAGCACTTCCTATAAGCAAAGCTAGAGCTGGCACTCTGCTAGGACTGGTGCATATCAGAATTACCCACTGAATGCAATACAGGTAGATATCTGGGTTTCCCTCCTTGGAGAATCTGATACTAGGTCTTTTTTGACAGGCAGAGTGTACAGTGAGAGAGAGAGACAGAGAGAAAGCTCTTCCTACGCCGTTGGTTCACTCTCCAATGGCCACCGCGGCCGGTGCGCTACGGCCAGTGCACTGCGCTGATCTGAAGCCAGGAGCCGGGTGCTTATCCTGGTCTCCCATGGGGTGCAGGGCCCAAGCACTTGGGCCATCCTCCACTGCACTCCCTGGCCACAGCAGAGAGCTGGCCTAGAAGAGGGGCAACCAGGACAGAATCCGGCGCCCCGACCGGAACTAGAATCCGGTTTGCCGGCGCCACAAGGCAGAGGATTAGCCTATTGAGCCGCGGTGCCGGCTGATACTAGGTCTTAACCAGGGCTGAAATCCTATGTTTCTAGCAAGCATCTTTAGTTGGTGGTGACGTAACTGGTTAGGGACATCCAGAGAGACCTGTGCCCAGTTGACTAAGTCTAAGCGAAGTGGATTAACTGTCCCAATTAAGACCCAACTATGTGATGGAAGGAGACCCCCACCCTGTGCTCCACTGCATGTTTGTAAGAAGGCACCAGATCAAATGGGGTGGGCGGTATTTGTTATGCTGTTTAGTGAGATAGGAAAATGTATTGTATGTTTGACACATTTCCATCCTAAATGGTTAACATCTTCAGAAAAAAGCACTGAAGATAAAGAGGTAAGCCTTAATTTTCCAGAAAATTCACTGATGTGGAAAACTTCATTTCCTGACAACGCTGGTAAATCTGTGTTTTGCAGGGTGCTCCATATGTTGTCAGTGCTCATGAATTGTTTAGTTTTATTATCCTCATTAACGGGGATAATGGTTGCTTTTTAACAATCATGATCACCATCTGGAGCCTGAAACCGTAGTCTGAGGCTCAGGTAGACGGAGAGACCATCCTCACAGAGTCCCAGCCCAGTTATTTCCCCACTGCCCTAGCCCTGTGCCTGGCTGGCCCTAGGGTCACAAGAACCACAGGGATAGACAAAATGTTAGTGCTAGTTCAAAAGAAATAAAAAATTAAATGACAGAAACAAAGCAAAATGTTATGAAACTCAGAGTATAGGGATACAGATTCTAACTTTGCTGTTTAACCACATTTTTTTAAAATTTGACAGGTAGAGTTATAGACAGTGAGAGAGAGAGACAGACAGAGAAAAAGGTCTTCCTTCCATTGGTTCACTCCCCAAATGGCCACTACGGCTGGCGCTGTGCCGATCTGAAGCCAGGAGCCAGGTACCTCTCCTGGTCTCCCATGGGGTGCAGGACCCAAGCACTGGGGCCATCCTCCACTGCACTCCCGGACCACAGCAGAGAGCTGTTCTGGAAGAGGAGCAACCGGGACTAGAACCAGGCGCCCATATGGGATGCCGACACTGCAGGCGGAGTCTTTTTTTTTTTTTTTAAAGATTTCTTTATTTATTCAAAAGTCAGAGTTACACACAGAGAGGAGAGGCAGAGAGAGAGAGGTCTTCCATTCGAGGGTTCACTCCCCAATTGGCTGCAATGGCCAGAGCTGCGCCAATCTGAAGCCAGGAGCCAGGAGCTTCTTCCGGATCTCCCACATGGGTGCAGGGGCCTAAGGGCTTGGGCCATCTTCCACTGCTTTCCCAGGTCATAGCAGAGAGCTGGTTCGGAAGAGGAGCAGCCAGGTCTCGAACTGACACCCATATGGGATGCTGGCGCTTCAGGCCAGGGTGTTAACCCGATGCACCACAGCACCATCCCCCATATTCTTTTTGATTATTTTTTAAATATTTATTTATTTATTTGAAAGGCAGAGTTTCAGAGAGACAAAGGAGGAAAGACACACAGAGAGATCTTCCATCTCCTGGTTCACTACTCAAATGGCCACAACACCAGAATTGGGCTGATCCAAAGCCAGGAGCCAGGTGCAGGGGCCCAAGCACTCAGGCCATCTTCCACTGCTTTCCCAGGCATATTAACAGAGAGCTAGATTGGAAGTGGAGCAGGTGGGACTTGAACTGGCACCCAAATGTGATGCTGGCACTTCAGGCAATGGCTTTACCCATTACACCAGGGCGTCAGCCCCAATCACATTCTTTTTTTTTTTAAAATAAAGATTTATTTATTTGAAAGATAGAATGTCAGAGACACAGAGAGAGGCAAAAAAAGGGAGAAAATCTTTCATCTGTTGGTTCTTTCCCCAAATGGCCATAAGAACCAGAGCTGGGCCAGACCAAAGCCAGGAGCCCAGAACTCCATCCTGGTCTTGCATGGAGGCAACAGGGACCCATGTACTTGAGCCATCATCCACTGCTTTTCCAGGCACATTAGGAGGGAGCTAGATCGAAACCAGAGTTGCTGAGACTCCAACTGGTACTCCGATTTAGATGCTGGTATCACAAGGGGCAGCTTAACTTGCACCACAACACAGGTGTAATCTCATTATCTTAACAAATATTCTCAAAGTGACTTTCCACAGTATGCTCCCCTGCCTGCCCTGGGGACCCCTAACTTTGCCATTGGCAGTGTGACAAATGGGTAGTGACTAAGTGTCTGCTCTCCTAGCCCTCAGAGCGAGGTAGGTTCAAGCTTGGGAGCATCCTCTCTTTGTGCTTCACGGGGAAGGGGTTGTCCTGCTGGGAGCCGGTGCTGAGTCTGCCACGCTACCTGGTGACCACAGCAGCCACACACACTGCCCTTAAGGATACTTTGAGGCTTCTCCAGAGACCTTTCCCAGACCCATGTTTCAAGTTTTCCAGCGTTGTACTCAGCTCCAACATCAGGGGCAGCAAGATTACTGCCTGGAAGCCTTTTCCTGGTACCTTCACACCCCACAGACTAAGGTGAAGAGCTGGAAAAACTCTGCAAGTGATGGCAACAAAGCCCATCAAGGATATAAAAGTGCAGCTTTTGATCACCTCGGAGTAGGACGAGGTGAAATGCTCACATTCGCAAATACACTGAACCCCCTTAGGGTTACACTGGAAAGTTTGTTGAGGGGACAGCCAGCAGGTAGGTTAGAAAGGTTGTTTTCTAAAGAGCAAGATCTTCTAGGAGGATTCTGAGGGCAACTAGCCTTTTTTTCATAGCAGGGACATGGATGACAGGCTAGTTCTGTGAGGCCGAGCACCTGGAGCTGGATATTGGAACCAGAAGGCTGAGGTTTGTGGCCTTAATTGCATCACCAGAAACTCAGGCAAATCCAAAGTGGGAAGACAATAGCAGGCAGCTCAGACTTCCCCAGCTTCCTTGCTCTCTGGACACCCAGACTTTCTTCTTGCCACCCCTGGCTCACCTCCTACTCAGCTTCTTCCTCACACGCAACTTCCAAAGTGTCAGTGCTGTTCCATCAATTGGTACCGGACCAAAAAGAGGCCGAGACCAAATGTTGACATTGCACAGGGGCTTGAGACACGACGAGAGGTTGGCCAATTCACCTCTCTGTGGCTTTGTAACTTTTCTATGATGACATGCAAACATCACGAATGTTTACACCAAAGCACGTAGGGAGGAGGTGCACGCAAGCTGCCCTTACCTCCCCGTCATCGCCTACGAACATGTGGCATTGTTGGAGGTTGTCCTAAGTACTCAAAACAGGGATACATCCCTGGAGAGGGGGTGAAGAGTGGTGGGTCTTCCTCTGCCCCACCTTTGTGTTTGCAACAAGGGGGTGTTATTTAACATTACAAAATAAAAATATTCTGCTTGACACTTTCAGAATCTTTTGACCCATTGCTGTATTTCACAGCTCCCATCTTTGAGCAGTCCTGTATTATGAGCTGACTTTCAGTAGTGTTTAAAAAGATTGGGGAAAAAAATAGCTCAAGCTCTATTGGCATTTTAAAAGTAGCTATTTTCTCTTTTCAAGTTTTTTTCCCCAATATTCTTTTTTTAATTTTTTAAAATTGATTTGAAAGGTAGAAATATAGATAGTGAGAGAGAGAGACAGAGAGAAAGGTCTTCCTTCCATTGGTTCACCCCCCAAATGGCTGCTACGGCCGGCGCTGCGCCGATCTGAAGCCAGGAGCAAGGCACATCCTCCTGATCTCCTATGCGGGTGCAGGGGCCCAAGCCCTTGGGCCATCCTCCACTGCTTTCCCAGGCCACAGCAGAGAGCTGGACTGGAAGAGGAGCAATTGGGACTAGAACCTGGCACCCATATGGGATGCCAGCGCCGCAGGTGGAGGATTAACCAAGTGAGCCATGGCGCCAACTTCTCCCCCCACCCAATATTTTTTAAGTGCCTCACCTACTGTCTTAGTGCATGAATGCTGCTATAGCAAAGTTCTTGAGACTGAGCAATTCATAGAGATTCACTGCTCTCAGTTCTGGAGGCTGGGGCTCCAGGGTCAAGGTGCTGGCAGTTTCTGTGTCTGGTGAGGGCTTCTCTCTGTTTCCAAGATGGTGCCTTGTTACTGCACCTTCCAGAGGGGATGAGACTTTCTCCTCACCTGGTGAGGGAGCAAAAGGAACTAGCTAGTTCATGCCACTCCTTTTATACATTTGCTAATCCCCCCCAAGGGCTCCATCCTCATGATGTGTAATTGACCCCTAACAGCTGGGCCTTGTAATTCTATCACATTGGGATTTAAGTTCCAACATACAAGCTACTTGAAAAAGTTTGTGGAAATGGAATTAAAAGATACGTTTATTTTGGTGCCAAAAAGTTTTTAAATTCATGCATCATTTTTCTATGATACTCTTTTTCCATGAACTTTTTAAAAATTTGAGAGAGAGAGAGTTATAGACAGAGAGAAGGAGAGGCAGAGGGAAAGATCTTCTATCTGCAGGTTCACTCCCCAAATGGGTGCAACGTCTGGAGCTGGTCAGCCAGCAGCCAGGAGCTTCTTCTAGGTCTCCATGCAGGTACAGGGGCCCAAGCACTGGGATCATCTTCTGCTGCTTTCCCAGACCATAGCAGAGAGACAGATTGGAAGAGGAGCAGTCAGGATATGAACCAGGATGCTGGTGTTGCAGGCAGAGGCTTAGCCTAGCCCATCATAGCACAGTCCCCTTCCATGAACTTTTTTGAAGACCTCTGTGTGCATGGATTTCCTTTTTTTTTTTTTTCACCAAGATATACTTATCTTTTAATTCTACTTTTCATGAGCATTTTGAAGTACCCTCATGTGACTTTTGGAGGGATACGTATATTCAAACCATAACACAGGCCTAGCATATTTCATAGGCATAAATGAGTATTTTAGCTTTGTGTATCTTAATGCCATGGCTTTTGACAGGAATAAAAGCCACAGTGGTAAAGTTACTGTAAGGTTTTTTTTTTTTAAAGCTTTATTTATTTATTTGAAAGAGTTACAGAGAGAGAGAGAGAGAGAGAGAGCGAGCGAGCTCTTCCATCTTCTGGTTTATGCCCCAAATGGCCACAATGACTAGGGTTGGGCCAGGCTGAAGTCAGGAGCCAAGAGCTTCTTACATGTATCCCACACAGGTACAGGGGCCCAAGTACTTGGATCATCTTTTGCTGCTTTGCCAGGCCATAACTGAGAGCTGGATTGGAAATGGAGCAACTAGGACTTGAACCAATGCCCATATGGGATGCAGGTGCTGAAGGACGTGGCTTTAACCCACTGTACCACAGCTCTGGCCCAAGTGTTTTTTTTTCTTTTTACATAGGTTTTAAACTGAGTTTTTCAGAATTTTCCAATCTCAATGACTATAAGAGGGAAGAGGTAGAAATATGCAGTTTTTAAAAAAAGATTTTATTTATTTATTTGAGTGGTAGAATTACAGATAGAGAGAGGAAGAGACAGAGAAAGATCTTTCATCCACTGGTTCACTCCTCAAGTGGCCACAATGACTGGAGCTGGACCAATCCAAAGCTAGGAACCAGGAGCTTCTTCCGGGTCTCCCATGCGGGTATAGGGGCCCAAGGAGTTGGACCATCTTCTACTGCTTTCCCAGGCCATAAGCAGAGAACTGGATTGGAAGTGGAGCAGCTGGGACACGAACTGGCTCCTATATGGGATGCTGGGAGGCTTAGCTTACTAACACCACAGCTCCACCCCCAAAATATACAGTTTGATTTGTACTTTTTGTTTTTTGCAGGATGCACATGTCCATACTAGGCCTCTCTGATGTTGCACTTGGGCCCAAACAGGTGAGATCGTGACCCTGGACTTCCTATGGACTCCATGTAACTCCCCTGTAACATAATGAGCCATCTTGGACACTGAGCACTGAGTGCTGGCCCTGGTTATAGCTTTTAACAGCAGCAACATTATCAGGGCATATCTTATACTCCTTTTGTATTCTCTTCGTAACACATTACTGACTACTGGATAAACATTTAATAAACAATGATTGAATTAAAACTACTGATGACTTCAGAGGCCTAGGCAAAATTAAATCATGAACCAAACTCTTACCTGGATAACTAAATTTATTTAGATGTGTTTCAGAATTTCAAACATTTGGTTCTCCTGGTAGATTTTTTTCCCGAGGTGTTGGTTTGAGCAATGGGCTGGGAGCTGGGACTCAAATTTTAGTCCTGTCTCTGCTTCTAGAACAAGGCAAATCACTTAATTCACTTTGCATCTCATTTCCATTGCCTTAAGGACTAGGAAATTTGTACAAACAGAGGGACTCACAAGTAGAGTGTGTCCATGAATGATCTTTCTTTCCTGAGGGATTATGTATGTGGGACATCCCCTTAGGATAGAATGGGTTGGTGGCAAGCTTGGGCATCCCAGTGCACTTGACCTTCCACCCCTTCAGCGGAAGCTACTTCCCATTCAGTCTGTGTAAATCAGTGGGTGGGAGAACCGTGGATGGATCTGAGAACAGATTGTGACAGGGGTTTTTCATCTTTAATCAGAGAAGTCTTGGCGGTTCAGAAAATGGAAATAACTTTGTTTTCATTTTCACATAAAGCTCTGGTTTCCAAGAGAAAACATCAACATTTTTGGCTGATTGCTAATTCACAAAGACTAGGAGCACCATGGTTACGCGCCTCGCTCCTGTCCTGACGCCCAGACCGGAGGATGCTTGTTTATGTAAGCAGAGCGAAGCCTCTTCTGGGTCAGGTTACCTGCTTGCTGACAATCAGATCAAATCAGCAGCATTTAACAAGCTTCTCACAGGGACAGCACAGGGTACTCCGGCACATATCAGAGTGGTCTGGCTGCCACTGCAGGCTGTCCATGCAACTTCATCGACAGAGCCCCTGTCACAGGGGGCAGCGATGTGCCCAGTTAAAAACTACATTGCTTAGCTTTTCTTCCAAGGCTGCTCCTATGTGTACCCTTGCAACTATATTCTTAGCACTGGAACCTAAATGCAACCTTGGGGGCTGGCATTGTGTCATGGTGGGTAAAGCTGCCACCTGCCATGCTGGCATCCCATATGGGTGCCGGTTTGAGGCCACTCCATTTCTGATCCAGCTCCCTGCTAATGTGCCTGGGAAATCAGCAGGAGATGGCCCAAATGCTTGGGCCTATGCATCCACATGAGAGACCCAGAAAAAGCTCCTGGCTTATGTCTGGCCCAGCCTTGCCTATTGTGGCCATTTGGGGAGTGAACCAGATGGAGGATTTCTCTCTCTCTCTCTGTCTCTCCCTCTCTCTGCAACTGCCTTTCAAATATAAAAAAAAATGCAACCTTGGTAAGCTTCTTCAGGAAGGCTCTGTTAAAGAGAAACTGTTCAACCTAGAAATGTGCCTATGTCCCTCTTGTTTGACCTCTGTTTCCTGCTTCCTGGAATGTGAACATGGCATCTGGAGCTTTGGTGGTCATCCTGGACCATCAATGTACAATCCGTGCACTGAGGCTGGTGGAACAGAAAGGAGAAGGATGTACACTTAGTTCTTATAGACCTCACATCAATCACAGACTGCCTTCCCACAGACCTGGCTTATGGAACAGAATAAGCATCTCTGTGTTTAAGTCTTTCCATTATATGCTGCTGTACCTCGTCCCTGCTGACCCTGAGAACAGAGGCTGTTCTCAGGAAATTTCATGCCTCTGGATACTGTGTATTCTAGCACCTTCTAAGTTCAGGCATGTGGTGCTCAGCACTCTTCAGTGAGAGCAACAGCGGCTGGAGCTTGAGTCGAGGATGGAAAGGACTCAGAAGGTGTTTCTTTTTTTTATTTATTTTTTATTTTTTTGACAGGCAGAGTGGACAGTGAGAGAGAGAGACAGAGAGAAAGGTTTCCTTTGTCATTGGTTCATCCTCCAATGGCCGCCGTGGCCAGCGCACCATGCTGATCTGAAGCCAGGAGCCAGGTGCTTCTCCTGGTCTCCCATGGGGTGCAGGGCCCAAGCACCTGGGCCATCCTCCACTGCACTCCCGGGCCACAGCAGAGAGCTGGCCTGGAAGAGGGGCAACCAGGACAGAATCCGGCACCCCGACCGGGACTAGAACCCAGTGTGCCGGCTCAAGGCGGAGGATTAGCCTAGTGAGCCGCAGTGCCGGCCCAGAAGGTGTTTCTTTGAATAGGACTTGAGGCTTGCCTAGCCGCTGTGAACGGGTTGCAGAGTCTCACATCTGGAAGGGATGATAATGATGAGCTGGTTAATTCCTTCCAGCCCTCCCTTGGTTTAGAGATGAGGAAGCTAGAGCCCAGAGTTGCTAAAGGAAGTTAACAGAGAGCCGTTGTGTAGGATCCCTGGGGAGGTGTTGCCAACTCCAGCAGTAGAGCATCCCAGCTTGAGAACTTGTGTGTTGTGAAAGGACTGTCTACTGGGCCTGGTTTTCTGTTAACTCTCACTGTCAACTCAGATGAAAGATCTCAACATGTTGTAGCAAAGACCGGTTCATGCTCCCTCAGTCCTCATGCTGTCCCCATGGTTGGGATGCTGCTGCAGTGAGAGCCAGGAAAGTGTTCCCTCACATGGAGAAAGTCACATGAACATTTCACAGAATTCATATTAATACAGACTTCTGGGACTCCAGTCTTTTAAATTAGCCTCCGAAGTGGGAGGACATGTGTGGTTGGTTCAATCAAATGAGGAAGAGTGGCTACAGACCAAGACGATTGGGCAGCAAAGATGTTGGTCCCTCCCTCCCAGGACAGGCTATAGTGGAGGACTAGGGAGCTTCAGGGCTTGGTGATGGTTCTAAGGGAGCCGGGATCAGGAAAGTAAAAGGGAACAGATCACAGGCACGGCTTTGACAAGGCTTCCCTGAGGGATCTGCCACTCAAGAGTATGTGTTCATATTAGTGTGGAGGGTCCACATTTTACTATTATTTTTAAAGTGTCCCTTTACCTAACACTAAATCCCACTGTGAAATACAAACTGCTGTATAGGGAGCCCACCCAACTGGAACCCACACGGCTTGCGTGCGCTCTGAACACCGGGCTGTAGGAAGACCTTAATTACAGAGAATATCTAACCAGCGTCGCGTTATTTACATGTGGTTAGTGACAGCCTTAAAATTTGTTGGGTTCTCGGGTATGTCCCCAGACCACCCCCAGAGCAGGACCCTCTGAATGCAAAAGGTTTCTTGCTCCTGCTTCTGTTCCAGGACCTTCTCCAGTTTGGGAAAATTCTCAGACTTTTGATAGCAGATGTCTTGGGAGTTTTGTGATTTTTCCTTGGGACCTATGATACTGGACAACTTTTTCTTTAACCCTCTCTTGGTGACCATTTCCGTATTTGCTGCTCTTGAAACACATTCACCCCTGACCAAAGCTACAAAGCAGGGTTCCTGATATGTGTCATCTCACAGTGTTACATATTTGCAAGTCCTGGGGCATCTTTTGAATGCTTGGAGTTGGAGAGTTGTATAAACTCTTTGTCAACTTTATTGATTACTCCTGCAGAGGGAAGACCAAGTTCAATATCCGGCCCATGTCAAATGGAGAATTCAGAACAATCACCTGGGCTGGGGTGAAGACTTGGACTGCTGAATCAGCCACTCTGCTTTAAGTGTGATGTAGAGGTAGGATTGCATGGGTGGAAAATCTCTCTGATATGGCTTTTTTATTTAACTGGATTTCATCTGCACAATGCAGATTAGGTAGGATTACAGTCAGACTTGGGCCCATGGGACTGAGTGCTCCCTTTGCACACATACAGGAACTTCTAATTAGCTGGGACAGCCTCTATTGAAGCTGAGCATGGATTCCCACTTATGATTCCAACTAAGGCTGCACGTGGTGAACTTTCTATTGTATTGTGCTTTTCCCATACAGTAAAATTCACTTTGTGGGGATTTTCAAACATTCAGAGTCTTGTAACTACCACCACAAGCAGGATCTAGAACAATTCCAACCCCTCAGTGTTTTCCTTCATGCCACATGGTAGATTTATTAAAAAAACTTTGTTGTGGTATAATTTGCATATCATACAATTCACTCATTTAAAATGTGTGAGTCAATGGTTTATAGTATATTCACAGATATGTGTAACCAGCACCATAGTCAATCATTGGACATTTTTATCAGCAGGTAGGGAAACTCCTTATCTTTTAGCTGTCACCTAACCAGACTTCCATTCTCTTCCAGCTTAAGCTACAAGTAGTCTTCCTGTATGTATAGATTTACCCATTATGAGTATTTCATAGGAATGTAGCCATTGTGTTATGTGCTCTTGTCATGTTATATATCACAACTATATACCTTTTTTATGACCAAATAATATTCCACTGTATGGGGATACCACATTTGTTTATCCATTCATTTGTTAATAGATATTCGGGTTGCTTCCATGTTTTGATTATCATGAATAGTGCTGCTACGAACACTTGTGTACAAGATTTTTTTTGAACACCTGTTTTCAGTTCTCTTGGGTATATATTTAGAAATGGAATTGTTGAATCATATGGTGCTTTTTTGTTTAAAGTTTTGCAGAACTTCCCAGTGAATTCCACAGTGGCTGCACTATTCTATGTTACTGCCAGTGATGTACAGGGATTCAATTTCTCCATGTCTTTAGCAATGCTTATTGTTAACTTCATTTTGCTTACTGCCATTCTGTTGGGCACGAAGTTACACGGTGGTATTTTAGGGGTTGTAATATCCTCACAGGTTGAGCAAAAAGGTGAAGTTTTTTTTGTCCTGTTGCTTTTTTGTCTGCTGCTAATTCAAAACATAGATCTTCAGAAAGGGATGAGCAGAGGGCCGGATTGGAAACGGAGCAGCCAGGTCTTGAACTGGTGCCCATATGGGATGCCGGCACTGCAGGTGGTGGCTTCACCCACTATGCCACAGCGCCGACCCCACCATTTGTTTTCTACATGTGCCACGTCTGTGCTGAGTGGGCCCTGAGATTTGAAATTAGAGCATGCAGAGTGTGGAGGTGAGCACAGAAGAGGGTCCCTTCACCCAGTCTGGGTACTGGAAAAGCCTCCTAGGGGTGGACAGATGGAAAGTACAAAATTCTCATCAGATAGTGAGGGACTCTAGAAGTATATGGAAAAAAGCTAGGCTAGGATACCTGGGAAATGCCCCATGAATGACTTATTTTCCTATGGCCTTTCAGAAAAAAAATCTTGATTAGAAGTTCATTTCTTTCATTTTCCAATCAGCAATGGGTGGTTTTAATTCTCTCTTGAGGAAAACAAGTCTAAGACCTTTGAAAATATTGCTAGTTTTTGATTATTAAATTAGTGTTAGTACTAATTAAAGGGGACCATACAGCCCAGATGGCAACAGTCTAAACAGAAATCATAGTTGACCTAGGAATGTGTTTTTTTCGGTTGTCTTCCAGATGTTGCTGTGTCAGACGTCCTCAGATCAGAAAGCCCAGGGAATGGAGGCTGCAGTCCCTCAGGACAACATGCTGGCTTAAGTGGAGCCATTTCCTATGGAAATGAGCCTGTGCACACCTTCCCTGTGGTGAGAGATAGCTATCTGGGTCTTAGGTTTTCTCCCTAACTTCTTTAGCCAGGAGCACAATTCTGAAACTGTTTGATCTGTTTCACAGGTGGTAAAAATACTCTGAGGTCACTATGCTAGCCATTCTCTCCCAGGACCATGAATTCTTTGTGCCACAGAATATAAAATAAAATGAAGAGTGAAAATGTTCCTTCCCTCCCCTAGCTGTGTGTGTACCCATTTCTGTTTCTGATTATTCAGGCGATTATTTCCAAACTTCAATGCTTACCCAAGAGGGTACTTCAAAAAGTTCATGGAAAAGTAGAATTAAAAGATAAGCTGGCTAATTCTCCGCCTTGCGGCGCCGGCACACCAGGTTCTAGTCCCGGTCAGGGTGCCGGATTCTGTCCCGGTTGCCCCTCTTCCAGTCCAGCTCTCTGCTGTGGCCCGGGAGTGCAGTGCTTGGGCCCTGCACCTGCATGGGAGACCAGGAAAAGCACCTGGCTCCTGCCTTCGGATCAGCGCGGTGCGCCGGCCATTGGAGGGTGAACCAACGGCAAAGGAAGACCTTTCTCCCTGTCTCTCTCTCTCACTGTCCACTCTGCCTGTCAAAACAAAAAACAAACAAACAAAAAAGATTGGCACCGAGAGGGCATGTTAGCCCAGGGCTGGGGAGCATCCACTCCAATGACCTGGAGCTGCCTTTGGCCTTGGTGAATATTGAGCTGAGGGGCCCTGGTGACCTCCCCAACCCCCTGAAACATACGGTGGGCCTTCCACAGCTATTCCATTCCATCTCTGAGTTGTTTCCAGTGTGTTTGGTTCTCTCTATGCTTGGTGATGCCTAGTGTCCTATGCCATAATCCCATGGTTTGTCCTAAGATTATGTGTCACATCAGACCACTGGCTCCTTTTTTTAAAAAAAGATTTATTTATTTATTTGAAAGTCAGAGAGAGGGGTCTTCCATCCACTGGTTAACTCCCCAATTGACCAGAGCTGGGCTGATCTGAAGCCAGGAGCCAGGAGCTTCTTCCGGGTCTCCCACGTGGGTACAGGAGCCCAAGGACTTGGGCCATCTTCTACTGCTTTCCCAGGCCCTAGCAGAGAGCTGGATTGGAAGTGGAGCAGCTGGGTGTCGAACTGGCGCCCATATGGGTTGCTTCAGGCCAGGGTGTTAACCCGCTGCACCACAGCGCCAGCCCCAGACCACTGGCTCTTACCTCATTAGTCTTTTGAATTCAGAAGAGAACCACTGGAATATTAGTGAGTGATAGAAGAGTTGTCATAGGGACACAGTCAGCTCAGTTCAAGTTTACATACAAAGGTAAATCATGCATATTAATAAGGTATCTGAAAACCTTAGCACATTAACTACTACCAGCAACACATCCCTTAACCCTGAAGGCAAGAGACTCAGTGAGAAAGCCTGTTTGGTGAAGCCATGTTTGACACCTGCACTGGGCTAGTAGTTTTTGTCCCATGGCGGACTGGGAGGCACAAGCCTCCAGCTGGAAGGTCTACTGGGTGAGGACCCATGTAAGCTGCTCCTGCCCTTTAAACAGCAGCAAATGAACTGTGAGGAGTACTAAGCCTCGCTGTGTGTATGGGCTTGCCACTTCCAGAATTTTCTTCAGACTATCTCTTCTGTTTTCCCATTTCAACTCATTCTTTGTTCTCATCTCTTTTTGCTCTCTAGTGCTGTTTTCTTTGCAGTATGGTTTCTGATAACCACTTGGTCCCCATGGTCCACACAGTGTAAATGTGTTTGGTGAGTTCACCCTCTGGATCTGAGCAAGTGTGGCTGGGTGTTGATGAAGCACCCCTGTTCTTCCACTGTGCTGGTGGGTGGGTATCTGTTACCCCTGTTTCTGTCCACAGCCTTAGTGGCCACAGGTGGAAATGCATGGCACTCCTAGAAGAAAACAAGTCAATGACCATTAGTACCATAATTTTAACTTTATTTTATTTTATTTTATTTTTATTTTTTGACAGGCAGAGTGGACAGTGAGAGAGAGAGAGAGACAGAGAGAAAGGTCTTCCTTTTGCCGTTGGTTCACCCTCCAATGGCCGCAGTGGCCGGCCGCGCTGCGGCCGGTGCACCGCGCTGATCCGATGGCAGGAGCCAGGAGCCAGGTGCTTCTCCTGGTCTCCCACGGAGTGCAGGGCCCAAGGACTTGGGCCATCCTTCACTGCACTCCTGGGCCACAGCAGAGAGCTGGCCTGGAAGAGGGGATACCGGGATAGAATCCGGCGCCCCGACCGGGACTAGAACCCGGTGTGCCGGTGCCACAAGGTGGAGGATTAACCTATTGAGCCGCGGCGCCGGCCTTAACTTTATTTTTTAAAGATTTATTTATTTTATGAGGGGCAGAGTCACAGAGAGAGAGAGAGGTCTTTCTTCTGCTGGTTTACTCCCCAGAGCTGGGCTGATCCAAAGCCAGGAGGCAGGAGCTTCTTCCAGGTCTCCCATTTGGGAGCAGGGGCCCAACCATTTGGGCCATCTTCCAGTGCTTTCCCATGTCGTGGAAGAGAGCTGGATCAGAAGTGGAGCAGCTAGGACTTGAACCTGCACCCATATGATATGCCAGCGCTGCAGGCAGAGGATTAACCTACTGTACCACAGCGCTGGCCCCATGATTACAACTTTAATTCATTATTGTAAGAACTGGCATTGGTTCCTCCTTTTTTAATGAACAAGAACGTTTACATGGTAAGTTATCTCCTCTCCCAGTTAGCAAATGAGATAATCAAGGTTAGGATAAGATGAGCCACACAGGCCCTGAGTTACAGGTCAGACTTTGGATCTCAGCTTCTGATACTTGGTCGCAGTGGTTTTCATCGTGCTACAAATAATCCTGAAAAATGTCAGAATAGAGGGTATTACACACCAATATTAATGAATAGATTACTTGATGAGAAGCAGGCTTAATGAGAAATCTCTTAACAATGATCTTTTGAGAAAAACCGCACTTTTTTTTTGTAAAGAGAATGTGTGATGACTTTCACCCTAATACTTTAATAATAGCATTCAAGCATTTGAAGATTAAATTCAAGTTAGCAGCTTCAGCTGACAGGAGAGGCAGTGGTAGAAGTGTCAGAATTACAGGGTGTTGGGAAGAAGTGCCATCGTAGTTCTGCATCTCGATGCACTTCACGGCAAAGTAGAGCGAAGAGCTAAACTGCTAAAAGTGTTCTCACTCTTCAAATATTTATTGCAAAGCTGCTGCAGGCCAGGCTTCTGCCTTGACATGTAGCTCTCTTAAGGGTCTGTATTTTGTAGAATATTAGAGCCCACAGTGGGCTTTGAGGGCTGCTCTGCTAAATGCTCTGTGCAGCACTTGGGTGTTTCACTCCAGGATGTTGTGCAGCCACTGTAGGCTACAGCAGGCAGAACGCCTTTTGTTGATGGAAACGGCTTTAGGATTTCAGTGTGTCCAAGAGCTCCCAAGAAACTGTAAATCTCAGAGCCTACTGTGTTTCCTTCTGTGAGTTTGCTGTATGGTTTCATCTCTGGGTACTAACTTTACCCTGGCTTTCTTTGCTGGCATCGCTCTGCTTGTGTGTGTGTGTGTGTGTGTGTGTGTGTGTTTAAAGATTTATTTATTTATTTGAAAGGCAGAGTTACCAAAAGAGTGAGGGAGACAGAGAGATCTTCCATTTGATCTTCATTCCCCAAATGGTTATAATGGCCAGATCTGAAGTCAGGAGCCAGG
This sequence comes from Oryctolagus cuniculus, assembly GCF_051225735.1. NCBI lineage: Eukaryota > Metazoa > Chordata > Mammalia > Lagomorpha > Leporidae > Oryctolagus > Oryctolagus cuniculus. Next base: position 33,624,020 of record NC_142873.1, read on the forward strand.
TTATTCTTCTGGGTCTCCCACATGGGTGCAGGGACCCAAGCATCTTCCACTGCTTTCCCAGGTGCATTAACAGGGAGCTGGGTCAGAAGAGGAGCAGCTGGGACTCGAACTGGCACCCATATGGAATGCTGGAACAGCAGACAGAGGCTTAACCCACTGTGCCACAGTGCTGCTCCTCAGCTTGTTCTGATTTTCCTTCCCTCTGTATGTATATTCTGTTGACATCCATATTTCTGAAGTGAATGGACAAATTGGCCTGGGGAGACACACCACTTTACAAACATCTACAAAGAAAGTTTTAGCAAACGCATGACATTTATGCCTGTTTAGTAACACTCCTTTGCTTAGAAAAAAACATATTTTATTTTTTTAAAAGATTTTATTTATTTGAGAGACAGAGAGAAAGGTCTTCTATTTATTGGTTTGCTCCCCAAATGGCCACAATGACTGGAGCTGGGCTTCAGCCAGGAGCCAGGATCTTCTTCCAGGTTTCCAACATAGGTACAGGGGCCCAAGCACTTGGGCTATCTTCTACTGCTTTCCCAGGCCACAGCAGAGAGATGGATAAGAAGAGGAGCAACTTGGCCGGCGCCGCGGCTCACTTGGCTAATCTTCCGCCAGCGGTGCCGGCACCCCGGGGTTCTAGTCCTGGTTGGGGCGCTGGATTCTGTCCCAGTTGCTCCTCTTCCAGTCCAGCTCTCTGCTGCTGTGGCCCGGGAAGGCAGTGGAGGATGGCCCAAGTGCTTGGGCCCTGCACCCGCATGGGAGACCAGTAGGAAGATCCTGGCTCCTGGCTTCAGATCGGCGTTGCACACCGGCCACAGTGGCCATTTGGGGGGTGAACCAATGAAAGGAAGACCTTTCTCTCTGTCTCTGTCTCTCTCTCTCTGTCTCTCTCTCACTGTCTAACTCTGCCTGTCCAAAAAAAAAAAAAAGAGGAGCAACTAGGATATGAACCGGTGCCCATATGGGATACCAGTACTGCAGGTGGAGGCTTTGCCTACTATGCCACAGTGCCGGCCCTAGAAAAGCTATTTTGTTAACAAAGGGGTGAGGATAGACAGCGGCTCAGTTAGTGGCCCCGAGAGGCTCCTTAGGAAAGGCTGGGGTTCTGTCTTGCAAGCCCACAGCTCTGAGCACAGTGCTGAGAAGTTGCGGAGGCCTCCTGAAAGACGGGCTGGTTGATTGATCCCATGAGATCCTCAGTTCAAGCAATGCTTTCACAGAGCTTTGTTTCTGAATTGGAAGAGTGCATGGGGAGGAGGAAAGGGTTCTATCAAGAGTGTTCTCAGGGGGCAGAATAATCTAGGCCAGGGACTCTCCGTGTGTGGTCCACAGCCTCAGCAACACCTGGGAATGTGCTAGCAGTGTAAATCCCTGGGCCCCAGCCAGAGCTACCGAAGGGGAAAGTCCAGGAGTGTGGTTCAGCAGACTGCATGTTAACCAGTCTTCCAGATGTCTCTTCAGGCTCAGGTGCAGGGTGGCTGGGATCCGGAGGAGCACAGATGAGCTCTGCAGCCACAGTTCCTCCGCTAGGATCCTGGCACTGCCACTTCCTGCTTGTGCGCCTCAGCAGGTTGTTTGGTCTCTCTCTGCTTGAATTTCCCCATCTGCAAAATGCAGGTATTTGCAGCCCCATCCTCAGAGAGTTGCTCTAAGGATGAAATCAGGCAGCACCCTGGGATAATACCTAGGGTATAGTAAGGGCTCAGCACATGTCAGTCATCATTTCTGAAGATGTGTCATGGCAGAAGAATGAGGATGTTTCCCTGTCTACCCCCCTCTTTCTATAAGGACCCCTCCAAGCACCTCTTTACTGCAGCCTTCTCTGAGGAGCAGCGGGGTTGCTGGTTCAGGGCCAGAACCGGGGATATGTTCAAAGCCCCATCTGCACATAGCTTACAGGTTATCCTAGAGGGAGCTTTGCATTATAAAAGCTTAGCTCTTGGGGCAGCACTGTGGCAAAGCAGGTTAAAGCCCTGGCCTGCAGTGCCAGCGTCCCATATGGGTGCTGGTTCGAGTCCCGGATGCTCCACTTCTGATTCAGCTCCCCACTAATGTGCCTGGGAAAGTAGCGGAGGATGGCCCAAGTGCTTGGGAGACCCAGAAGAAGCTCCTGGCTCCTGGCTTCGGATCGGCTCAGCTCTGGCAATTGTGGCCATTTGGGGAGTGAACCAGTGGATGAAGACCTCTCTCTGTCTCTGTCTCTACCTTTCTCTGTAACTCTGTCTTTCAAATAAATACAATAATTAAAAAAAAAAAAAAACTTAGCTCTCATTCTTAGCATCAGGAAGACCAGTCCTTGATCTATGAGCAGACTTGATTTCTCATTTGACATATCTAAGAGAATGTGAGATTATTGTGAATTTCAGATAAGAATCTTTTAAAAAATCATTATCATTAAATTTGAATATTTAAAAAGAAATTCTAGCTGCACCGACTTTTCTAAAATTGTATGTTTTGGGGGGAGAGACCAGACAGGACTAAATGGCCATTTGATGTCACAATTTCCCTTCAAAATCTGGGGATCACTGTTTCCAGATTTAAGTGGGACCTGTTCCCCAGAGTTGCTACAGACACACTCATCAGCACTCCCTGAGGGCCCGCTTCCAGCTGACAGAGGTGACGCTGCCATTCCCCTTTGCCCAAGGTTTGAAACTTTCCCAGGAACATAGGCAGCTTGCCTGAATTAACTCTTGTCAGGAAGATGAGAAACAGCAGATCAATTGGAGTTTTTCTTTTGGCAGCCCCCATAGCCATGCTGGGTCATTTGTGTGGTGGATGCATTTGGTCATGCATGAGCAGTTGCTGACAGGACTTGCACAAGTCATTTTTTGGTGGGGTGGGGGTGTGGGTGGAATTGGGAAGGGCTGGGATTCAGCTCAGGAGCTCAGAGTGTCTGTCCTCTGCCTTACAGCAACCTCAGGGTGCAGGCAGCCTCTCTCCCTGTTCTTAGTAGAGTCTCTATTGAATAGAGGGAGATGACACAAGCAGGGTGGGCCAGGCCAAGGTCTATGGGTCCAGTACAGACTTGTGGGTCCCGACCAGCCCTTCAAGATCCTTGCGCCGGCGCCGCGGCTCACTAGGCTAATCCTCCGCCTTGCGGCGCCTGCACACTGGGTTCTAGTCCCGGTTGGGGCGCCGGATTCTGTCCCGGTTGCCCCTCTTCCAGGCCAGCTCTCTGCTGTGGCCAGGGAGTGCAGTGGAGGATGGCCCAAGTGCTTGGGCCCTGCACCCCATGGGAGACCAGGAGAAGTACCTGGCTCCTGCCATCGGATCAGCTTGGTGCACTGACCGCAGCGCTCCGGCTGCGGCGGCCATTGGAGGGTGAACCAACGGCAAAGGAAGACCTTTCTCCTGTCTCTCTCTCTCTCTCACTGTCCACTCTGCCTGTCAAAAAAAAAAAAATCCTTGCATGTCTCTCTCCTTCTCCAGTTCCAGACCTCTGAGGCCAGAGAGAATGGATTCTGAGCTGCAGCCCTCATCCAGCCGCCAGAATGAAAACGTGGCCATGGAGATGCAGCCCAGGATTCCAGCAATGTGCTCCGCTCCGTGCTTTTCTTATGTCACTACACTTCCCTCCCACTGCCTCTCCTCATTGAACCTTCCAGTGAATTAGCCTGTTGCTTTGACAACTGCTGGGAAGAGCGTGTGGGGGGTGGTGAAGTGGCGCACTGGAAAATGCCACAGCCCTCTGTGGCAGAATTGGTGATGAGACCCAGAAAGGAGATGGGCAGAGTGAGATGTTGGCTCAAGGCTTGGAAAGAGCAAGGCAGGACCCTTGCCCTGGGATGGAGGGGCTTCCCCTACGCCTTCCTCTGTCCCATGGAATCTTCTAGAACTCTGAAAATAATGGATTTATCTCCAGGGACAGAACTGATATCTTGCCAAGAGCACAGCAAGCTGATGGAAACAGGTTGAAGCCTCCAGTTGTGGCATAATTTATGGTGGGGGCTTATCGGCCTGAAAGAGGACGTTGGGGGAGGCCTGAGTGGGGTCTCTCCCCGCAGGAATGCTCTGCTTGATCCTTTCGCTGGATGAAAAATGAAGTGTGGTAGACGAGTGAGGAGACCTCGTAATGCCTGAATGATCACACAGACTTGGATGTGGAGCCTGGTTTCAGAGCACAAGAAATGGCCCAGGCAATACCACTTCAAGGGTGTAGAGATAATTAATGGGCAACTCACATAGAGAGGTCACACATCTGCCTTCAGAGAGCATGTTTTCCTCCTAAGCAGAATTGCCCAGAGTTGCAAGAAGGTCAGATTTGCATTCACATGTCTTTCCTTCGCACAGCTCATAACTTTCTACATTTTCTCCCGAGGGTGTATTAAAACCAGAGCTGTTTCAGGGGAGTGCCGTGGTTCCCATTCAGAACCCCACCATGACTTTGTCTCTGCTGTATCACCTTGGATGGGAAAAATATCTTCCTTGGCTTCCAGGCCAGTTGTGAGCTATTTGGGCTTGGAAATGAAACGAGATCCTTGGAAGGCTCTACCTCTCCTCACTTATCTTCTGCTGATGTTTAATAAGACCCAGTTGTTATGCTGCTTGAGGTCAGAGGTCAGGCAGCCATAGGCCAGCAGCCATAAACCTGCACAGAAATTTTGTTGGGGCTGAATTGTGCTTTATTTCTTTCTTGCTTCAGAAGGACAGCTTTTTTTTTTTTTTTTTTAATTTTCTTGTTTTGTTTTTAAATCAGTTGCTTAATGCTTTATGTTTTGTTGGCTCCTTAGAGCTGGTCCTATGATCTGAAGAAGCACCTGGCAATGAATATGTCAACAGCAGTGGCCCACTGCCTCTGGGCACCACTGACCTGGCACCCTCAGTCCCAAACTAACCCTAATCGTGTGCTTTCAGTTCTCTTCCTGTTTGTCCTCTCCAAAGCCTAGGCCCTGCTGACCACCACCTGCTCCTCTCTTGGTTTCCAGGCAACCACTTGTTTCCTGGTTTTCTTCCCACCTCTCAAGTCTGCACAGTCTCCTTGGCAGGCTCGTCTTTCCTGCTCTCTCCTGAAATGTTGGTGTTCCCTAAGGCTCTGTCATTTGTCCTCTTCTCTTCTGTGGATAATCCTATTTACACCTGTGACCTTAATCACCAAGTCTGGGCTATTGCCTCCCAACTACCATTACCAAGCTCCCTCCAGGCATCAGTTCCTGGGGGCTTTCTGGCCATATCTCTTAGTATGCTCCTTAGTCATTGAACCTTAGTCTATCCCAATATGGACTCATTGTCTCTCCTCTTGTCTTAGTCCTGTCAGCCTGCCGAGACAAGTGACCATTGGCTGGGTAGTTTACAAACACGGGAGATTGATTTCTCAAGTTTCTAGGACTTCTATTTGAAGTCCTGCTCTGGGGAGGGCCTTTTGCTTCCTGGTTCACAGACATATTCTCTCTGTGTCCTCTGCTGGTGGAAGGGCTGAGAAAGGTCTCCCAAGTGTCTGTTACAAGGCACTGCTCCCAATTGTGAAGATTCCTCCCTCAGGAGCCTATCACCTCCTACTATCGTCACACTGGGGTTAGGATTTCAGCAGGTGAATTTGGAGGGAACGCAAACATTCGGTCTATGCCCTCCCTTGGAGTAGTCCCTCTGCACTTTTGATTTTGAATGAAGGATTTCCATCCACCAGTCATGCAGGTGGAAATGTCTCAGTCACCTTGGACCAGTGTCTTCATCTCTCTGTGTTCCATCAATCGCCATGCTCTGATGTTTTCACTTCAGACATTTTTCTCGAATCTTGCCTCTCTTTTCCATTTCCACTGTTACAGCTTTGGTCCAGACCCTCATCCTCCTTCACAGATAAAATGATAATATTATAATTTCAGAACAAGCACAGGCTCCACAAATAATGGATGAATGACGTAACCAGTCCCAGACAGACGGGTACCACGGCTGGCCCAGAGTAGGGCTCAGGAAATGAGCACTGTACCTTATGTATAGGAAGTAAGTGGAAGCGTGGACTTTGAACTTAGGCAGCCTGAGTTCAAGTGCAGGTTCCACCATGTCCGCTTACTATGTAGGCAATCTCTGTGCCTCCATTTTTATCATCTGTTAAATGGGAATGATGATGATAAGGTGGTTATGATGACGATTACATGACTTTGTTTATGTAAAGCTCTTCAAACAATGTCTGTCATAGAGGAAGTGCCCAATATATTACTTACTACTATCATTATTGACTTAAGTGTCTTCTCTCCTATCTTTGGTAAGTCAACATGTTGAACTTTATTAGAGGAAACATGCATTATTTGAGTTCACATGTATGGTGTCCTAAAATTACATAGAGGAAAAGTCATTTAATTTTCCCAAAGAATCATATGTATCTGCTATGAAATTTTGTAAAGACTGAATCGCAGTCTTTTTTCCATTTTTATTATAGCTCTTTAGGGTTGCTTACCCCCCTGGTTTGCCCATGACTGAGGAGTTTTTCTGGAATGGTGGACTTCCAGTGCTAAAATCAGAGTCGTCCCAAACAAGCCAGGGCACTTGGCATCTAGTTCCTCATCCTGGATAGAGCTCCTCTTCTGCAGTTCATCTTTCAAGCATAGTTCCCCATGCACATTTCAGAGGTGCAAACAAGATGCAGGACTTGAGGCCATAGATAGATTTGAACATAAGGTTGGGGACCCAACCTGGACGTCCTCATCTGCAGGTCTTTTCCATCAAAAGGACCACTCTCCAGGGATTTCTGGGCCAGATAAAATCTCTCTTGCTTACAGGTAAAAAGAACAGCTCTTGATTTCTGGTGGTGGTGTTAGACACCGAGCTCTCTTCAGCGTGGACCCTGCACCATACAGCAAGCTGAGGTCTTTCTTCTCTTGCCTGAAGATTTCTCCTCTTCAGAAGGACTGCAGGGGGCCACAAGGCCCTGCTGGTGGCCAGCCAGCTCTGAGTACCAGCATCGCACGGAAGGCCCAGTTTGCAGTGAGATCAATGGGGCTATTACTCCCATCAACAGTGAGCGCCTTTCTCTGCTCGCCCTGAGGCCCCTCATCCTGGGTTGTTCAACTCCACGCTCTAGCTTCCTCTCTGCCCCAGATTTATCTTCATAAAACAAACTCACATCATTTCTCCACTCAAACCAGTGATTCCTGGGGTCCACGGGATCCACACCAAATCCTTGGCTTGATCATCAATGTCTTCCCAGTCTGACCCTGCCCTCTCCCCAGTCCCTTTTCCTGACCCTGGGTATGGTGGGCATCAGCAAATCAGCACCCATCACCACTCTCTTGCCCACCATGTCTCTTCACTAATGCAAACCTCCGCACACACTCTTTTCTCTACCTTGTAAAACCCTTCCCTTTGGCAGGGAAACCCTTGCTTACTGATTAAAGCCCACATAGAAGATGACATCCTCTGTGACGTCTTCCTCGTTTTGCCTCTGGATACCTAAAGCACTGTGTTCTGGTCTTCATGAGGAAGTTACCACTTTCCGAGTGGGCACTTAGCCTAGCAGTTCAGGATGCCTGTAGCCCATATTGGAGCACGTGGGTGTGAGTCCCAGTTTGGCTCCCAGTTCTAGCCTCCTGAAGATGTGTACCTGGGAGACAGCAGTCTTGAGTCAAACAGTCGGTCCCTGGTACTCAGATGGGAGATCTGGATTTATATTCCTGGTTTTTGAGCATTTGGAGAGTGAACGAGTGGATGGGGACTCTCTGACTGCTCTCCCATTCTGTCTACCTCTTAAATAAATAAGTAAAGATTATATGAGAATGGGGAGTCTGAGCATCTTGAGGGATTGCACCTCTGGTGTATGAGGGTACTTCAAAGAGTTCATGGAGAAATGGAATTTTAAGTTTAGTTTTGAAGCAAAAAAATCCCAAAAGTATTTGTTGAGGTACTCTTGGTTCTTCTTTTTTCATGTTATTTGTTATTTGAGAGACAGAGAGAAGAAGAAACAGACACAGACAGACAGATAGACAGACATACACACACATATACACGCATACACCCCACTTGCTAGTTCACTCCCCAAATGCCCACAATGGCCTGGCCGAGGCAAAGCCAGGAGTTAGGAGCTCAATCCAGCTCTCTCATGTGGGTTGTAGGAACCCAACTACTTGAGCCATCATTATTGCCTCCCGAGGTTGGCATTAGCAGGGAGCTGGAGTTAGGCACTGGAGTTAGCACTCTGATATAGGTCATGGGCCTTTTAACTGCTGGGTCAAATGCCCACCCTTAATATGAGTATTATCATTATTTTTTTAAACTTGGGTGACAAGGAGGGAGGAGCGAGAGAGAGAGAGGGAGAGAGAGAGAGATTGATTGATTCTATCCACTGGTTCACTCCCCAAATGCCTGAAGAAGCCAGGGCAGGACCAGCAATCAGGAGCACAATCCAAATCTCACAAGTGGAGCCACTTACTTGAGCCATTACCTGTGCCTCACAGGGTCTGCAGGAGCCAGGCTGGAGCCAGGAATCAAACTCGGGTGCTCCAGTGGGGGATATGGGCATCTTACCTGCTAGGTTCAATGCCCATTCTGCATATTCCTCGTTCAGGTCACTGTGTCTAGGACAAGTGTGGTGCAGTCTGTTAAATGACCGAATAACCACGCATCAAGGCCACAGCCATGGCAACAATTAAACTTGATTGAGAACACCTACATGGTGCTGTGTGCTCTGCCAAATGCCTTACCATCTTCAGCTCAGTCCTTTAGGGAAAGTGATCCCACTGTCCCTGCTTTATCATGAAGGTAAGTGAAAATGTGGGCAGGAATTGGAATTCTTTTTGGATCTGCCTAGGGGGAGAGAGAGAGAGAGAGCGTGAGCCTGTGAGGCTCAGATATAACACCGACAGAGTGTGACAGAGCTTTCAAATGCTTGAGTATGAACTTTCTCAACCCATTCTTTTAAAATATTTTTTAAAGATTTATTTGAAAGGAAGGGTTACAGAGAGGCAGAGGCAGAGAGAGAGAGAGAGACACACACACACACACACACAGAGGTCTTCCATCCGCTGGTTCACCCCCCAAATGGCAGGCATGGCCAGAGCTGGGCTGATCCAAAGCCAGGAGCCAGGAGCTTCCTCCAGATCCTCAACACGGGTGTAGGGGGCCAAGCATTTGGACCATCCCTTGCTGTCCTCCCAGGCACACTAGCAGGGAACTGGATCAGAAGTGGAGCAGCCAGGACTCGAACCAGTGCCCACAAGGGATGCCAGCACTGCAGGCATCATCGGCTTTACCCGCCACACCACAGCGCCAGCCCTCAACCCATTCTAACATGTCAGAGACTCTCATATACTCAAAGTTGATGTGCTAATCACAAATTCAGTCTAGCTGCCAAAGCAGCCTCCAAAAAACACAACTGCATGACACTTCCTGAATCCAGTGTCACTTCCAGCTCATATCTGAAAGCTACAAAACTGTTTTTCTTTAAAAATATCCTTAGGACAGTTAACAGAACCACATTGGCTTTGCCCTTGTTGGTATGAATCAGGCTTAACAATCAATCAAGGTTGTGTCTCTTCTTTGTTTCCTCGGCAATATCCATGTTAGCTTTAGCTGATGCCAGTGCTCTGTGTCTCATGCCCTGCGTTGGTGTTCAATTTGAAGTGCTAAAAGCACTTGCTGAAAAGTCAAGCCAATACACAAAATCCAGCTCTGAAAAATGTTCTATTCCTGGGACAGATTCAGTGACAGTTTTATCATTCTAGATAACCACCAGGGATAATAAAAACAGGGCAGACTGTGGTGCAGCAGGTTAAACTGCCACCTTCAACGCCAACATCCCATATGAGCACCAATTCAAATCCTAGTTGCTCTATTTCCAATCCAGCTCCCTGTTAATGTACCTGGGGAAGTGGCAGAGGATGGCTCAAGTGCTTGGGGGCCCTGCCACCTGCTTGGGAGACCTGGATTAGGCTCCTGGCTCCTGGCTTCAGCCTGGCCTAGCCCTGGCCATTATGGCCATTTGGGGAGTGAACCAGTGAATAGATCTCTTTATCTTTCAGTCTCTCCCTTTCACTCTATAACTCTGCCTTTCAAAAACAAAGCAAAGCAAAGCCATACTTTAAAAAAGGTAAATTTTTAAAAAAGGATAACAAAGATAGAATTTCTGGAGACTGTCCTACATTTTGGCATTCACATTTCTTTAATCCCCAAAATGGTTCTTTGAAGTTTATTGACTTCCTCCCATTTTACAGAATAAAAAACCGAGGCTATACCTGTATCTGTGTAACTTGCCCAAGATCTCCCTGTAAGGGAATAAAGGACTTGGAAATTGAACCAAGCATAGTCTAACACCAAATCACATGCTCTTCACCGGCGAGCTAGCTTTACAGGGCAGATAGCACAGTGGCTGCAGGTACTCAACATTGGAATCCAATTTGTTATAAGTCTGTGTTCCCCAAATGCAACCTGGTGCCCATTCCTGGCCTTGGTATTTCTAGGGGACTTCTACATCCTGCCTTCTCACAGTGGGCTTATCCTGGAGGTAACTGGGCACCTGTTCACTGTTCTATAGAGTTGGAGATTCCTTTGACTATTTCTCCTGGGCGTGGCGAGGGGTGAGTGACAGCTGGCGTGACAGCTAGATAGCAGGGACTCTGGCTGAACTGCTTAGTGGGACAAGTTTAATCCTGTCCCTGACCTTTCCCCAGGCTGTTTCTAGCTTCTCTTATTTCTACTTCTGGTGTGTAAGATCTAGGCCAATATAATGATGAATAAAGATAAGACCTAAGAAACGTTCTTACTCAATATGTTTTTTTAATATTGAGAATGAGGGATGTAAGGGCAAGCAGAAATTCCAGGCACTTCTAACGCTTGCACACCAAGTCAACTGTGCTGGGGACTGCAGTTCTACAAAGCTGGAGCAACACAAAAGTAATTCTCTAGGCTATAGGAGCCAGTCAATCCTGGAGCCAAAGACCCAAATTTGTGCCAGATGTGTTCTCACATCATCACCTCCACCTTCAAGGGGAAAGCAATGGTTTCTAGGTGTTAATGTAGAGGCTGCATCTCTGGAGCCAAAAGGAAGTGCAGGTTGAAGCAATCACTGAGGAAGTCAGTCCTTACCCTTGGAAGTTCACTCATCAGAATACCTCCACCCGAATGCCTTTATACTGGCTTTAATTCCATAGTGTTTGCAAGTGTCCACCAATTTGTTTAGTCCATAACTTTTATCCAGTTGCTTGCTCTTTGAAATCGGCCTTAAGTTACTTCTTCTTTGGACTTCCTTTCCTCTCCCTTTGGTTTGTTCACCACAACTGGAATCACAGACTGGACGGTGTTGAAAGAAAATTCTGGAACTGCCCATCCATGTGCTTCCAGGATGGCTCCTTGGCTGTGAGAACACAGTGACTGTTCAAGGCCAGGAAGGACTCAGTTCTCCAGGCATAAATGTGGCTGGAGGAGCTCCAGCCCTGGAGCGAGATTGAGCTGGTTTATACTGGTAGTCCAGCCAACCCATGGAAAAGTGGACTTGGCAACAAATCTAAACCAAAGTAGGAGTCAAGGCCAAATGTGAAAAGGTACATAAGCCCACAGCCCAAATGCCTACAAGACACTGGAAAGGCTTGAAGTGGGACCACGAAAAGTTTTAGTGACACTGAAATGACCAGTTTTCTGACCTGGTGGTTCTTTAGGGGATTGCATGCTAGCAAGGGCTATTGGACAACTTCTCAGGATGGCAAAAAATGTCAAAGGCATAGACTGTCCGGGATACATTTCCAAAGTGGTTTTAGATTTGTTTTGTTTGATTAAGATAGTCATTTTGCCGGCGCCGCGGCTCACTAGGCTAATCCTCTGCCTTGCAGCGCTGGCACACTGGGTTCTAGTCCTGGTTGGGGCGCCGGATTCTGTCCCGGTTGCCCCTCTTCCAGGCCAGCTCTCTGCTGTGGCCAGGGAGTGCAGTGGAAGATGGCCCAAGTGCTTGGGCCCTGCACCCCATGGGAGACCAGGATAAGTACCTGGCTCCTGCCATTGGATCAGTGCAGCGCACCGGCCGCGGCGGCCATTGGAGGGTGAACCAACGGCAAAGGAAGACCTTTCTCTCTGTCTCTCTCTCTCACTGTCCACTCTGCCTGTCAAAAATAAATAAATAAAATAAAATAAAAAATAAAAATAAAAAGATAGTCATTTTTTTTTTTAAAAAAAGAAAGAAATTGTGGCCCTTTTACGAGGTGAGGTAGTTAGTGTTGGTTGGGTGTTCTTCTGAATTCTATCAGTCATGGCTACTAACTTCTTCCAATAGCTTACTCACTTGCAAAAGCTAGGACTCCTAAGCCCAAGGGGAGATGAGAGCTGAAAAGGAGCAGTGGGCCCCAGCTTGCGCCCATGTGGAAATCACTTGAGGGAATTTAGGAAATGCTGATGCCTGGACCCCATTGCAGACTGATTGAGTCAGTGTCTGGTATGTTTAATGCTTCTCTGTGCATTCTGCTCAGCCAGGGCTGGGAAGCTTCCAATGGGAAGCCAGAGAGAGGAAACATCTTGCCCTGGTTGTGGGGCTAGTTAGTGACCAAACCGGGGTTGTTATGACATACGGAGTTGCTTCTCTTTATTGTGGTTTTGCTATAAATGAAAAGCATACTTCAAAATGTAAACTTGTAAAGTGCCTTTAGGAAACGGGGTTTCATTTCAAGGAAAGCAGTGATTTCATCTCCAGTGCACTGGTGCTTTCTACATGATCTTCAGGCAAGCGTCACTGTTGATTGCATCTGAGGCTGGTGGAGATCAACACGAGTTCTTCTGCCACTTCCCTGCCTCTGGCCTGGCACGCTGGCCTTCTGTGTCTCCTCTGGAAACCTTGCACCTTGCTTCCATTCCTCTTGTCAATGGAAATCATGAACATTTAGCTGGCGATGCATTTCTACTGGAAAAACATTTTCCCCAGAACTCACTTCATATGGGGACCACATGTCCAGGAGAGCCACCATTTTCAGCGCAGGGCACATCCAAACACACAAGCCAGTGTCACTCTACATAGCATCTGACCAACTAAATGACCAAATGACTGATTTAGACAACAACCAGCCATGGCAACTGACCTCCCCCGCCTCCCCAGTCTACCATATTTGCCTCACTGCAACTGAAAGTCAAAGCTAGCAATACCATTTAATCACACTCACAGATACGAAAGACTTCAAGGTGTTCAAAAGTTGGAATTTGACTTCAAGTTAAACTTTTTTTTCTTTTCCTTTTGTGTTAAAAAGCCAGTATGGGGCCAGTGTAGTGGGTTAAGCTGCCTGCAATGCTGGCATCCCATATGGGCACTTGTTCATGTCCTGGCTGCTCCACTACTGACCCAGCTCTCTGCTAACTTACCTAGGAAAGCAGCAGAAGATGGCCCAAGTGCTTGGGTTCCTGCTACCATGGTGGGAGACCTGGATCTAGTTCCAAGTTCCTGGCTTCAGCCTGGCACAGGCCTGGCTATTGTCATTTGGGGATTAGAAGCTCTCTCTGTCTGTCTCTTTCTCTTTTTTTGTAACTCTGTCAAATATTTTAAAAAGAAAAAGAAAAAGCAGAACATCTGATATAAATTTCAAGGAATTCAGAAAAATTGCCTTATCTAGATCTTGGTCCTTAGCACTGGCCATATTAAACTCATCTGAGGGGGACTGAAAACACAAAGCTACCACCCAGGCCCAGACCCCACCCCAGAGCTTCTGATAGAACTGTCCTGAGGTGGGGCCAGAGCACAAACATTTTTCAATACAGCTCAGCTGAGTCTCACACGTAGCTTGTGGCTGAGAACACTGCACTCGGCTACAAAACAGAGCTCTCAGCTCGAAACTTCTCACCTGCCCTTAGAGCTTTAGCACTTTCAATTCATTTATTCAACACATTTATGTTTAAGTGGGAACATGGTTTTGAAATACTTCCCTTGATCCTTTTTCTCCCAATATTCCATGTGGGGTTTTCCTTCACCTTTGCAACCTCATTATGGGGAGGCGAAGATTTATCACTCCTGGGAAGGAGAAGGCGTGGCCTGTCAAGAACAGTGATTTGCAATCCTAGGTGCCCTTTAGAGTCTCCCAGGGAGCTATAAAAAAGGCTGGTGTCTGGGATCCGCTCCAGACTAATTAAATCAGAATTGGGGGGATGTGCCCAAAGATGATTATAAAAGTACCACAGGTGTAATACTTTTCCTTTTTTGCCCTACAGTCAAGGTTGAGAACAATAGATCTAGTAAAATTAAAGAAAAAAAGACTCGTCAACTTCAAGTGAGCATCTTATTTCTGAAAATCTTGCATATTCCAACCCAAACTTTCAGAACTCAAGGACGATTATCTACTTATCTGTAATTGGAAGAGCCAGAGGTTAGCTTTAGTCTTGACAGTGCGATTTTGTGATTTAGTCTAATATTTATTGAGCATCTACTTTCTGTGAGGAAGTTATAATCACAGAAACACTTCTTGGAAACTTGTTTGCTTGTTGTTTACGTTGGGGGCAGAAAGAAGGGGTCCAGGGAGGTTGTGGGAGTGTGGGTTCCAGTGGGAAGGAGACTGTGCTCTCAAATTGGGGAACTGAGTAGCAGTCCATAAAGGGACCATGTTTTTGTCTTCCGAGGTAGCAAGGTTTAGGAAAGACAAGCAAAGGTGCAGGGGCCAGGAGCTGGCTGACAGGTGGGAGCCTTCAGCATTTCCAGGCCTGAAGGGGAGGGAGTGAGTCCCAGTGAAGGGATCTGTTCTGGGAGGGTTGCTTGAATGCAGCTCTGAACTTCTCAAGACAAATGCAGCCAGCCCCACCTGGACTCTGTTTCATATAATTCTCATTAAGTTCCTGCCTCATGAGTCCAAGAGTCCTCAGTAACACAGAAATTAGAAGAGAGCCAAGTGACAGAGACTGAATTTGGGGATTAGCTTGTACATGTAGGAAGCAGTTGAGACCCTAATTCTGGTTTGGAAAGCTAGTTAGTAATCCAGTAATTTAACCAAGTGAATGATGTACTGGTGTAACTACTATCAGTCTCTTGGCACTCAGCCTGTAAGACTCACCACCATTGGAGCATCTGACAGCAGCATAGGAAATGTAAGGACATCATTCATATATACACTTATCCATGGTATTAAATCAAGCAGCACCTCCTGAGCGCCTACCCATGGTCAGGCACTGTTCTAGGACAGGAGAGACTGACTTCTAACAACAGCTAGAGCAGTGATGGAGAAGTGTCAAGCCCCTGCACTAGACTCCACTGGCTCCAGACCCAAGAAGCACATCTTTCAGAGGATCACCTGGAAATGTATTGTGCTGATAAGGTCCCTGCCTTAAATCCATTTCTTGGGGCTGGTGCTATGGCATAGCAGGTAAAGCCACTGTCTGTAGCGCTGGCATCCCATATGGGCCCGAGTTCCAGGCCTGGCTGCTCCTCTTCTGATCCAGCTCTTGTTTATGGCCTGGGAAAGCAGTAGAAGACGATCCAAGTCCTTGGGCCCCTGCACCCAGGTGGGAGACCTGGAAAAAGCTCCAGGCTCGTGACTTCAGATCCGCTCAGTTCCAGCCATTGTGGGCCATTTGGGGAGAGGACCAGCAGATGGAAAATATTTCTCTCTTTCTGTCTGTCTGTCTCTCTCTCTGTAACTCTGCCTTTCAAATAAATAAATAAATCTTTAAAAAATTCATTTCTTAAAGGAACTTCATAAAATCACATTTTGAAGAATGCTTTTAATTTATGGTAAAACCATGATAAAAGGAAATGATTTAAGTATGCCATAATGGAACTAGATAAGAATTTGACAGTAGCTTGCCACATAACATCCTGACATTAGTTTCAAAATTTCTGTTGTCATTTTCTTTGATGTAGAGCTGTAACTTTTGCACCCTGGAGGAAGGGATGCTACTGTCATAATGTAGGAGAGTGAAGGGGCATTTTCTCACAGAGAGGAATGGCCTCCAAAATAAGATTTTTGTTCATTCAAAAATATGCTTGTTCCTCTGCATCCGCAGGGGTTGATTCCAGGAGTCCTTGCAGATACCACAATCTGCAGGTGCTCATGTCCCATATAGAAAATGCTGTAGTATTTATCTTTAACTTAAGCAACCCTCTCATAAACTTCAAATCATCCCTGGATTACTGATTATTATTATTATTTTAAGATTTATTTACTTACTTGAGAGTCAAAGTTACAGAGACAGGGAGAGACAGAGAGAAAGGTCTTCCATCCACTGGTTCACTTCCTAAATGGCCACAATGGTAGAAGCTGGGCTGAGCTGAAGCCAAGAGCCAGGAGCTTCTTCTGAGTCTCCCATGTGGATGCAGGGGCCCAAGCACTAGAGTCATCTTCCACTGCTTTCTCAAGCCATTAGCAGGGAGCTTGATAGGAAATGGAGCAGCTGGGACTTGAACTGTGCCATATGGGATGCCAGCACCACAAGTGGAGGCTTAACCTACTACACCACAGCATTGGCCCCGATTACTTAATATTTACATTGTATTACCAATTACTTATTATTTACATTGTATTACCACTACAATGTAAATCCTATGCACACAGTTGTCATACTTGTTTGTTTAGGGAATAATGATAACAAGTCTTCTGTTCTTGTTCAGTACAGATGCAATTGTCCTTCCTGAATATTTTCGATTCCTGGTTGGCTGAACCTGTGGAGGAGGAGGACCAGCTGTACATTTCTTGAGTGACTGTCTCTTGAATTTATAGGGCTAGGTGTCAGGAAGTCCAAAAATAACCACGGAATCTCTGTCCTCAAGGTGATCATACTTTCACAGAGATGTGAGCACACACGTCAACAGTAACAATGGTATTTAACATATTTACCAGGAGGTTTGAGTCTTCCTGTGGAATCTTCCACAAACGACCCTGTTGTTCTCAAAGAAAAGGATTTGACTTCCTTCCAAATTCTAGCCTGAATAGTTGTGACTTGTATGCCTTTGTGTGTGCATGCCTTCACACTCGTTCTTCACGTACAAAGAATTCTCTCCTGGGATGTGCTGAGGAGGAAGAAGGAAGAACCCATAGCTATTTTCCTAATGGTTTCCTGGTGTACACATACGCAGAAATTTAACACAGCACAGGCTGTGAGGGAAGGAAAATTCATCAAATGTATCTGCTGTCTTCTGGCTCAAAAAGTAAAGCAATATCAACGGATGTGGGAGTTCAGAACAAGCCTTGGGTCCAGTGAAATGAATTAAACCACACGACTCCTTGGAACAGAGATCTCATACGAGTTTCCCAATAGCTTTCAGGGGAGCCTTGAAACAAACAGATTTAGCACCTGGGGTTTCTTGTTGGGTTGGCCTTGCTTTTCTCACATCCAGTACTCTTGCTAAAATCTTTGAACACAGAAAGTTAAACCGGAGCCCAGGAGGAGGCAAGTATCCAAGAACATATGGACGCGTAAGAGGTCAGCCTGTTCCTCTTTGTCTCTGTCATCATGAACATCCTTTCCGTCTTGATGTGTGGCAGGTGACCTTCAGCTGAGCCGCAAGGGCCTGTCACTCTTGTGTTTGACGGCTGTGGAGAATGATCTGAACAGAGCAACAGTTGCAAGCTCCAGGGGCAGGCTAGTTGGCTAATTCCGGTTTTTGAGACAAGAAGGGTGTGTGTGATAATCCTGGGGAAGGCAGTTTCCAGTAACAGGTATTTCATTGTTGCTCAGCCTCATTGGGAACCAGACTGAGGTAGGTCCCAGCAGAGAGAGATGTCTGGGTGAGGCACAGAGGTGGTTGGCATTTATTTAGAGATATGCAGAGTTGCCTTTTTAAGTGATATTTTGAAAGGCATTGGGAAGGAGCAGGGATGGTTCCCTTTGTCCCCCCTGTTTTTGATGTACAGAAGCTTACCTCATTCTTGTGGGTGATGGTCCTGAATGCTGAAGGCTTTTTGGACATCTGTAGAGTGACACAGAGGCATTAATGCGGCCTCATAGGCAAGGAGAGATGTGCGATGATGCCCGCTTTCAGGTAACCCTAGCTTCTCTAGCCCCAGCGTTGTCAAGCCTCAGACCTCATCCTGCATCTGGTGTGTGTCTTAAACTTTAAGGAACCTGAATTTAGGAGATGATCTAAAAAGGACAGAAAACAAGTGGCCCTTTTGCTCCAAGGTCAGAGTTCTGCTGCATCTGAGCCACTGCTTTGATAGCCAGGACACAGCTCAGCCAGATCTATAATGTCTGAGAGTGAGCCTTGCTCTGAATTTGACTTTTTTGCTTGGGAGGACCAGTGGTTACCATCAGGTCTCTAATTTCTTGGGGAGGGATTTCATGTATAAACATATATCTAATGTAAAAACCTAATATTCAGGCTTTCCAGATTCTGCTCTGGCCTATGACAATGGCCTTTTTTTTTTTTTTTGAATAAAAGAACAAGGAAAGGCAAAGCAATGGTTGTAAGAAGAAATTTCATAGGAATTATCATAGCAGTGATACAGATGGGCTGGGTCACAGCACTTTGTGTGTCCGAGACCTTCTGGAAGGCCCTTGATATCAGAACTGAATTCCAATAGAGCTGGGTGGACTGGGGAGGCTATTTGCTCCCTGTTTCGGGCCAGAGGACCCTGTAATGATCAAAGACATATGCTTTATATCTTGTGCTCTCCAGAATTTCTGGGCGTGCTTTCCTCTGATATGCCTGTTTTGATATTTTATCACTCTGGCAGCCCCAACAAGTGCTTCCTCATGGAGAGCTGGAATCCCAGCAATTTAATTTAAAGATCTATTTTCTATCTTGCGTCGGTTTTGGTTCTTTTTTTAATGGATCCTTTCCAGAGGTGCACATGCTTTCACAGCGTGGTGAGTCAGCGTGGATACGCTAGTCTGATGATGGTCTCACTGCTGCAGAGTACCTTGGAGCCTTTGCACTGAGAGTCAGGACATTCAACCCCTTCTGCCAGGAACCTGCTCTTGGACATTGGACAAGTCACTTCCGCTGCCTGCACTTCATGTCCCTCATCTCTAATGTGAGAGAATCAGACTACCCAATCGCTAAGACTTCCCCCAGTGCTGATGATTGTATTCAATCATTTCCTAAACATACCATATTTCCGGGGCCGGCACTGTGGCGTAGTGGGTGAAGCCACCGCCTGCAGTTCTGCCATCCCGGATGGGCGCCTGTTCGTGTCCCGGCTGCTCTGCTCCCCATCCAGCTCTCTCTGCTATGGCCTGGGAAAACAGTGGAAGATGGCCCAAGTGCTTGGGCCCCTGCACCCATGTGGGAGACCTGGAGGAAGCTCCTGGCCCCTGGCTTTGGATTGGCCCAGCTCCAGCTGTTGCGGCCAACCGGGGAGTATACCAGTGGATGGAAGACTTTTCTCTCTCTCTGCCTCTGCCTCTGTGAAACTCTGTGCCTTTCAAACAAATAAATAAATATTTAAAAAAAAATACCCTTCTCCGACAATGAGTCTGTGCTTATGGGTGGTATCTGGCCAATAAAGATGTCAATGGAATCCAATCATAGAGATTGCCATGGAAGGTTTCCTTCAGGAGGCGCTAATGTCTTAATCGCCTGTACAACCTCTGTCTCTCCCAGCAGTGATGCATCTCTTCTGTGGAAGTGGGAACCAGAGTCCAGTGGGGAGTGGACTTTATTTGCAGTGGGCAGCAGGCGCGGAGTGGAGAAGTCAGGATTCCCGGATTCTATAGACAACCAGCACCAAGCTCTTTCCAGTCACCCCTCTGCTGCCATAGGCAATCTATTGAAATGCCTCCGTGCTTCCAGAAAGGAAACAAATGCATGTGAGAGGGAGGTTATATTATAAATATTTTATCAATATATCCCTTTAAAAAAGAGGCACTGACCAGGAGCCTGAGGCAGAGTTTCCTCAGCAAACTGAGCTGAACAAGACAGAGCAGTCTACTGGAAAAGCAAACGTGCTTTCCTAAGCGAGTCCCTAGTGAGGTCTGTGGGATTGTAGATGTCTTTTTACTGGCCACCAGGCAGGGTTGGGTGGTCAGGATGTGGCTTGGAAGATGCAGTCAAGAAAGAATTAAGACTCGCTATGCATTTTCCCTCTCTGTGTTGCAGGACGTAGACACAAGCCCCAGCGAGTGTGTTCCCGGGAGCACTGAACTGCCGTCAGCATGGGAGAGTGGCAAATGGTCCTTTATACCCTGGTCTTTAGAGTCTCCAGGGATCCCCCTGAATGTGACAGAAGAACGTTGGCCCAGTTAATCAGAGGGTCCCAAATGCCCTACCTGGGTGAACCTGGAGAAAGCAATTAACTTTGTTTTAAAGCTTTAAAAGGTCTTAAATTGACTCATGAAAATTGTATGTGATTACAGGGGCAAATATGATATTTTGATACATGTATACAATGTGTAGGATCAAGTCAAGGCAATTAGCATGTCAAGCATTTGTCACTTTTTTGTGTTGGGATCATCAAAGTCCGGTCTTCTAGCCATTTTGAAATATGCACTAAATTAGCTGGCGCCGCAGCTCACTAGGCTAATCCTCTGCCTTGCGGCGCCAGCACACCGGGTTCTAGTCCTGGTTGGGGCGCCGGATTCTGTCCCAGTTGCCCCTCTTCCAGGCCAGCTCTCTGCTGTGGCCCGGGAGTGCAGTGGAAGATGGCCCAAGTGCTTGGGCCCTGCACCCCGTGGGAGACCAGGAGAAGTACCTGGCTCCTGCCATTGGACTAGCACGGTGTGCCGGTCGCAGCGCGCCAGCCGCGGTGGCCATTGGAGGGTGAACCAACAGCAAAGGAAGACCTTTCTCTCTGTTTCTCTCTCTCACTGTCCACTCTGCCTGTCAAAAAAAAAAAATGCACTAAATTACTGTTAACCATGGTCACCTTACTGTGCTATACAACACTAGAACTTAATCCTTCTATCCTGTATTTCTGTACCTGCAGTTAACTTCTTTTGACTTTTAAGCTTGTATTAACAATTAATATATAATATTAATATAATATTATATATTGCATCATCACATTAATATTACTGCAATTACTATGACTAGTACTATAATGCACTATTAATGTAATATATGTTGTATTATACAATATGTGTATATAATATTTATTATACAAATGTTAATTTTAGATTAATATTATATTATATAACACAATTATTGTGTAATAATCACATAAATGTTAATGAATAATATAAAGGAGAATTTAACCTGGCATAATGAACAGCATGTGGGAAAACCCCAGTGTGAGCTGCTGTGTGGTGCGGTCCAAGGTTGATGATGGAATAAACAGTGGTGTCATGAGCAGCTGTGCTGCAGCCAACTGCCTACTGGGTCACCTCCTTCAGAGCACACGGAGGCCCTGTCCCCAGTGTATTAGTTAGCCAGGGCTTCTACAACAAAGTGCACACTCCATGCTGGGGGGCTTCAACAATAGAACTGCACTTTCCAATAGTGCTGGAGGCCAGAGTCCAAGACGAGGGTTCCTGCAGGGTTGGCTTCCTCTGAGGCCTCTCTCCGTGGCTTGCAGAAGGCTGCCTCCTCGTCTCCTCACAAGGACCTCCCTCTGTACCCCCTATGTTCCTGTTACCTCTATGTGTCCTAGTATCTTGTTAGAAGGACCTTGCTTAGGCTGGATTAGCACCCACCCTAACCACCCAACTGTAATGCCATCATCTTTTCTTTTTTTTAATTAATTAATTAATTTGAAAGACAGAGTTATAGAGAGGCAGAGGCAGAGAGAGAGAGAGAGAGAGAGAGAGAGAGAGAGATTCTTCTATCTGCCAGTTCACTCCCCAAATGGCCGCAATGGCTGGAGCTGCAATGATCTGAAGCCAGGAGCCAGGAGTTTCTTCTGGGTCTCCCATGCAGGTGCAGGGGTCCAAGGACTTGAGCCATCTTCTACTGCTTTCCCAGACCATAGCAGAGAGCTGGATTGGAAGTGGAGCAGCCGGGACTCAAACCAGAGCCCATATGGGATATGGGTGTTGCAGGCAGTGGCTGCAACTACACTCCGTAGTGCCGACCTCATGCCATGATCTTTTTAAAGGCCTTATCTCCACAGCTACATTCTGAGGTGCTAGAGTTAGGACCTCATTACAGGAATGTGGTGGGAGAACATATTAAGTCCCTAACACCCAGGAACTCACTGAGCTTTCACAGGGAGTAAAATCACTCAGCCACGTGGATCTTTGCAGTGGGCTCCCAGGTGACCCACATGCGATTCCATGTTCAAGGCCGTTCCTTGCCCTCCTTCCCTTTTGCTGGAAGTAAGAGTTAAGCTAACCCCTCCATTTTGACAAACCAATACCTCTTCTTTCTTAGCAAAGACTCTTTACCCGTGACCACTCAGGGGGTTCTAATGGAGGAAGCTTAAGTCCTCCGCTTTCCCAGGTGAGGCCCTGAGCATTTGGGAGCTACTTAGAACCACCCTCTAGAGTGGCTTCTAGACACTAAAGCTCCTGCTGGCCTGTGTGAGGCCTGAGACGGGATGTCAGTAGCACCTGGGGGCTACTGCAGTCTCCTTCTTCCCCCATTGCAGCACTGGCCCTGCAGGCTAAGTCCAGAACTTGGCACTCTCTGCCAGTTGTTTGCAACACCAGACATGACCATAACCCAAACTCTCCTCTCCTCCTCTTTTTTTATTGCTCATCTTCCCATTCCCACATCTCTGGTGACAGTGGGTCAGTCAATGTTTAACCTATCGAAAATTAATATTTACCAAACTAGCAGTGATATCAAAGGTGCTCAGAGTTTGATTTTTTTTGTCTGTTTGTTAGGACATGATCACTCTCCTGGTGGACTTAGAACATTGCTTCTCAGGAATATGACTGTGCTGTACCTCTTTGGCTACTGCCTCATGCATGGAAACACTCCAACATGTTTTGAAGAGAACAATGTAACTTTGTAAAAAAATAGTTATTTACTTATTTATTTGAAAGTCAGAGCTACAGAAAGGGGTGGGGAAAGAGAGAAAGAGATATATCTTCCATCTGCTGATTTACCCCCCAATGGCCAGGTCTGAGCCAGGCTGAAGGCAGAAGCCAGGAGCTTTATCCAGGTCTCCCACATGGGTACAGGGGTCCAAGAACTTGGGCCATCTACTACTGCTTTCCCAGGCCATTAGCAGGGAGCTGGATCAGAAGTGATGCTGGTGTCACATGCAGCTGCTTTACCTACTACTCCACAGTGCCTCAACAATGAAACTCTTTTTTTTTTTTTTTTTTTGATAGGCAGAGTGGACAGTGAGACAGAGAGAAAGGTCTTCCTTTTTCGGTTGGTTCACCCTCCAATGGCCGCTGCGGCCGGCGCACCATGCTGATCCGAAGCCAGGAGCCAGGTGCTTCTCCTGGTCTCCCTTGCAGGTGCAGGGCCCAAGCACTTGGGCCATCCTCCACTGCACTCCTGGGCCACAGCAGAGAGCTGGACAGGAAGAGGGGCAACCGGGACAGAATCCGGCGCTCTGACCGGGACTAGAACCCGATGTGCCAGCGCCACAGGCGGAGGATTAGCCTATTGAGCCGCGGCGCCGGCCAACAATGAAACTCTTAAGAGCAATATTACTCTCTGAGAGGTTAGGATGATAGATATCTTCAAAAAAGGCAGGATGTTTTCCCAATGACTGGGTCAGTGTGCGCCACCGTAGGGGTGATGCAATCTGAACAACTGTGCTTAGCCGTGGGTATAGTTTATTTTAAAATAAAGCAAAACAAAGCAAACAGCAGCCCACATTTGACTTGTTTTGATGCTAAGATATAAACCAGAAATATATTAATTGACTAAATACCTAAGTAAAATGTACCCCTTTATCAACTAAATATAATTTTATCATCTTTCTCTGTTTTTAAAAATACTTTTTTTCTCTTGTGGCTTTACATTTGGAAGTCCCATCTTGGGTTCTTGCACTGGTATTCAAATTTCTGAAATTCACTGATGCTAATGCCTGCCTGCCTGCCTGCCTTCCTTCCTTCCTTTCTTCCTTCCTTTTCTTCAGATTTATATTTGAAAGGCAGAATTACAGAGAAGCAGAGAAAGAGAGGTCTTCCATCTGCTGGTTCATTCCCCAAATGGCCGCAATGGCTGGAACTGTGCTGATCCAAAGCCAGGAGTCAGGAGCTTCTTCCGGATCTCCCATGTGGGTGCAGGGGCCAAGAACTTCGATCATCTTCTACTGCTTTCCCAGGACATAGCAGAGACCTGGATTGGAAGCGTGGCAGCTGGGATTTAAACCGGCACCTATATGGGATGCTGGCACTGCAGGAGGTGGCTTTACTCGCTACAGCACAGCGCTGGTCCCCTTCAAGCTTTCTTAAAGAAGTGGGGGCAGTGGATCTGACCCCTGTTCTAGTCTTTCTTGCTCTCATTCCCCCCCCCCCTCTCTGCCATCAGAGAAAGAAGGCAGTGCTAAGGAGACTGCATGTACATTGGTTTCCCTTCTCTGGGACCTCCGTTATGCATCTTTCTGTTCAGTAGAAACAGGAAATAAAGATTGGGTATAGATGTGAAACTTGTACTCATTTATTCAATAAACATTTAATAATCACCTGCTATGTGTGAGCCGTGATGTCAGGTTAGGGCACTGCAGAGATGAGAAACCACAATCCCTGCCCTCAAGAAGCCCTCAGTATACCAGGGAGCAGAAGTACAACCGAGTCTTTCCTGTATGCTGAGGCACTGGAAACACATTTACAGGGCTAAGGGGGACTGAGGAGGAGCCTGTGTCTCCGCACAATGAGAAGGAAGGTAGAGGCATTGGAACTCAGAGTGAAAGATGAGGAGAGCTTGGGCAACTGGGGAGGGGGACAGTTCAGAGCTAGGCTGCCCACAATGGCAGCCATGGCCTCACGTGGCTATTTAGAGTTAAATGAACTAAGATGAAAACTTTACCTTCTCAGTTGATCTGGCTACACTTCAAGAGCATAATAGCCATGTGTGGCTATCACATTGGACAGCACAGACATAGACTGTTGCCACCACTTTAGAAAGTTCTAGTGGACAGAAGTGCACTGGAGGGAGAACAGCACCAGGACACGGAAGTCCACATGACCTTTGAAGAACAATGCAAATCTAATCATCAGAAGGTATTAATTGCAGAACTTTGTTTTAAAAAATAGAAATTTCTCCTCCTCCCTGGTAGGTGTCTACAGATGCTAGCAAATTTACTGGACATTCTGGGAAATTTCAACACAGTGGCCTGACAGTAGCACTTCTCTTAGTAGCTGAAGCTCTATAAACTGCCTGAATTACAATAAGAATTCGCTTTCCCCCAGAACAACTTTTTGGAACAATATTTTAAAAGGAAGGAAAAATCTCCTTTGAAAGATTTTAAATTGTAAGCATCCATCCTAATCCTTAAGGCGAAGACTCGGACGTTGAGTCATCAGCCAGATTATCTCTCTGTACTTATAGCAATGGAAACTGGGTTTTTCTGCTGCAGAACTCAGGCCCCTTCCTCAGATGGGTTCAGGCAATAGAAAAGCCATGCCTATAGCTCCCAAGGGTACAACACGATACAGCTGTCACCATGGTGACTTGCCAGCATGAGGTAGACCCTCAGTGACTGCTCCAGCCACCCCTGTTCTGAATGTGAAGGCCTCTCCATGAGGGACACCAGAGCTTCTGTAGATCAAGGGTTCTCAAAGTGAACCCCAGGCTCACAGCATCACATGGGAACGTCTTAGAAATGAACCTCTTGGTCCCAGCCTAGAACTGCTGAATCAGGAGCTCTGCATTTTAACTGGCCCTCTGAGGGTTCCTGATGCACATAAGTTTGACGATCTCTGTTCTACCCTAAAGTATTTTAACAGTCGAAATGCAGTTAAAAAGAAAACTAGTAGATCAATGAGAGAAAGAGGGCAAACAACAATGCAGAATAGTAATAAATAGAGAGGAAAGCCACAATAGCTCCTGTGGTGCTGAATTAGAGTCAGAGATATTTGTATAAAATCATACTTGTTTGAATACAGGGGTATTCAAAAAGTTCGTGGAAATGAATATTATGCAAGAATTATGCATGGATTCCTAGGGGTTTTTTTTGTGCTGAAAGAAACTTTTAATTCCATTTTCCCACCAACTTTCCGAAGCATCATTGTATATGTATATGTAGGCAAGTAGAAATATAGCCTATGGAGATGTGGGTCTGTCTTGTTTAATATCAGAAATATATTTCCCACTTCTGTCCACTGAGAGAACCTTAATGCGGCAACACATCAGAAGCAATGAGAACATCCGGCAACCAAATTCCAGTTTCTAATTATTGCCCAATAAAAGGAACTTAGGGCTCCTGGGAAAATGGAAGATTCTAGGGAAAACAGAAAAATAAATAAGATAAACTCAAAGTATCTTGTAGATTTAGAGAGCAAAGAAGGGCTAAGGAAACAAAAAAAAAAAAATGAGGGTTTGTCAAAAGGACCCTGGAACCAACACAGAAGCTAGAACATAGCTAGAACAATGGCCAGAGCTAGAACATAGTTGATAATGATTGTATTATATTAGAACCCAAAGAAGAAAATAAATTTCCATGGGTTTATGTTGATTTAAATAAATCAATGAATAAAATTAACAAGTAAGGAAAAGGGACAAAATTTCTTACAAAAGAAATCAAAATAATGCATGTAGACTATTCTCCCTCTAGGAGATGGAGCTTGATTCCCCTTCCTCTGGGTGTTGGCTGGACTTTGTGATTCACTGCTGATGAGCACAGCGTGGAGCGGGACAGGGTCTCCTCGTGGAGTAACCCTGCAGGCACCACCTTAACCACATGATGAAGTTCAGCACTGCGAGTAACATCACGGATCCCTGATGTGACGAGGAGGCCAGCACACCACTGTGGTCTTCCAAACCCAGAGTCCCAGTCTAAGCACACAAACCCATCATCAAATAGACCTGCTCTGGGGAGGGGGGTGGATATTCTGCAAATTATCTGACCAGCACTCCTCATAAGTGTCAGGGTCAGGAAAAACTAAGACAGAAAAACTACCCCAGAGCAGGGGAGGCTAAGGAGACATGATGATCAGATGCAGTGTGGCTCCTGGATTGGATCCTGGAATACAGAAAGAGTGGTAGTGTGGTTGGTGCTGTGGCACAGTGGACTGGGCTGCCACTTCCAAGCCAGCTCCCTGTGCGTGGGCAGGCAACAGAAAATGGCCCAAGTACTTGGCTCACTGCCACCCATGTGGGAGACCCAGATGGAGTTCCTGGCTCCTGCCTTTGGCCTGGGCCAGCCCCAGCCATTGTGTTCACTTGGGGAGCAAACCAGTAGTTGGAAGATTCTCTCTCTCCCTCTCCTCTCTCTCTCTCTTTCTCTGCCCTTTAAATACATAAACAAACAAACAAATTTTTAAAATCCCAGGAAAAATAATGTTAGTAGGAAAACCTCTAAAACCCAAGTAATGTCTGCAGTTTGGTAATTATCTTTGGTAATTTCTCAGTTTTGGTCCCTGAACCATGGTTATGTGAGATGCCAGTATTAGGGAAGACTGAGTGTAGGTATACAGAGCTCTTTGTACATTTACCGTGTTCTTGTAAGTCTAAAGTTATCTGTAAATAAAAATTTATTAACAAAATATTGGTGAAGATAAGACGGTTGGGAAAGGCCCAATATTATCTGCTACCTCGACATATGAAAAACCTGGGAGGCCCTTGCATGGCCTAACTGCAAGTTGCCGTGCCCCCTCTGCTCCTGCATGTAGCACCCCCTGCTCAACAATGCTCCCTACCCAGGGGGCAGGCACAGCTCAGTTTCCCACCAGCCTGTGCATCTACAATTATTCAATATGCCAGTCATATCCTCCCGAGAAAATCAAGGGGCACCCCTCCCTCTTAACCCTATGGAGCCTGTGTCCCACAACCCTGGTTGTTCTCCCTGTCCCATAGGAAACCCCATGTGGCAAGTACCATCCTCCTGTCCCAGGCTGTGAGCACCTACTAATCTATCTATCTCATGTGTGCAGGGTTGAGTGTTGAGCATTGGGCTACCCCATAGTCTAGCATGGGATCAAATAGGAGGTGATTAAAACAGGTGCCTGTTCCTTGCCTCTGGATCCCCATGTGCTCAGAGACCTGTCTCCCCATGGCTGCTCTCTTATCCGAGTGAGGAGTCCTGAGCAGCGAAAGGACAATGTCTCTGTGAGAGTCAGAGAGGAGGAAGTGGGACATGGGATGAGAAGACAAAGAGAGGCAAAGAAGGATGAAGAGGAAGAAACACATACTCGTGCAGCCTAAGGGAGGCTCAGGGTGGGCCAAAGGACTTCAGGCAGTCCAGACCACCTGATCAGGCAACAGGCACTGAGATGAGTGTCACAAGCTTGGGGTCAGGTCCCCCTCATCCCATGGAGCTGTGTGGCCTTGGTCAAGTCCTCTGACCTCTCAGAGTCTGTGCTCATCTATTCTCAACCATGGTGAGGCTAATAGGACCTATGTGGCTCACACTTAGCCTACAGGGTGAGCATCAAATGTAAAATTATGCATGAGAGTAGAGAAAGTGTAGGATAGCATGCCTTTTATAAACATATGGCACACATCACTTTAAGGGGTAAGGGGATCGCTAGAAAGTATCGGAGTAAGGAGTGGCTTCTGTTCTCAAGTCAGTTGTAATGCAGTGGGAAGGACCAGCACATACACAGGCCCCTTGGCACAGGCATAAACCAAAAGCTGAAAGAGATTTTTAAAAGGATTTTGTTTATTTATTTGAGAGGTAGAGTTACAGACAGTGAGAGGGAGAGGAAGAGAGAGAGAGAGAAAGGTCTTCCTTCCGCTGACTTACTCCCCAAATGGCCACAACAGCCAGAGCTGCATCGATCTGAAGCCAGGAACCAGGAGTTTTCTCCAGGTCTCCCAAGTAGGTGCAGGGGCCCAAGCACTTGGGCCATTTTCTACTGGTTTCCCAGGCGATAGCTGAGAGCTGGGTTGGAAGAGGAGCAGCCGGGACTAGAACCGGTGCCCATATGGGATGCCAGTGCCACAGGCGGAGGATTAATCCACTGCGCCACAGTGCCACCCCAAGATTTTTTTTAAACAGATTGATTTTATTTATTTGAAATAGTTATGGAGAGAAGTAGAGACAGAGAGAGAGAGAGAGAGGTCTTTCATTTGCTGGTTCACTCCCCAGATGACCACAACAGCCAAAGCTGGGTCAATCCAAAGCCATTGGGTACACGGGCCCAAGCACTTGGGCCATCCTCAGCTGCTTTCCCAGGCACATTAGCAGGGAGCTGAATTGGAAATGGAGCAGCCAGGACTTGAACTGGCACCCATATGGGATGCTGGTGCTACAGACAGGAGCTTTAATCCTCTGTGCCAGCCCCCAACAGGGAAGATGTGACCTAGGGGTAGATCCAGAGTCCACAGAGGAGATGTGATACAAAGCAGACCTTGAAGCATGAGTGTATAGAAAATGGGATATGACAGCCATGGTTTGGGTTAAAAAATGCTGATTCAAATGTGCTTTTGCTTACTAGCTCTGTGATCTGGGGCAAGTTTGACTCCTTAGGGAACTTAATCACCTCATTTCAGAAGCAGATAACAGTATCCATGATCGTGAGAATCAAATGGGAAACAGCAGTGAAAGTGTCTCACAGAGTGCCTGGCACATAGTAGGTGCTCAGTTAGTGTTGGCTGAGTCTGAAGTATTTATTGTCACAAGGCCTGAACCAGGCTTCCCTGTACTGGGGTGGGATCCAGGGAGTGGATCAGGTACTTGACCCAATCCTGGAGAGTTCTGGACATCACTAGGCATGCTCTGAAATGTTTCCCTTTGACTGCTTTTTATGCTGTGAGCCACAGAGCCTTCAGGTCCACCTTATGGAGAGGGCCTGGCATGGACAGCTTAGCACCCAGTGATTACAAAATGAGACAGCTGGGTAGCCTCCTTCAGGGGCCTTTATCTCTGGGGTCTGAGCAGTACGAGTGGCTCTCAGTTTGTGGCCTAGAAGTTTTTGCACAAGGACGCACAGCTGGCTCGAGTGGCTTGCTACTCAACAAGTGGGGCTCTGAAGTCAATGCATCAACCTGAGCTCCTGGCCAACACCCACCTGCTCCACTGTCAGCAGATGGCACCTCTATTCTTCCAGTGGCTTGGATCCAAACATAGGAGTTGACTTGGCTCCTGTCTTCTCCTCATCTTCTCTCACCTGCCATCCCACCTGTCAGGAAATCCTGTTGGCCCCACCTTTGGAATATGGCCAAGACTGTCTCCTTCTCACCACCCCCAGTGCTGCCCCTGACGACCAGACTCCATCACCTGTCGCCTGTATCATTTTTACCCATATCCCCCACTGCACAGCCTCTCATAGTAGGGCAGATCCTCCTGAAGCTTAGATCATTTCAGTCCTCTGCCTAGAAATCCTTTGAGTAGTCCCATTTCACTCAGCAACAGCTACTGTGCCTCTGATGCCCCGGGAGGCTCCATGTGACCACCGGACCTGATTCTTCTTCCTTCTGACTTCACCTCCAGCTACTCCCATCCTCAGGGTCCTGCCCCTGTGACACTGACCCCTTCCTCTCTCCTGAGGGCCTTGGTGCTGGCTGCCCCTCTGTGGGGAAGATTTGTCCTCTAGGCATCCTCATGCCTCCAAAACTTTGCTCAAGCGTTGCCTTCTCGGTGGAGCGCATGACAGTCCTTTGCAAGCAGAACCTTGCGTACCCTGCCCGTGCCCCTGGTGGGCTCCATTTTCACAGAAGGCTTCTCACCCAGTGTACCTTGGACTTACACTCTGTGCTTGCTTTTCTGTTTCTAGAACATAAGCCTCATGAGAGCCGGGAACTTTGTCAGGTGTGGTCACTGATCTAAGTGCCTGGAATGCCAGGAGCGGCTGGGCCGCTGTTTTGTTCTGGGTCCCTGTATGCTGCTGGACAGAACAGATGTATTGCACGTGGGAGCCCAGCAGGAGTCTAGATCAGCATCTCAGCTTCTCTAGAGGATCTCTGAGGTAGGCATGCATAGATTTCCCTACATCCTTCATTATTATTATCATTATTATTTGACAGATAGAGTTAGACAGTGAGAAAGAGAGATAGAAAGATCTTCCTTCCGTTGGTTTACCCCCCAAATGGCCGCTACGGCCAGAACTATGCTGATCTGAAGCCAGGAGCCAGGTGCTTCCTCCTGGTCTCCTTATGTGGGTGCAGGGCCCAAGCACTTGGGCCATCCTCCACTGCCTTCCTGGGCCACAATTGAGAGCTGGACTGGAAGAGGAGCACCTGGGACTAGAACCTGGCACCCATATGGGATGCTAGCACCGCAGGCGGAGGATTAACCAAGTGAGTCATGATGCTGGCCCCCTACATCCTTGAGCTTAGGTTGGAGGCTCAGCCCAGCCTGGCCCTCAAGTGAGCTGACCCTCAACGTGTCTTCTGCTTTTCTGAGGGTCACAGTAGAGAGAACTGGGGCAGCAGGGAAGGACTCTTGGGCTGGTTGTGGCTTAGGGATCTGCACTTGTACTGAATAGCGCATCTAGCACACTTGCAGGCTGTGCCCAGGGTGGCTCTGTCTTTTCAAAGCCACTATCGCCACTCCACCCTCATCTGCAGAGTTGCCTGAGCTCTATGTGGGCATCTCCAGTAATGCAGTAGTTGAGTGGGGTGGGGGAGGATTCCAAGGCTGAGCTGGCCAGTGGATGGAGCACACAGGGGAGGGAGAGTGCAGCCAGCAAGGACTTGGGTCCCAACACCTCTAAGCCATGAAGTTTTCTGTTCAAAGGGAACAGCTAAGCCTGTGCCATCTCTCTTTCAGCATTCTGAGGATCAAGTGAAGTGATGTATATGAAAATGTTCCCCACGGAAGAGTGAGCTTAGACAGGAAAGACATTGCTTTTATTCCAAATGGTAAGCCAAGGTGGATTTCTTTTCTTTTTTTTTTTCCAAAGATTTTATTTATTTATTTGAGCGGTAGAGTTATGGACAGTGAGAGGGAGAGACAAAGAGAAAGGTCTCCCATCCGCTGGTTCACTCCCCAAATGGTTGCAATGGCTGGAGCTACGCCTATCAGAAGCCAGGAGCCAGGAGCTTCTTCTGGGTCTCCCACCTAGGTGCAGGGCCCAAACACTTGGGCCATCTTCTACTGCTTTTTCAGGCCATTAGCAGAGAGCTGGATTGGAAAAGGAGCAGCTGGGATTTGAACCAGTGCCTATATGGGATACCAGCACCACAGGCAGAAGATTAACTTACTATGCCACAGCGCTGGCCCCCAAGGTGGATTTCTAAGAAGGCATTGGTGTTGGCTGTTGGAAAGAATGGGGCCATCAAAGAAGGAGGTACCTTTCTCTGAAGGGAGGAGAGAACTTCCACTTTGACTATGACCCTGTCGGAATAAGATCGAAGTCGGTGAACTCAAAAGGCTTCCATAGCCTTGGCAACTCATGACAAGCCTAGGGAGGTTACTGACGCCATAAACAAGAGTGTCAAATTGTTAAGTCAACAACAGGAGTCACTGTGTACTTATACTTCTCATGTGGGATCTGTCCTTAATGTGTTGTCCAATGTGAATTAATGCTATAACTAGTACTCAAACAGTATTTTACACTTTGTGTTTCTGTGTGGGTGCAAACTGATGAAATCTTTACTTAATATATACTAAATCGATCTTCTGTATATAAAGATAATTGAAAATGAATCTTGATGTGAATGGAATGGGAGAGGGAGCGGGAGATGGGAGGGGTGCGAGTGGGAGGGAAGTTATGGGGTGGGGGAGCCATTGTAATCCATAAACTGTACTTTGGAAATTTATATTTACTAAATAAAAGTTAGAAAAAAAAAGAAATCTCATTTTGCCTTTTTTTTTTTTAAGCCAGGTCTGCTCTGTCAATAAAGAGGGCAAGGGTGTGGAGCAGCCTCCTAAATCACCCATCTTGGAATCAGACGTTCCCTTCTGCAGGGGCTGGTTTCAGATGTGGATGTCTGAGCAGGACCCCTCGGCATGGCTTGGGACAGTGTCCTGGTCATGAGGGTGACGTCCGTCGCCGGCCTCCAGAGCTTTGTTGGCACCACTGGGAGGGGTCTGTTGGATCAATAACTCGGTTTGTTCAGCACCTGAATGGAGAGCAGTCAAAAAAGAGGAGAGGCTGGTGCCGCTGCTCAATAGGCTAATCCTCCACCTATAATCCTCCACCTAGCGGCGCCGGCACACCGGGTTCTAGTCCCGGTTGGGGCACCGGATTCTTTCCTGGTTGCCCCTCTTCCAGGCCAGCTCTCTGCTGTGGCCTGGGAGTGCAGTGGAGGATGGCCCAAGTGCTTGGGCCCTGCACCCCATGGGAGACCAGGAGAAGCACCTGACTCCTGCCATCAGATCAGCGCAGTGTGCCGGCTGCAGCGCGCCAGCCATGGCGGCCACTGGAGGGTGAACCAACGGCAAAAAGGAAGACCTTTCTCTCTGTCTCTCTCTCTCACTGTCCACTCTGCCTGTCAAAAAAAATATTAAAAACCATGATTAAAAAAAAAAAAGAGGAGAGACACCAGCATCCGTAATATGTGTGTTCTATGCCATGAGCCATTGCTCCCTTCCACCTTACCACGAACCTGCATTTTGCTATTTATGTATGTATTTACTTATTATATTTATTATTTATCTATTCAAAAGGCAGAGTTGAGAGAGAGAGAGAGAGAGAGAGAGAGAGAGAGAGAGAGAGAGAATCTTTCATCTGCTTGTTCACTCCCTAAGTGCCACAGTGGTTCAGGCTGAATCAGGCTAAAGCCAGGACCCTGGAACTCCATTTGAGTCTCCTACATGGTTACAGGAGCCACAGTACTTCTGCTGCTTTCCCAGGCACATTAGCAGGAGCTGGATTGGAAGTGGAGTAGCCGGGACTCGAACCAGTGCCCACTGCACAACAACACCATCCTCAAACTTGAATTTTTCTAAGTGGAATTTTTCCTAGTTTAGGAATTAGAAAGGTAAGAGTCAGAGAAGTTAAGAACCTTGTTAGTCCCTGGCAGAAGTGGCATTGGAACTCAAGTCTGCTTTGTTTTAAAATCCACCCCCTTTCCAGGGTACCAGGCCCCTTCTTCCACACAATGATGGACCGAGGTCTAGTTTGGGCTCCTTGCCCTGTGCATGTGATCTTAGGCAAGTCATTTCACTTTTTCCATCCATTTTATCAGCACTAAAATGCAATGATACCTTTGTTACTCACTGGAGTCCAACAGGTGCCCCGCTTCCATCCCTCAACCCTGACAGACTGGTTTCGGGTGGCCCCTAACTCAGCAGCAGACACCTGGAATCACCCAGGCTGTGGGGCTGAGCC
Source organism: Oryctolagus cuniculus (assembly GCF_051225735.1). NCBI lineage: Eukaryota > Metazoa > Chordata > Mammalia > Lagomorpha > Leporidae > Oryctolagus > Oryctolagus cuniculus. Next base: position 33,658,061 of record NC_142873.1, read on the forward strand.
TGGCAGTCCCCATCTGACACAGAGAGGGGAGCGTTGTGGGGCCATGGGCGGATCTGGCCTTGGCAGCCTGCCTTGCCCGCCTTCCTACTGTCCATCTCTTGCCTTCTTGGTGTTTATTTATTTTTTTAAAAAATAATTAATTGGTTTATTTGAAAGGCAGAGAGATAGGAAGGAGAGAAGCAGGGAGGGAGAGAGAGAGAGAAATATCTTCCATCTGGCGGTTCATTCCCTAAATGGCTGCAATGGCCAGGGCTGATCTGGGCCAATGCCAGGAGCTTGGAGCTCTACCCTGGTCTCCCACATGGGTGGTAGGACCCATGTACTAGGACCATCTTGTGCTCAGGCACATTGGTAAGGAGCTGGATCAGAAGTAGAGCAGCCGGGACCCTAGCTGGCACTCTGATAAGGGATGCAGGCACTACAGATGGCGGTTTAGTTCACTACCCCACCTGGAGTCACGGTCTGGTCCACAGCCACATGGTCACTGAGGAAGCTGTTGGGGTTATGACCTTTCCCCCCCAGTGCCCTGCACAAGAGAGCTGTGTGTGTGTGTGTGCATGTGTGTGTGTGTGTGTGTGTGTGTGTAGGGTATATACTTTTTAAAAAGACATCTTAAGGGCCAGTGCCGCAGCTCACTAGGCTAATCCTCCACCTTGCGGCGCCGGCACATCGGGTTCTAGTCCCAGTCGGGGCGCCAGATTCTGTTCCAGTTGCCCCTCTTCCAGGCCAGCTCTCTGTTGTGGCCCGGGAGTGCAGTGGAGGATGGCCCAGGTGCTTGGGCCCTGCACCCCATGGGAGACCAGGAGAAGTACCTGGCTCCTGCCATTGGATCAGCTTGGTGCGCCGGCCGCAGCGCGCCGGCCGCGGCAGCCATTGGAGGGTGAACCAATGGCAAAGGAAGACCTTTCTCTCTGTCTCTCTCTCTCTCACTGTCCACTCCGCCTGTCAAAAAATAAAAATACATCTTGAGAGAAGGAGGGTAGGGAAGGGAAGACGGAAGAGAGAGGAACAGATGAAGGCAGGCGGAGGAGAAGTGAGGAGGTGAGAGAGAAGTGTTGGATCGGGGACTCCTCTGTTTTCAGTCTGGGAAAGGCTGGAGCCTGTAGGAAAGAGCCCGTGGAGAGGGGAGTGTGAAGATGGAGGGTGAGGAAGAGCTAGCTGGCAGCTGGGGCACAGTCGAGGCTGACCAACCCTCCTGATTTGCCAGGACTGAGGGTCTCCAGGGATATGAGGCTGTCAGGGCAGAAGCAGGCACACTAGGCCTCTCTGTGGCCAGGCACTGGCACAGGTGTAGCTCTGAGAACAAGGGTGAGGTAACTAAGGGAACACCTTTCCACATACACCTAGGTATTGAATTGAGTCCCACGGGCCTCAGCCCCATCCCCAAAGCCCCTCGCTGCCACAGCTGTAACTGGCTCAGGCCAGCAGTGTGGCTCTTCTTGGATCATTTGAACTTGCTGGGCTTCGTTGTCCTGAGATGTAAAACAAGGACATAGGCCTGGGTAGTGTCTGAGACACGTTCCAGGCCCTGTTGAGCTCCTGCAGGTCGGTGATGTAGGTGGCCCATGATGGTTCGGTGGCCCTGTTTGAGGTCTGTTGTTGGGGGGAAATCTCTGGGTGGGCTGCTTCTGGCTGTCAGTGCAGGCCCCTGCAGTTTGGGGGCTTGGCGTTGGAACAGTGGATGTGCAGGGGAGTGAGCAGGATTGTCCTCCCTGGAGAAACGGTGCTGCTGACATGGGGGTCTGGGCTAGCCAGGTACTGGCCTAGTGGTGATAAGACAGCCACCTGTGTAGTTTTATCATCAGCACCATGTGGCATGGGGCTAAAAGTGACAACAGTGGGAAATGAGGGATAAGGGGGCTGTTGAACTGATCAGATTCCTCAGCTGTGAGCACATGGGGTGCTTTAGTTTTGGGGGAGGAGACCCCAAGAGAGAAGGTGCTGGCCATTCTTCAATTTGGGCAGGTTACAGGGGTGGTACTGTGGTGTGGTGGGAAAAGCCTATGGACAGCATCCCATACGGGCACCTGTTGGAGCCTGACTGCTTTATTTCCTATCCAGCTCCCTGCTAATGTGCCTGAGAAAGCAGCAGAAGATGACCCAAGTGCTCGGGCCCCTGCAACCACGTGGAAGAGCAGGAAGAAGCTCCTGGCTCCTGGTTTCAGCCTGTCCCTTCTCTGGCCATTACAGCCATCTGGGGAGTGAACCAGAGGATGAAAGATTCCCTCTCTCTCCTCTCCTCTCTCTCTCTTTCCCTCATTCTCGCTCTCTCCCTGTGTCTCTCTATAACTCTGCCTTTCAAATAAACAAATAAATCTTTGAAAAAAATGTGGGCAGCTAGGCACCTGAGCAATGAATGTGTGCATAATAACCAGACACATCTTTGTTTATTTTCCAAGCTGGTGGAGCAGCTCATGCCAGTTACACGCATTTTTTTAAAGGAGCCAAACAAAATGGAACAATATGTACGGGGGTGTGGTGGTGTTCATGTGTGTTGTGTATTTCAAGGGATGTGGCTAAATCCCCAATCAATAAGGTAATTGAATTATTTCCCTCAAGTGTTTAAGGCTATTACTCTAAGTGAACACAGGGCTGTGTTTGCTCGGCTGTAGTCAGCTTTGGGCTCATCAGGCATATTGATCTCTCCCAGCACTGTCTGGCATCCTCCTTGAAACAGCAGCCACTGTCTTCCCCAACCCCTCCTCCTTCCCTCCTTTAGTGTTCAGGCTTCCGAAAAGCAAAAACGCACTTCTTTCTGCTGGTTGTAAGCTCTCTGATCCACATCGTCATCACTTGTTCAAAAAGTGAAATTCAATTTTCCCAGACTCTTTACACTTCCACACACACACACACACACACACACACACACACACACGGCCTCGGTGCTCTACAATGTGCTTTTGAATATAGAAAATGAGCAAGAACAACAGGTCCACTATAGTCCCACGATATCCTAGGGCAGGGCAGCCATTCCCAACCCAGCGAGGGACATTGTCCACATTGAGGCCGCTGTCCAGCTCCAGGCAGCTCACAATCCCAACCTTTGTGATGACCAAAGAATTGTGGCCTGTCCCCTTCCCCTGCGACTCCACCCTGCTGGCCCCTAAAGGTCACTGACAGTGATGTCACGGAAAAGCATGTGTTCTGGGAGCCAGGCCTCGGAAGAAGCTGTTGGCGGGCCCTGAAAGCTGGTGGGGTGACCCGCCTCTCTACCCCACCCCCAGCCCCTAGCCCCGGAATATGCCTTCAGCTTGGAGATAGGCACTGGAGGAAGACCCAAGCAGGAGGGTCCCTGGGGAGGGTGTGGGTAGGCTGTCATCTCCTCTGGGCACCCATCACCCCCAGCAGTCAGTGGAGAGCTGAGCAAGCTGGGTCTCACCCCCCCACCCCCCAGCTCTCCAGACTCTCACTGACTTTAGCCCTCTTCCTGCACGGCTGCATTTTGCCCCACTCTTCTCTGCATTCATTTGCTTTTACCGCCTCCTCCCGTTGGCAATGGCAGTCCTGACATGCACAGGTGCATGCATATGCGTGTGCACACATACCCCAGTCTCTCTCAATAGCCTCATGTTCTCTGGAAGTGTCAGCCCCATCCCAACATCATGGTGGTGAAGTCCCAGCAGAGCCCCACTGGAGCTGTTTGAGTGGTGCCATTAGCTAGAGCCCACCCAAGCCCCTTGCCTGCCCAAGATGGAGCCTCCCTAAGTCTGGGGACTCGAACTTTGTGGGGGTTACTGAAAGGACCCCAAAGAAACAAACATCACGTGAAAGTCGCACTGAGTCCTGCTTATGCCAAGGACCATCATGGTTCACTCCGCACATGTGATCTTCTGTCTCAGCTGCATTTTTGCATTGAGTCCCAGTTGGTGAAGCCAAATGCATCTGAGTGGATTTGAAACTAGGCCTTTTGACTCCAAACCGAAGACTCTCTTTACTCATCTGCAGTTTAGCAACTGCAATGGGTTCCTGGGATTTCTCAGCCTGCAGAAAAGGAGGGGTTTGCCTACACAAGTTGGGGAGGGGCAGACAGTGTTGGGGCCCTGGTGTTGGGGGAGATGGCAACAGCACCATGCTTTTCTTGAGTACCTTCCCCTCTGATGCGAGTATCCTCTTTTTTTTTTAGGTTTATTCATTTATTTGAGAGGCAGGGTAACAGACAGAGAGAGGGAGAGACAGAGAGAGAGGCCTTCCATCCTCTGGTTCACTCTCCAAATGGCCACAATGGTCAGAGCTGAGCCGATCCAAAGCCAGGAGTTTCTTCCGGGTCTCCTACATGGGTGGAGTAGCCCAAGTACTTGGACCATCTTCTACTGCTTTCCCAGGCCATAGCAGAGAGCTGGATTAGAAGTGGAGCAAGCCGGTGCTGCGGCTCACTAGGCTAATCCTCCGCCTTGCAGCGCGGGCACACTGGGTTCTAGTCCCCGTCGGGGCGCCGGATTCTGTCTCGGTTGCCCCTCTTCCAGGCCAGCTCTCTGCTGTGGCCCGGGAGTGCAGTGGAGGATGGCCCAAGTGCTTGGGCCCTGCACCCCATGGGAGACCAGGAGAAGTACCTGGCTCCTGCCATCGGATCAGCGCGGCGGCCATTGGAGGGTGAACCAACAGCAAAGGAAGACCTTTCTCTCTGTCTCTCTCTCTCACTGTCCACTCTGCCTGTCAAAAAAAAAAAGTGGAGCAACCGGGATTCCAATCGATGCCCATATGGGGATGGTGGCACTGCAGGCACACCATATGGCCACAGCACCATTCCCTACTCTTTCTCTTGGGATGGAAATCTGGGAACCTAACTCTGCCCCAAGCCTCTGCTGTGGCTGCAGCCACCCATAGCCCTCTGCCATGGGAAAAAGTCCTGGCTCTCAAGCTGGCCTCCATTCTCTATTCCAGTCTCTGCTCTGGAGGCTTCTCTTGCTCTGTACTCACTCTACCCTGCACTCCGCTGTGCCTCAAGCTTCTAGGCACTTGATAACGCAGACCTCTACACTGGCTAGGCCCTGTACCTGCCCTTTGCCCCCAAACTCTTTCTGGTGACCCCATGACCTTTCACGCTCACACTAATGACACTTTCCCTTAGCCTCCTTCCCCACTCGTGTTTCCATGATGCACCTAAAATCTTGCATCCCAAGTGTGATCAGAGCTGTGTTTCAGACAGATCACTGTTGATGGGAGGGCTTGGCTGGACGAGAGGCTAAAGGCTGGAAGAACATCAGGAGCCAGCTGCAACCCTTCCAAAGAGAGGAATAGGAGCAAGGGATGGAAAGAAGGGACCTGTCTGGGAACAGGCAGACGTTCTGTGGGTTGAGCTCACTGGACGTGGAGTTGCTTGCAATCAGCAGAGGCCACCCCGTTGCCTAGTGAGGTTTCAGGCAAGCTGTGCCTCACTGCAGGAGACTTTCCTAGAAGAACTCTGGAAGACCCTTTCAACCCTTTAACTGATTCCGTTACACTTTGGGGTTGCTCAGAAGGCAGAGGCTCTAAAAATAGAAAGTGTTATTATTACCGATTAAATTCCTTTCCACCTACAGAATTTTCGAAAGCAGTGAGAAAAGGAAGCCTGAGTCGGTACAGGTTCAAGTGTTCAGGGAGCAGAGATGCATTAGGAGGTGATGGAAGAAGAGCAGGGTGCAGCAAATGGGGCCTCCGGCAGGTGAGACCTGGGTTAGGATTAAAAAAAAAAAAAGAACACTGACAGAAGACATTAATAAAGGAATTTTTAGCAGACTCTGCCCTTTCTGGGTCTTAAAAAAATAGAGACCCGTACTTTGGAAATTTATATTCACTAAATAAAAGTTTAAAAAAAAACAGTACATTTAAAAAAAAAATAGAGACCCTATGAAGGTTCCCTGGGTCAGTGGCAACAGGGCCATGGTATGGAGCAGGGCTCTGTGCCAGCTTCTGCCTGGGGGCCGTGCATGAGTGCCCCCTGTAACTCTGACAGGTGTGCAGCTTCTAATGCCTTCATTCTTCTGCCTTCTGGTGCATGTCCTGCCCATAAAAACCCACCTCCCAGGCTGACTACAGCCTTGAGTTTCTGCGGAGGACACCCGTGGTGAGGAATGATCTATAAGATTATGTGAAGTTCACAACTTTACATGTGTACATATTCAGTGCTTAAAAAACAAAAGAGGCTCCCTTAAGTAGAATCAGCACCAAGCCCCACGTATCTGGATTTACCCTTGTGGCTGTAATAGATTTAGAACAGCTGGGGCCAATGTTGCGGCGCAGTGGGTTAAGCAGCTGCCTGTCATTCTGGCATCCCTAGAAAAGCACTGGTTGCAGCTCCAGCTTCTCCACTTCTCATCCAGTTCCCTGCTAATGCACCTGGGCAAGCAGCAGATGATGGCCCAAATACTGGGGCTTCTGCCACCCACAGGGCAGACCCAGATACAGTTCCTGGCTCCTGGCTTTAACCTGACCCAGCCCTGACCATTATGACCATCTGGGGAGTGGAGTGAACCAGCAGATGGCAGAGCTCTCTCTCTCTCATGCTGCCTTTCAAATAGATACATATGTCTTCAATTTAGAATAACTTTAATGCCTGTTTCATAGGTTACAGAAAAGCGCCGGGTACTTCCTATGTCTTTCCTGTGTCTTCTCGTCTCCCACCTGGTTTGATTGTCTTTGGTGCACGTCATCACTGTAGGAGTAGTCTCACCTGCATGGAATACATCACGGCACACATTTGTCCCCTGGCTGTGCTAAGAACTGCCATGGGCTACTTGCCTCTGAAGTTAAATTATTCCCATCACCAATTTCATAAGTCAAAAAAAACAGTTGAATGCAGCATTTTTCACACGATTCAATATAATAATTCCTCTGAGTTTCATCTCCTGCAAAATGTAGACAATAACGTCTGTCTCACCGGCTGGTATGAAGATGGAATAGGGTAATGTGTGGGGAGTGCTCAGCACACCTCCTACACGTGGTCAGTACTCAGCAGATGCTAACTGTCATTCGTGGTATTAGTATGAATCATTGTTGTTCTGCAAATTAGCATCTCGTTTCCCAGGCTGAAATCAAGTTGTCCTTTTAACGGTTAGCGAGGGGAAGTGCTCTAGGGGATCATCACCAGACAGAATTTCCAAAACTTACTGTTGTCCTTAAGGCTCTCCCTTAAGCTGCAATCTTCATCTCCTTATAATAATAGTAATAGCTAGCATTCATCTTATGCCTTGTTCTAACTGCTTAACACAAACGAGCTCATTTAAACCAACTGAGAACCCTAGAGGATGGGTCTAATTCTTTTCCTCGCTTGCCTGAGGTCACGCACCTGGTAAGAGACAGTCCAGCAAGGCAGTTTGTTCTAGGGCCTTTGATTTTGACCAATGAATCACAACACCTTTACCAGCCCACCGTGCTTCCAAGATTCTAGTTTAGGCCACTTCAAATGGCTGGCTCCTCTGGGGCTCGTGACCTCCTAAGACCTTTAGAGCTTCTTCTCCTGTCATGCCAGCCGTTGCTCAACCTCAGATGTGCACGGTGCTTGCATTTTGGATGTTAGAAGGGCACACCTGGAGAGAGGGATGCTCACCTCGGGAGGACTCTGAAGGGGACCCTTGAATGGCTCCTTGCTTGGATGGTTCCTCTGTTCAGATGTGCCTCTGTGGTTCAGAGAATTCTGTCTGTGGTTGAATCCCTTAGCCCAGAACTTCTGTTTTCTTTGGTTTGCTTCTTATTCACTATTTAGTTCAAGTGATATATATGCAGAGTGAGAATTCTTTGTGCCACAGAATATAAAATAAAATGAAGAGTGAAAGTGTTCCTTCCCGTCCCTCCCCTAGCTGTGTGTGTACCCATTTCTGTTTCTGATTATTCAGGCGATTATTTCCAAACTTTAATGCTTACCCAAGAGGGTACTTCAAAAAGTTCATGGAAAAGTAGAATTAAAAGATAAGCTGGCCGGTGCTGCGGCTCACTAGGCTAATCCTCCGCCTTGCGGCGCTGGCACACCGGGTTCTAGTCCCGGTCGGGGCGCCGGATTCTGTCCCGGTTGCCCCTCTTCCAAGCCAGCTCTATGCTGTGGCCAGGGAGTGCAGTGGAGGATGGCCCAAGTGCTTGGGCCCTGCACCCCATGGGAGACCAGGAGAAGTACCTGGCTCCTGCCATCGGATCAGCGCAGCGGCCATTGGAGGGTGAACCAACAGCGGGGGAGGACCTTTCTCTCTCTCTCTCTCACTGTCCACTCTGCCTGTCAAAAAAAAAAAAAAAAAAAGATAAGCTTATTTTGGTGCAAAATAGTTTTTAAATCCAGGCATAGCTTTGCTATAATATGCATTTCTATGTACTTTTTGAAAATTCCTGTATGCATGAATTTCAAAGTTTTTTTGTACCAAAATAATCTTTTCACTCCATTTTCCATGGACTTTTAGAAGTCCCTTTATTTTTTAATTGGTTCTTGACTTTAAGCTGAATTTACTGAGCATGAACTTACTAACTATAAATTTACTAACTGTAAATGAGGGAGAATTTAGTTAATTTGTAATAGCTCCTGATTTTGCTTCTATTTTTCACTACTTATGTAATTTGAAATAATAGATTTAAATGCATTTTTTTTTTGACAGGCAGAGTGGACAGTGAGAGAGAGAGACAGACAGAAAGGTCTTCCTTTGCCGTTGGTTCACCCTCCAATGGCCGCCGTGGCCCGCGCGCTGCGGCTGGCACACCAAGCTGATCCGAGGGCAGGAGCCAGGTGCTTTTCCTGGTCTCCCATGGGGTGCAGGGCCCAAGCACTTGGGCCATCCTCCACTGCACTCCCGGGCCACAGCAGAGAGCTGGCCTGGAAGAGGGGCAACCGGGACAGAATCCGGCGCCCCGACCGGGACTAGAACCCGGTGTGCCGGTGCCGCAAGGCGGAGGATTAGCCTAGTGAGCCACGGCGCCGGCCAATGCATATTTTAAAAATTTATCTTTCTTGATATCTCCAGTTCGGATATTGTGTCCTAGTTCTTCCCTATAAAACGAGAACTGCAGCTTTCCTCCACTGCCTGAGTGCTGCTCTGGCACTTACACATTGTTTAGGTTGATATTTAGATTCTGTTCCGTGCTCACCAGTAAGTCGTCCTCTGTTTTGTTTGTATGTTGGTTTTATCACTTGAAAATCAGTGATAATTCACGTTATGATTATGGAATTACTATTCTATTTAGAACCAAGTAGTGTGCTCAGAGCCCCAGCAAAGATTCAATTCTGTGTTGTTACACATCTCCATTCAAGTGGTAAATGCTTCAGGAATTAGTGTGCATACATTCTACCTATGCTTAGAAGCAGGAGACATTTTCATTTTTGAGTATTTTTTAAGATTTATTTATTATTTTACTTGAAAGAGTTACACAGAGAGAGAAAGAGAGGCTCCCCAATTGGCCGCAATGGCCAGAGCTGTGCCAATCCGAAGCCAGGAGCCAGGAGATTCTTCCAGGTCTCCCGCACAGGTGCAGGGGACCAAGGACTTGGGCCATCTTCTACTGCCTTCCCAGGCCATAGCAGAGAGCTGGATGGAAGTGGAGCAGCTGGGACTCGAACCGGAGACCATATGGGATGCCGGCACTACAGGTGGCAGCTTTACCTGCTACGCCACAGTGCCGGTCTCCATTTTTGACTATTTGAACTGTGACTTATTTTAAAAAAAGTTTTTTTAGAGCTCTGTGTTACATTTTCCTGGTGTTTCTGATTGCCTTTCTTGCTTCTCCTCTATAAGACAGTGCTATTCTTTCTCCTTATCAACAAGATCATCCAGTTTCTTATTCCAGTGAGTTGGTGTGCGAAATCTTGACGCCTTTTTTTTTTTTTTTTTGACAGGCAGAGTGGACAGTGAGAGAGAGAGAGACAGAGAGAAAGGTCTTCCTTTGCCGTTGGTTCACCCTCCAATGGCCGCTGCGACCAGCGCGATGCGGCCGGCGCACCACGCTGATCTGATGGCAGGAGCCAGGAGCCAGGTGCTTTTCCTGGTCTCCCATGGGGTGCAGGGCCCAAGCACCTGGGCCATCCTCCACTGCACTCCCGGGCCACAGCAGAGGGCTGGCCTGGAAGAGGGGCAACCGGGACAGAATCCGGCACCCCGACTGGGACTAGAACCCGGTGTGCCGGTGCCGCTAGGCGGAGGATTAGCCTAGTGAGCCGCGGCGCCGGCCAACGCCTTTTTCTAAAAGTCCTCCCTTTCTGACTTGTGTGGTTGTTTTCTAGGCCTGCTGTAGAACGGCTGTACTAGGATTGCAATTGATTTCACTTACAGTTTCCTTTTATTCTTTTTAAAAATATATATACTTATTTGAGAGACAGAGATAGAGATAGGCAGATGGATGGAGAGATGACAGAGAGAGTTCCCATCTGCCAGTTCACTCCCCAGTTGCCTACACAGTATGAACTGGGCCAAAGATGGTAGCTAGGAACTCAATCCTGGCCTCTTATATGGGTAGTAGGAACTCAATTACTTCAGCTGTCAGCACTACCTGTGTTAAGTCTACATCAGCAGGAAGTTGTAATTGAGAGATGGAGCTGGAACCAGGAATCAAACCCAGGTACTCTGATAAGGGCTAAAGGCATGTCGTAGCTAGGCCAAATGCCCTCCCTCACTTCCACTCTTTTTGAATCTCATGTTCTCCTCTTAGACATCTGTTTTGCTTGGTTAGAGTGTGCTTGCAGATGATCTTTGAAGAGGGTGCAGTAGAGATTAACTTCCCAGGTCTTGGCATGTCATTTGTGTTGGGGCTTGAAAGGTAGGTCGGATTACCTAGAAGAGGGATATAAGAGGTTTCCGAGCAGAGGGAATAGCATGTTTAAAGGTGCTGAGGCAGGAAATCGTACAGTATGTAGTTATGACATAGTGGCCAAGGCTAAGAGTACCTGAATATAAGGCAAAAAAGAGAGGCCAAGTCATGGGGATCCCAAGGATCAAGTTATGAGAAGAGAGTTAATTTCTCAGTGCAATCGGTAATATGATTTATCCCATTTTAAGCATGAGAGTAATAGGATCAAATTCACATTTATAAACACCATTCTGGCTATTTTGGGGCCAATGGAATGGATGGGATAAGAATAGAGACAAGGAAAAAAGTGAGATTTTCCCAGGGTCCAGGCAAAATAAAATGGTAGCACAAAGTGGACGCACAGGAGATGGAGAGAAGTAACTGGATTAGAAATGGATGGACTACAAGGAGTGAGGGGGAATGTGGTTCCAGGGACGACTGTTACATTTCTGCAAGAGCAACTTGGTGAGTAGGAATGCCATTTGGGCATGGAGAAGCCTGGAAGAAGAGCAGATCTGGAGGGGAGATACATACTTAGCTGGGTCAGGGTATGTGGGAGCTGACTGTGAGACATCAAAGTGCAGATGTTCAGTATCCTCTAGACACCTGGATCTGAGTGGGAGTGTGGCAGGGAGGCCAGAGCAGCAGGCTTCAAGGAGGGAAGGAAGTGGTACCAGATTCTGTCACTCACATTTATTCAAATTTGAAGCAGAGACAATTTGGATGCCTTTGCAAAGAGGGCTCTATTAGAGTGGTGGATTTAAAGGCTGGACTGTGCAAGTTGAGGAGCAAGCACAAGGTGGGCAAATGGACACAAGTGCGAGGGAGGGGTGATTGAATATTGGCTGTGAGGGGAGCAGAGAGGGCAGCCACCAAAGGGAAGGGTGGCACATCCAGGTTTCCACACCAGAAAGATTCATTAGACTGCAGGGCCCATTTCTTAAGCTTCTTATGGTCCTCTAGGTCAGTGCAGAGTCTGGCACATGGTAGTTCATTGCACCATGTTTATTGAATCTGTTGGCATACACAGAAAAAGTTTCTACTATTCCACTGCAGGCAAGGCTGCTTCAATGCTGAACCCCCAGTGCTTCTCCTGAGATGCCCAGGTGACTGCGTGGCTGACAGTTACGACTTGTGTGAATCGTCCTTGCACTTGGGGAGTTTTTTGTTTTGTTTGTTTGTTTGTTTTTACAGGCAGAGTGGACAGTGAGAGAGAGAGACAGACAGAGAGAAAGGTCTTCCTTTTACTGTTGGTTCACCCTCCAGTGGCTGCTGCAGCTGTCGCACTGCGCTGATCCGAAGCCAGGAGCCAGGTGCTTCTCCTGGTCTCCCATGCAGGTGCAGGGCCCAAGCACTTGGGCCATCCTCCACTGCCCTTCCGGGCCACAGCAGAGAGCTGGACTAGAACAGGAGCAACCGGGACAGAATCTGGCGCCCCAACTGGGACTAGAACCCGGTGTGCCGACGCCACAGGCGGAGAATTAGCCTATTGAGCCACGGTGCTGGCCATCCCTTGGGGAGTTAAGCTACTGAATGTTCCACTTTGGAAAGATTAAAAGGATCCAATGGATGTTTTAATTAACTCCAGGGAGTGATTTTAGAGTTGAACCCTCCTCTTAATATAAGAACAGCCATAGGCCATCTTTCCATTCACTGAGCACATCCTACATATTCATTGTTATGTCATGAGTTTTTATGTGTTTTCATCTGATTATCAAAGCCATCACCCATGTGTGATCGATGGGATCACAAAAGCTCAGAGAGGGTAAGTATATTTCTTAAGCTGAGTCAGGATTTGAACTCTGGTCTTCTGACGTCACCAGTCACACACCACACGCTTTATAATGGCACGTGGAGAATCAGCAGTATAGATGACAACCGAGATGGGCTTTAAAGATCCAAGAATCTGGATGGCGTGTCTGTTCAGTGACTTTGGAGGGACACGAATTTCAGATGGCAGTTAAATGATCAGGGTAGAAAGGAGTGATGGGGGAGGGGCAGCTGAAGAGATGGACTCATTAACGGGATGAGACAGCCTAATGTAGTTCAGATGGATGAGTCCCTGAGGGGCTGTGTCCGCAGAATGTTTGTAAAACTTGGATTTTGGGCTCCAACAATCTTTTTTAAAAACAGATTTTTTTATGTATGTTTAAGGCACACAACATGACGTTATGGGCCGAATCTGATAGACTCATGTAGATAGTAAAAAGGTTACTGAAATGAAGCAAATGAACGTATCCACCATCTCAGAGTTGCTCACTCTTTTTGGTCCTTTCTTTTGTGTCAAGAGCACCTAAAATCAGCTCGTTTCACGTGGATTCCACATACAGTCCAATGTTGTTACCTAGAGTGCTCATGTTCCACATTAGATCTCCAGACGTCCTCATCCCTCATCTGCAACTTCGTGTGCTCTCTGACCTACATCTCTCCATGTCTTCCCCTGCTCCTCCCCTCCCCCATAACCTCTGTTTTGTGCTCTAGCCCTATATTTGATTTTTTTCTTTTAGATTACATATATAAGCGAGATAGGGTAATATTTTTTTCTTTCCACGTCTGACTTATTTCACTTAGCATAATGTCTTTCAGGCCCTTCCGTGTTTTGGCAAACTGTAAGATCTTGTTCTTCTCTGGGGATGAACATATTCCATTGTATAAATGTACCACTGTTTCCTTATGCATTTGACTGCCAAGGGACACTTAGATTATTTCCATATCCTGGCTACAGTGAATGAGCATGGTAGAACAGGTATCTCTAGGAGCTAGTGACTTTGTTTCCTTTGGGTACATATCCAGAAGAGAACTTGCTGGGCCATATGGTAGTTTTATTTTTCATTTCATTAGAAACCTCTATGTTGTTTTCCATAATGGCTGTACCAATCTACAGTGCCACACACAATGTAAGAGTCCCTTGTCCCCCATTTTTATACCCTCACTAGCATTTGTTATCTTTCGACTTTTTCATAATGATTGGGTCTAACTATGTGGTTTTTTCAGGGAGGCAAGGAGTCCACACTATCCTTCATTTGTTTGTTTTGCTGTTTCTCAGCTATTGCTTTATGAAATAAAATGTATGCAGGAAATGGGCCTTGACTCTTGGTATACAAAGGACCGAAACAAACAATTCAGAAGACTAAAGGAGATTTTGTTTAGGACTTACAAATACTGAAATCCTTTTTCTTACTGTAAATGTAGTGGGTGATTGCAGATAATTTATAAACTATTGACAGTTTTGAAGAAGGGAACAGAAATCACCTAAAAACTGCATGGCCTAGAGTTAATCATCATTTGAATTCTGCTGCATTTCTTTCTAGTCTAAAGAATATTTTTGAAAAAATGTACAGCTACTTTAAATGCACATAAAATATTGAAAGGAGTCGTGGGCAGTTCTTCCTTTTGCCTGAAGGCATGTTTGATCTTAGACTAATGGAAAAAGGAAAGAGTCTAGTTTTCTTAAAACAAAATCCAAAGAAAAAGAATATTCATAGCCACTCTTGGTACTGCATCTCACGGGGCCCTATAGCCTGGTAACCTTTCAGTTTCTTTATCGAATTATCTCTTTTTTTACACCCACATCCTTTAGTTCTGGCAGCAAGAGAAGCATCTTTGTGATTCAATAAACACAAAACAGCCACACTAAACTCGCCTTTTAAAATGTTACCAAAGAGGTCAAATCAAAATACAAAACCAAGAAGGAGCCAAACTCTCTTCCTTGTTGTGGTTGGCCCAGGATCTCGGTGATTACCGAGGAAGTAGCAGGAGGTAAAAAAGAAGGCAAAGGCTCACCAGGAGATTGAAGTCTGATGGCATGGACATCGGCATTGACATTAACCTTCTATTCACAGCGTACAAACTCTATGGTTTTCCACAGTGGTAGGATTTCAGAAAATATTGTTGACCTAAAAGGCCATGACAGATTGAGTTACAGGAGGACTTGTTAAAGTTATCTACTGGTGAATATGTTTTATAAACAGATGGGATGGTTGCAGGTGGGAGGGAGGTTATGGGGGAAAAGCCACAATAATGCAAAAGTTGTACTTTGTAAATTTATATTTATTAAATAAAAAAGATTTTATTTATTTATTTGAGAGGTAGAGTTATAGACAGTGAGAGGGAGAGACAGAGAGAAAGGTCTTCCTTCCGTTGGTTCACTCCCCAAATGGCCGCAATGGCCAGAGCTGCGCCAGTCTGAAGCCAGCAACCAGGAGCTTCTTCCCAGTCTCCCATGCGGGTGCAGATGGCCAAGCCATCTTCTTCTGCTTTCCCAGGCCACAGCAGAGAGCTGGATTGGAAAGGGGCAGCCGGGACCCTAACTGACGCCCATATGGGATGTGGGCACTGCAGGCGGAGGATTAGCCTACTGTGCCATGGTGCCAGCCCCTGGTGAATATTTTTTAAAAAGCCTTTATATTTCTAATTTTTTTGGTAAAATCATAACCTGGTTTTATTCTGATTTTGCGTGTTATATATTTATTAAAAATGTTTAGTTAACAATAATTGTACATATTTATGGTCTACAGTATGATATTTGTTCTTATGCCTTTACAAGGCCATGGGGTACCCAATCTAAGTGCACATGGGTGCCCGACACTGCAATAGCCCCTGACGATCAAGAAGATGCTCAAGGCACCCTCCAGCTGGTAGGGCCTAGACGGGAGAGGCAGGAGCCGCAAAGCCGTTTGTTCATTCCCTCTCACGCTTACTCTGTGTCTATTCACATTCCCATCTCCCTCCACCCCCATCCGTGTGCATCCCCGCCCCCTTCCCCATCTGCAGGCTCCCTATTCTCATCAAAAGCTGCTCCTCTTCTCCAGATCATGTAATGCCCGTTACCATAGCACCCGGGGACTCCACATTATTAAGACAGTCTCTTTATTAGTAAGCCTGCTCCTCCCAGGAAGCCAGGCGCCTTGGAGTCCATGTGAGAAGATGATGAGCCTGTGTCTCAGGGGCTTAGGGATTTGTCACGGGGTCAGGAGAAGCAGGTGCAGAGAGCTCGGACCCCCTGCCCCACTCCTGGCCTGTCTACCTCACTGCTTAGAGAGCGACTGAGACTCCCACAGTTGTATTTCATTTCACTGCCTTTCCCTTTTCATCATGCATTCATAATAATTATACATGTTATTACACTTCACATTTTACAAAAGGCTTTTAAATACATTCTTTCTTTCAATTCTCACACTATCCCTGTGAACTAAGAATTTTGCATTCATTTTAAGGACTTGAAGAAACTGTGGAAACTGACATTCAGAGTGTTCTGTTGGCTCAAAGTCATCCAGATGCTCAAGGGCAAAGCTAGGACTCAAACCCAGACCCTGCACTGTCTCTACAACCATTTCTGAATGGGAAGACAGACTGATAGGCACATGGAGAGACAGATTAAAAGCTCCTATGCATTTGTCAGAATGGGTGCTCAACAACTATTATTTGTTAATCTTTTGGCCTAAATGTGTCTCCTTTGGAACCAAATGTGATGTTATGAATGTACCATCATGGGCTTTGGAGTACTCTTTCAGTAAAAGGATTTGGTGTTACAACTATTTTTTGAACATCTATTAAGCACAAGAAAATGTTGAAAGTATTGGGGGAATATGACAAGTACCTTACATCACCTATGTGCTTAAAGACAGTGAAGTGGAAGGGGAGACGTATCCTGCACACAAGGCTGTTAAGTGGTGATAACGCCTTCTACTCATCCACCACCCATTTACTGTCTACAAACTCAGGCCTGGGGCTCCAATGCTGAATAAAAGACATATGGGCCATGCGCCCGTGGAGCATTCCATCTGTGGAGGGAGGCAGGCATTAAAGCACCAGTGAGACAGTCATTTAATTATAACTGTGGTTTGTGCTGGAGAGGAAGAGGTGCACAGAACCAGTGCAGATGTGGAGCTGCCAACTTTGGCCAGGGCAAGAGGATGGAGGCGAGGCAGGGAAAACTTCCTAAGGAAGAGGCTTTGGTCCACGGTGGGAAGACACAGCCTGCCCCAGAGGAGAATGGAGCCTCATCACCATGAGACCAAGCCTGTGATGTGGAAGCTGAGGGTCTTCAACTACAAAAGTGAAAGCAAGGGCTGGCACTGTGGCATAGAAGGTTAAGCCTCCACCTGCAATGCCAGAATCCCATATAGGCACCAGTTCATATCCCAGCTATCCCATTTCCAATCCAGCTTCCTGCTGTTGTGCCTGGGGAGGCAGTAGAAGATGGCCTGAACACTGGGCCCCTGCACCCGCGTGGGAGACATGGAAGAGGCTTCTGGCTGCTGGCTTCAGCCTGGCTCAGCCCCAGCCATTGCCCTTTGGGGAGTAAACCAGTGAATGGACGATTTCTCTCTTTCTCTCCTTCTGTCTTTGTATCTCTGCCTTTAAATAAATAAATAAATCTTTTATTTAAAAAAAGAGAAAGCAGAGGGCATGTGGGTGGGTTTTCAGTGCAGGTTAAGTGGTATCAGTTTGTGGGTATGCTTCACACGGACGGAACCCAAAATCAGGTGAAGAGCAGAGACAAGTGCCCAGTGCTGGGAGGTGGACGTGGGGGTGAGAATTTCAAGAGGAGGGAGAGAGAGACAGAGACAGAGACGCACAGGGACACATTCAGGGCCTAGAGGCTGCAAGATAGAGAGGGACAGAGATGCCCTGGCTGGACAAGGTCCAAAAGAGATGGCATTTAGTTTGCCTGGAGAAGGGTGAGCTGGGATTCAGCTAATGGGGATGCAGAGTGGGAAAGAGGGCATCCAGGAAGGGGAAGCAATGGGAGCAAAAGCAAGGGACAAAGGACATACAGAGTGAATTTGTGAAAGAATGTGCCGCAAACTTTCCTGGAGACTGGAACATGCTTGGTGAACCTGTGCTGAGGGCTTGGAGCAGGGGCAGGGGCCCCTGGGTAGAGGCCTCTGTGGGCAGAAGGTGAGCAGTTGAAAGTACTTGGTCTAAGGAGTCACGTCAGAGGGGTGCATTAGGAGGATTACTCTGTCAGGCGTGCACAGGATGGATGGCAGAGGGAAGGAGGAGGGCTGGCAGCTGCTCCTCCCATCACCTCCCCTCAGCCTCACTCACTGGCTGTGCCTCCCGGGTCTACCACAGGCAAACTATTCAATCAATGGAAGTTTGAGAACCGTCCTCTGCCCACCCTCCAATGGAAAAGGGGTGATTCATTGTTAGCATGCATCAGCATCGCTCTTCTGAATTCCAGGCTTGACTGATGCCTCCCTGGGGTGTGCAGAGGGCTTACCCCTGTCCCTCAAACCCTCGGGGAAATAATGGATACAGAACACCCTGTTGGATTAATTGAATCTCCTCCCTTTCTGCTTCTGTTCTGGTTGGCCTTGAAGCTGTTTCCCTCTGCCAGGATATAAGGGGAAGTCCTCTCTGTCACCACTGCCATCTCCAGCTCCGTTTCCACAGCTCTGCAGTCTTAACTGGCTGAGGCCTTCCCAGGATCTTGGCTGAAAGCATCAGTGCAGGACCAAGCGGCCCCTCCTAGGCGAGGTCAGACATCAGCCTCCCATGCAGGGTTTGATTTGGCATCAGAAAAGCTCCAGTCCCCAAATATCTGTGCCCCAGCCTGCCGATGTGTCTGAAATTCCACCGTGGGAGCCACTGATGTTTGGGTCATGTCAGAAATAGCGTAGCATCCTTAACAGCTGCTCATAGGTGATGTCACAGGCAGCCAGACAAGCCCTCTGCTCTGCATGCCTTTTCATAAGGAACTGCCTCTAGCTCTTCCTGCACTCTCCTGCCAGCCCATAAATCCCACCAGCTCTCTCTAACAGCAGATCTTCTGGGGCAGCTCTCACAGGGCCAGTGCTCCTCCTGGCCCTCTATATATCCAATGCTTTGAATTATTTCTTCTCTTTTGGGCCTACATTATCCCAACTGAGTCTTTCCAAGACCCGTAGCTGCAGGCCAGCAGCACCTCACTTCCACTTCACACCCACACTCAACTTGCTTTCCTGAACCTTCATTTGGCCATGGCCTGGCCCTCCTGCTTGCCAGTGACAGGGGTGTGGCTAGTTCAAGGATTGTGTCTTCACGGTGAATTGTAGTGGAAACAGCACAGAATTTGGAGCCAAAGAATTGGTTTCTAGTCTTGCCTCCATTACTTAGTAACTGACTTTAGAAAACTACACTAAAAATGCCATTAGCGCTGTCTCTGCCAAGCAACCTGGAGGAACCAAGGAATATTTCCCGACCCTGTGATTCGTCCTGTAGGTACCATTCACCCAGGACATCATCTATGGAGCTTGTCAAAGAGTCACATGTCCGGCCAGTGCCGCGGCTCATTAGGCTAATCCTCCACCTGTGGTGCAGGTACTCCGGGTTCTAGTCCCGGTTGGGGCACCGGATTCTGTCTCGGTTTCTCCTCTTCCAGGCCAGATGTCTGCTGTGGCCCGGGAGTGCAGTGGAGGATGACCCAAGTGCTTGGGCCCTGCACCCGCATGGGAGACCAGGCAGCCATTTGGGGGGTGAACCAGTGGAAGGAAGGCCTTTTTCTCTGTATCTCTCTCTCACTGTCTAATTCTGCCTGTCCAAAAAAAAAAAAAAAAAGAAAAAAAAAAAAGATTCACATATTCAGGCACTCTTGGTCCCCAAAGAGGGTGATTTAGAGGCCTGGGTGAGGCCCAGAAATCTCCATGTTTAACAAATCTCCCAGGTGGGTTTTTGGAGCAACCCACTGTGGGGGGAATAATTCAGATCCCACCCTCTCTGCTTCTTATGGAGGTTCTAAATTCTCTTTGGTGTCCTATGGTGGATGGAAGTCAAACTTGGTGTAGTCCCAAGTCTATGGCTAACATAATACATCAATTCAGAGCTTTCTCAAACTCTGATATTGCTGAACATCCTGACTTTAAGAACTTCTCTGCTGGCCCCAATTAACTACTTCTTTACCTACAGCTGTTTCTATTCCTCTTTGCTGCTGGATAGAGTGAACTAAATGCTGGTAGTCAGTACCAGTCCCCCCTCCATTCCTTCTGAAACTAAATGCCTTCTGGACTTTGGGGATTAGATGCTGGGAAATATGAACAGCTATAGAAGGGGTTATAGAATATCTGGTTTTGGGCAGTAAAAGAAGTACATCAGCTGAATACCCACTCAAAAAGCCTTGCCTATTACAGAGAAAATCATTGTGGCTACCTAAATTCTCATGTCCTAATTCCAGCATCCTGCCTGATTGCAGCCTTCCTGGATTTTTCTTCTAAAAATATTTTGCGCCCATTTATGAATGGGGGACAAAAGTGTATTGTAAACTGTCAGATGTTAAACCCATTGGAAATTGCACTATTGTTTATATAATTGCACCATCTTATGGTTCAAATAGGTCAGTTTTGCCCAAGTCCTACCTTGTGATGTCCACATGCTTTGCTCAGTGGGTCTTTGGAGGGGACAACATAGTTCCTTTTACTGTCATACGAAGCCCATCCACTGGAAACTCATAAATGAAAATCAAGTCAAACATAATAGACATTTGCCTTTACGTAAATATAGCTCTACAAGTGTTGTGGGCCTTGGGGCTGTGCTGAGGTTAATGGTAGAGTTCCCGACGTCCCTGTCTGCCCCACCCTGCTCAGCTGCCAGCAATGATTATCTGCCTCCTGCACTCACTGGAGGGTATATTTAGAGCCTCTTCCCCAAGAGTAAGTGGGAACTGAAAATAGACTGCCTGCATGAGATTGGGTTGCAGCCTCCAAATCTACACCTGAATACACGAATGTGTAGCCAGTGGCCAGCACACAGTGCTTCTCAACACATGCTTGTTCACACCCGGCAGTGGCGCACTCTCGGGGGCGAGGCTTGAACTGTAGCATTGCTCCCTCCCTCTCAGGGACTTGAACAGGCTCCCTGAACTCTCATGCTGACATCTGCCTCTTTGCCTAGGACTCTTTGGATGCGGACCCAGTCTGGATTAGAGAGTCCCCTTTTTTCATTGCCGGCTCTTCTCCAGAGGAGACCAGATGTTTTCCCCTGGTCTCAGCCCCAGTCTCCTCTCAGCATGATCATAGTTGTTCTGCATCCTGACAGCTCCCATGTGTTTTGCAGCTGTGGTTGTTTATGACAGGGAGGGTTTTGTGATCCATCGTTTGGCTGGGAACCAAGAGATGGAGGCATCTATGCAACTGTTCCTTCTACCTTGAAAGTTTTATGACAATGTTATATCATTTGCAGTTAAGGGGAGTTATAAGTTATCCTTAAAGTTATAGCTTATAGCATCATGACAGCAGGCTCAAGTCTGTTATGTTCCTAGTTGTTATCTCAGCATCCATTCAATAAGCATTCGTCACTTTGCTGTGTGCAAAGCAAGATGCTAGATTCTTTGATAATGTATAGATGAGTAAGAGGCTTCCTGCACTCAGGAAGAAGATTCTAGTTTAGCCACTATGTATGATACAGAGCAAAGTTCCATTAGCGCTGCAATAAAAAGGTTTTTTTTTTTTTTGAGGGTATGGAGAAGAGTGGAAGTATCAACAACTTCTAAGAGGGGATTGACAGAGGAACTAGCCTTTATTGGGTAGGATTTTGACAGCAAAGGTGGTGAGGTGAGAGCATATTATGTCGAGGACTTGGCGCCAGCAGACTGCAAGTCAGTATAAGCTATGGCTACACAGCAGATGGCCAGTGCCAATCTTGTCTCCTGCTCTTCAAGAGCTTGTTGTGTTCATGAGGCCCAATTGTGCATCCTAGCAGATGGGCAAAGTGGACCTTCTTGGTTTCTTGGAATTTCCCTGGGAAGCTGTTTCCCATTATCTGCTGATGGGTCCTTCTTATTGTAAGAAGATTTGCTTTCCTTACGTCAATGTTTCCCAACTTGTCTACACGTTAGAGTCTCCTGGGGAAATGTTTTCATTTCTTAAAAAGATGCAGTACTATTTTTAAATTGTTATTTTTATTTATGTATTTATTTATTTGAGAGACAGACACAGAGAATTTGTCCACTGATTCACTCCCCAAATGCCAGTAACAGCCAGGTTTGGGTCAGGCTGAAGTCGGGAGCTGGGTGGGACTGAATTTCATCTCTCACATGATTGACAGGAACCCAACCACTTTACACCACCACCTGCTGTCTCCCAGAGTACCCGTTGACAGGAAGCTGAAATTGGGAGCTGAGCTGGGACCCAAACCCAGGAACTCCAATATAGGTTATGGGTATCCCAACTGGTATCTTAACCTCTTCTGCCAAACACTCACCTGGGGTTCTTTCAAACGGTTCCAGGACAGACCACAATCCCAGACAAATTGCTGAATCTCTGGAGGTAATTGTTTAAGCTTCCGGAGTGATTACAACGTTAGAAAACTCTGGAAACCACTTCCTTAAAACAAATGTAACTCAGTCAGCTGACTTCACTGGCCTGGAACAATTAGCTATGCTACAAACTTAGAGATGGTTCCTGAGCCGTAGGAGATGCCTTGCAGTTATAATTTATGCTTTTGAACACATAGAGATCTGTGGAAATGGCCCTTTTTGGATAGTAGCTGACAGAGTGGTAATTTAAAGATAATCAGCACTCTTTCTGGTTTAGGTACCCCTTATTTTTGTCCTCAGAGGTCCCCAATCATGAAGACAGATGTACTGTACTTATGCTAGTATCAAGCCTGTCCACACAGGAGTGTGTGATTACAGGAAAAGGAGCCCATAACAATTGAAATTGGAACCTGGAAATGGGCACATTCGCTTCCTCATACCCAGAGCCTTGTCACTGACTTCAAGAGGTCTCAACAGAACCAAACTTCTATTCATTTCTTCATATATTCTTACTGGGTTTCTACTATGTTAGATTATGCTGTGGAGGCTTTAGGGGCTACAAAATGACTCAGACCCAGTTGTCACTCTTCCAGGATTTGCCATGCAGTAAGTGGTTTTTTCAGACACATTCTTGATAATAATGTAAAGGAAGAACATGTTGAGCAACACAAGAGTAGTCTCAACCATGGAAACCACAGAGTATGGAGTTTGGGGAGGGAAGAGAGAGAGGGAAAGAGAGAGAGAGAGAGAGTCAGTCATTGGCCAGAGAGCTACCTAAGAGGCCCTGTGGGAGTGACTTTGAGGAACAGGTAGTATTAGAGAGCATAAGGAAGGGATGTTTCTCCTGAATATAGGAGCAGAATGAACAAATTCAAGAAGGTAGGTTGCTGGAGGTATCTAAAAAATAGTGACTCATCTCTTTGACCAGCAGGTAAAGGGGAGAAACATCCAGGTAGGAGATTTTCTAGAAGTTCAGAGTCCAAAATTGACATGGGATGTCCAACGTGGGTTGACAGAATCATGGGTGAGACAATAGAACAATGGAACTCTGGAAGGCCAGATCGTTTGCATGGGATACTTGGACATGCTCACTATCCAGTTTCTTGGGTGCATTGACTTCCTTTCCTTCCCAGAGTTATTAGACCTGTTGTTTTCTCCACCTGGTATCCCCTCCTCACCTGCCCCTCCTCCCCTGCCCCTCCTCTTCTTGCCTGGGTTGACTCCTACTCTGCTTTCCATCTGAGTGTAACTGTTTTCCTGGTCCTTTCCATTTAACTCAGATCCACCCTCTATACATTCTCATTTTGTTCAGTAATTTTTCTTCACAGCACTTCTTATGTTTTATAATGATATTTACTTATTGAATATCCATCATCTGCATCAGATTATATAAGCCCCATAAAATCAGGAACTGTATTTCTCTTTGCCTTTAGTACCTCCCCACTGATGGATAGATAATAAGCCTTCACAAAGTGTTGGCCAAATGATAAGTGAATGAATGATAACAGCAGAGAGAATAAACAATAATGGTAAGCACTCATTCAACAGAGATATTTCATTAAGGAGAGTAAGGTCATGGCCTCGTGAATGATATATTGGCTGGGAGTCCAAATTGGGAGCCTGGCTTTTCTACTCAGTTCTGTCACTACTTACTATAAAAACAAGGATCCATAGCATCAGTGTGGAGACACTGGCATCTCAATTCTGTAATTAATGTTTACTGGTAATTTTCAAATGGATGAGTTTGGTTTTTCATCTTGTGTTTGCTGCAAAATGATATTTTATATCACCATTGATTGAAAGAAAAAAATCAGAGATAAAACTATATCCTTTGGCCACCAGGAAGAATATATTATTGGTTGAGTTTGTGTCCAATGTACTAGTGAAAATGCATGTTTTTTCATTTACTCACAGGTACTGATGGTTTTAATAAAAGCTGAACATGTTAATTAGAAGGATGATTATCATTGACAAGAAGGAAGTCCAGAATTGTTCTGAATGAACTAGCCAACTCCTAACCATGGACGCCGAGCACTTGACATCCTAATGGGAATTCATTAACAGCGTAGATACTGGAGTGACTGAAGTTGTCTGGGAAGGGCTTAGGCTAGAAATATCAGTTAGTTAGGACAATACTGTTACATCAATTATAGTTTTAGACAAGACACAATAGTGCCAAGCAAAAAAATGTGTATTAAAAAGAAAAGCCATGTTCATATTTTTTGAACCTTATGCCAACTTTGTGGCTTGTTATGGGATGTTAAATCATCAAGAACGTATAACAAGGAAAGCGTACTGCATATAGTAAGTGAATCAAACACTGTCTTGTGCAAAAATATTTATTTAAAAACTGTTCTATCACTTAATACAGGAAAACAGACACCCAATACACTATCACTGTCCTTGAATAGTTAACAGTCATGAGATGAAGATGAGACATTTTCAAAGGAGGACAGATGACCATTCAGCTCCACTGCACAGGGGGATGCCACAGAGCCAGCCCTATCTGTTAAGCATCACCTGAACACAGTAGACAACAGGGTTTTGTGAGACTTAGGCTAAGGGGAGATCTTTGCGGTATAAGTGTGATCATAGTGGGAACTGAACTTAAGTGTGGTCATATTGGGAAGTAGCCAGTCCAGAAGGGACCATTGAAGAAAGGCCAGAAAGAAAAATAAGAAAATATGAATTCTTAGCATTTGCCTTACAGAGAAATTGTATAGAATTCGGCAGTGTAGAAAGGGAACACTTGCCCAATTCTCATTATGTGATCTACAAAACCAAAACCAAAACCAAAACCATGAACCTCATGAGATAGATGGAATGGATATTTTCCCCAAAGAATAAATGAGCTCACCCAAAGTCAGGCCACCAGAGAGTGGCAGAGCCCTCGGCCATTTGATGACTGACCCAGAGCACTTTCCTCTACATAGAGCTTAGAAGGTAGGTTGAGACACAATGGAAAAGCCTTTCCGTGCCAAGTTATAAAATTTGTCTTTTATTCTATGAGAACAAGAAGTAGGCAATGTCTAACTTAGTGAAAGGGAAAGAAAGTAGAATGTACCAGAAACTGCTAGCAGATCATCTTGACATTGGCCTTGGACAAGGCTCTAGGGTGGGGATTTTTAGGGGGAGTTTTTGTGTGCCTGAACACTTGGAAGAATCTTTGCAAGCACAGGTTCAACAAAAAGCCAGTTGGAATAGCTCATTTCCTTCTGTGACAGGCATACAATAGAAAACTGTAGTGTGTACTTCAGTAAGACACTTGCTTCAGATACTGCTGCAGAGAAGTGGACTATGAAGGAATAAGTTCTGGATTAGATTGCACTCAGTTTCAAAGTTGTAGAGGGATACTGAAACTCATCTATCCCTGCTCCATCATTTTACAAATGAGAAGATGAAAGCAAAAGGTGAAATGACTTGCTTAAAGTTACATCCTCCTCATCATCTAATTAGCTTACATATATTGAGATTTGCTATGTATCTGGCATATTCTAAGTGATTAGCCTGTGTTTACTCTTTTAGTCCTCACAGCAGGCCTGTGAGGTAACTGAGAGGCAGGTACATTCAATGACTTGCCAGTGATACAAGACTGTGAGCAACGGAGCTAGAATTTGCACCCAGCAAGTGTGACCTCTGAGTTGGTACGGAGTCCACAGCTAGAGCCTCTCCAAGGCATAAAACCAGTAAGTGGCAGAGCAAAGTGCTAAAGGCACTAACAAATGATATGTCTTTGCTAGATTCTTTTCAACATTTTTATCAATGAGTTAGATAAAACATAGAAAACAATTCATCATATTTTCAGAAGTCATGAAATGAAGGTAGGAATAAGACACTGCACAACAGAAACAGAGTCCCAAAAAATCTGGGATGATGAATGAATCGAAAATGTTTTCATTTTGGGAGAATATAGACAGATATTGTGTGTAGGAGCTTAAACCAAATGAACAAAAATATGATGAAGAATATGCACAGGGATGCTTTTAAAAAAATCCGTGGAAAATGGAATTAAGGAAAATATATTTTGGTGCAAATATTTTTGAAATGGATTTTCTATGAACTTTTTGAAGACCTTTTATCAAAAAGAGAACACAATTTGGGGAACAAAGAGGTTTTAGCAAGTTAATTGAACATAAAGTAACATGTGGAGCCACCAGATGCTAATGCAAGGGAGCAAATGATCCTCCTGAATTCTGTACTGCTCATGTCTTCCAAGCTCTTTCTAAAATAAAATTTTAAAAAATATTTATTTTATTTATTTGAAAGGCAGAGCTTGAGAGAGACAGAGAGATCTTCCATCTGCTGGTTCCTTCCCCAACCCCAAATGGCCACAACAGCCAGATCTGAGCCAGGCTGAAACGAGGAGCCAGGGACTCCAACCAGGTCTCCCATGTAGGTGTCAGGGGCCTGAGCACTTGGGTCATCTTCTGCTGCCTTCCTGTGTGCATCCTTAGGAAGCCGGTTTAGAAGTAGAGCAGCCAGGATTCGGACTGGCGCTTGCATACAGGATGCTGGTGTCATAAGTGGCTGCTTATCCCACTGCACCATAACGCTAGCCCCCTGCCCAGCTCTTGATCCATGCTTTGAGACCCAGCAACCAGTCAAGGGGGCTCCATATTCCCCAAGGCTTCTCTGCATAGGCTTGAAGTGTTCTTCCTCTTTCCTGACCCATTCTTGCTCTGATCCCTAACTTGGCCCCCTCCTTTGTCATCCTGACTTTGTTCCAGCCTCTGACCTTTCATTCTTAGCTTGTGTTCTAGGTTCTAACTTTGGAAACTTGAGTTTTTTCTATGGGGCTCTGACTTGACTTACCTCTCTGGCTGTGGGTCCTGGGCTGCATCTGAAGCAAACTCATTCTTGCTGCAGCCCTTTGAGCTCAGTCCGTGACACTGGCCTTTGGTGAGTGTGCTGATAGCATCTCATGACCCTGGCAACATGTAACACTGAGACGAAAAGATGCGGACCCTATCTGGACTATTGTATCCAAGTTTGGATGACCTCCTTCCCACCATGAGGGGGGTCTATGCAAACTGAAGTACATTACTGGACAAAGGATAGGTTTTGAATAGACTTGAGCACTTAATGATATATGTAGTAACTGGAAGAGCCATGAGCACCTGGAGAACTGGGCACAGACCTCTCAGATTTTGCAGAAGACTCCACTGTGAAAGACCCCCAGATTCTTCTATGTGGCTCCAGGGAATAGCCTTGAACTGGGAGCCAAAGCAGTGAGGCGAAAAAAGAGGCCAACTTCAACTCAATAGAAGACTTTCTCTTAGGAAGAGCTGGCGAGAGATAGAAGGGGACATTAGTGAGTGCCCCATTATTGGAAGTGTTGAAGTATAGTCTTAGCAGTGCCTTGCAGGAATGCTGTACAACTCCCAAACATCAAAGTGGTGCTCAGACTCTGTCGGTCCATTCCAGCCAGGAGAGACTCTGTGCCGAGGGGACCCAGAGGTGGACTCTAAACAGGTAGCATGATGACAGTGATGCAGAAGGTGGATCCATCCCCTCCAAGTCACCACCACCACCAGACAACACCTGTTCTTCAACGGGCAGTTTTTCAGGTGAGCGGGCACTGGCTGCCAACTGCAGGTGGTGTCCAGCTTTCCTTTTAAAGTACAACAGATGCTTCCAGCTGCGAAAGCAGGAGAGGCCCATCCCGGGACTGAAGCAAGGGCCACTCTATTTTCGTTTTCCCAGTCGCTGGGGCTCCAGCCTCCTGCAATTCTAATGCCGTGCCTATGAAAGGGCTCGGCTCCCTCTTGGCCCCCACTCCCAGCCCCTCTCACAGATCCAACACCAAGTGCATCGGGCAGCTAGACGCCAGAGTGGGAAAAAGCATTTTAATAAAGCCCCATTGATTTTCGTGGGGGCAAGTCAAGGAAAAAGGCACCTGGAGCGCCTCCCCCATGCCCCCTAGCTCCTGACCTACTCCAGGGCGGTCACACATCGATTGGCTTCCTAGACAATAGATGGTGCCACCCGGGAGGGACCTCAGGGGACCAGCTGGGAGCTGGAAGAGTCGCACGCAGCAGCCCAGCCCCGACTTAATCAAACTAGCAACAGGATCTCGGGCGGCAGCGACGCGGTGGCGAGAGTCGCATTGGCGGCGGCGGCAGCGGCGGCAGCATTATGCGTGATTACTGACAGGCACCAGCTGCCTCCGCCACAGCCGCTCCAACGCACTATGTGGACTCTCGGATCTCCAGGCAGATTCCTGACTAATCCCAGAGGGCTGGCCCAGCCCCTGCTCCCAGGGCTGCGAGGAAGCGATGACCACTCTTGTTAGCCCAAGTTGAAGGGAGCCCGGCTGCGCCTGGGAGCCGGGAAGAGGCCGTGAGATTGAGCAGCCGCAAGCAGCACAGGATTATGAACTGAAGAGCAAACATGTATGGGAATTATTCTCACTTCATGAAGTTTCCCACAGGCTTTGGCGGTGAGTCTTCCACTTGGGCTTCCCAGGGTGGACCTGTCCCAAGAGAGCAGAAGGAAGCCGGGGAATCAGAATGCCGGGATGAGCATTGAATGAGACGGCGATCATGAGTGTTTATGTGCATCTATAGTGGTGCAGAGCTTGTTTCTGCTAGTGTGTGTGCGTGTGGGGGCGAGACAGAGGGAGTGAGGGGGGCAGAGAGAGAGAGAGAGAGAAGAGAATGGACCACAGGTGAGGATATGTGTGCATACAGAATGAGGATTTGGAGGTAGTGTCAGCTGGGTTCTAAATCAACATGCTTTAGCGTGTATCTCAGACAAAGATAGAGCAAGAGCATTGTTACACACAGATGTGTTTGTGTGGGTGTGAAAAGTGGAAGAGTGAAAGGCAGATTGCTAGGATGTATCCAGTATCCGAACTGTGCGGGCAAGAACGCGGCTGGAGCGGTTTCACCTGTGTGAAGGGTCCCAGGGTACTTTGTAAACAAGGGCGTGATTGTTTTCCTGCAAAGCAGGTTTCCCTCTAATTGGATTTTTGAAAAGAAAACACAGTCCTTTAGTTTGCCACCCGGTTTTCCCTCCTGCGTTTGCTTCCCTTTTGATTTGCTAATAGCCTCTTTCTCCTCCCCTGCTGTTGGCAGCCCCCTTCCCAACGCTGGGGTCCCTGCTTCTCTCTGACTCTGCTGGGTCAGGATGTGGGGGCAGGGGTCTGGGCTCTTATAAGCATGCAAACTGGAGATCCCAGTTAGTCAGCCAGGCAGGGCGACCCGGTCATACCTGATGGAAGCTTCCGGAGCCTGAGTCCCAGGGCTCCTTGATTCAGTTGGCAGAAGTAGCTCGGTCCCCCAGCTTGGAGTAAATAGAACCTGCATCTGACCAACTGGCCTCTGGCTCCTCAGTTGGTGGCACGGAGCTCCTGCTCCTGGGAGCCCAAAGGGGAGCTCTTACCCTATAGATTCTGGCAGGCAGGACAAAGCAGATATTTTGTAAGGTCTGGAGCACTGAAAAGTTCCTGCTCTGTTGACATTGTCTGTGAACCGATAGCCGATCCATCTGCAGGCTTGGGAATAAAGCTTGCCTACTTTGCTGGCCAGAACCTTCTATGAGGCACGAAGGGACATTGCAAGGTGGACTTGGTCTCTGCTGGGGAGGTGTTAAGCAGTGGTGGTGGTAGGGGTTGCTTATTCATTCTGGCTCCCTTGGGTAGTTCCTCTCAGCCAGGCACTGGGCATGCAAATGTGAGTGAAACAGTCTTTAGTTCTGCGCCAGGCTCATTAGACAGACACATTATAATATTGGGTGATGTGTGCAGCCTCAGAGGCATGAGGAGGCTGCTGCTTGGACCCAGAGGTAAGGGGCTGTGGCAGCGTTCCAGAGAGAGAATGTTCAAGTTGTTTGGGTCAGTCTGATGACAGAGTGAGAGTGGCAGCCAAGACTGTGACCTGGACATTTGATCTCCAGTTTATAGCTGGGCCCCTTTCAGCTCCCTTCTCAGTCCTACCCAGAGCTGAGAATTAATTTTTTTCTGCACATCTGAGTTTGGTTGTTGGAGGAGCAGCCCGAGTCTTGGAACCTTGAGCTCTATGAGATGCTGGCTTCCCAA
The DNA here is from genome assembly GCF_051225735.1 of Oryctolagus cuniculus. Taxonomy (NCBI): domain Eukaryota; kingdom Metazoa; phylum Chordata; class Mammalia; order Lagomorpha; family Leporidae; genus Oryctolagus; species Oryctolagus cuniculus. The sequence continues at coordinate 33,688,069 of NC_142873.1, forward strand.
ATGCCAAAGAGACCCTGGGAGACAGTTGGGGTGAACAGGAGAGCTGAAGGTAGAAAGGCTAGGGGGAGTGCTAAAGTAAAGGCCAGAGAAAGAAGATGTGGTCTAAAGTTCCAGCGAGGGGGCTGCTTGCTCGGATCTTGGAATTTTTGTATCCTAAGGGTCCTTTAAGAGCACCTTAGATCTACCATTCTACAGATGTGTAAACTGAGGCCTAAAGGCAGGGACTAGCCCAGGTTGCCTGGAGTTGAGGTGCAGAGTACTTCCAGAGAGGCTTCTTTCTCAAATTTTTAACACTATTATTTTAATACTGGTATAGTCAACAGAGAGGGGAAGCAGAGAGAGAGAGAAAGAGAGAGAGAGAGAGAGGAGATCTGAGTTTGGTTCCTAGGTTTTTACTTACTGCCTTGTGTGACTTTAGGCAAGCTCCTGAACCTCTTTGAGCCTTAGTGTGTTCATCTCTAAAATGGGCTAAATAATCTCATCCTTACGGTTGTGGGAACTAAATGAGCTAGCACAAGAGAAAGCAGCTGTCCCTATATGCAGTACCTAGTACAAGTTAATATTTTCATCGCCTTGTTTTGCTCAGATACCAAGCTGAACATTAGTTTAACAGTGAGACATGACTGTACAATGAGGAAGCAGGAATATGGGAAAGTAAATCCCATAAAGACCCTCGTATTTTGTGGGATGAGGTTTTCCACATTGTGGGGACTCTAGGGTTTTAGTGAAATTAGATTTCAAGAAGGGAACATCACAGTGCAGCAGGGAAGAAAGGAGTTTGCTGTAACGTGGGAAATGCCCGCCTCTTCTGCTGCTTTTCCTTGTCATTCCTGAGGGAGGTGAACCATGTGGTTGCTTCTTGTTGATGTTTTCCTTTTTGTTTGCATGCACCAGTGAAGGACTCAGCCCATCTGCTGGGAGGTCTGAGAACTCCCAGTGCCCTAGGCACAAGGGACATTGGAGAGGACCTCACCTGCAGCTCGAGCCACCTCACCCCTTTGCAGCAAGTTACAAGGCACTTACTGAAGGATCAGGGCTGTAACCCAAAGGAAACCACAGAGTGAGGACCTCTGGGGAAGTGACGTCACCCTTGAGAAATAGCACCCAGGATTTGTGTTTAGGGCCATGCTTTCCAGATGTCAGAGCACCGTCGGGTCAGTGAAGGAGAGACGGGCCCTACTGGCCGGAGGTGGTGGCCACCTGGGCTGTGGTGGCCCCACCAGGGCATCCACTCTCCCTCCCAGTTCTGGGCCTCTGCAGTGAGAGAGCCTTTTTTCTTCTCCTCCTCTGCCAAGTCCTCGGTCTGCCAGCTGCTCAGTAAGAGATTTGTTTTTCTGGGATGAGACAGTTGCTGCCTCTTAGAAGATGGCAAAACAAAGCCTGTAATCCCCCCATCCAATTGTGAAGTAATCCTCGGGGTGAGAAGGAGATCAGGGGGAGAGGGGCTTCGTGCCTCTCACAGAGCAAGCACACTGGAACAGGAATGCCTGCCACCCCTCTCGGCACTCGCCTACTTTCAACTCACGTAATCCTCAGAACAACCCAGTAAGTAGGTGCTAGTGCCAGCATGGTCACGCTCCTTTTGTGAATGAGGGGACGGAGGCATCGGGAGACAAAATAACTTGGTTAAGGTCTCACAGCTGGACAATGGACTGGTTCCAGGGCCTGTGTTCTGTTGAGCTGCCTCTCACAACTTCTCTGTGTGACACCGTTGCCCCGAGAGGCCGGGGACAGCAGCTACCCAACTGGGGGTCGGGAGCCCCAGTCCAGTCTCAGAAATGTAGCTTCAGCAGTGACTGGCGTTTGCACACACTATGGCCTGGCCATTGAGGAATGCACTGCAGGATAGATTAGGATCCACTGAGGAACAGGGACTCCAGGATGTGCAGAAGTCCTGCCTGGCCGACCTTGCTCACGAGTAGAATGTCCGCTTTCCATCCAAGAAGAGCCACAGTGAGGGGTTAAGTCGTTGGTTCTTGTGTGGGTCTGTGCTTGCGTGTGTACATGAGTGTGTGTGTGTGTGTGTGTGCAGGACATGTTTTTCTCCATCCTCGGATGTGTGGGTGGCTAATTGGAGCCTCCGTGGGTGTAAGTGGTTGGGGTTTGTGTAGGAAGGAGGAACAGTTTATGAGATGTAGGAAGGAACATATTTAGTGTAAACTATTTTCTGAAACATTTACAATCTTACCAAGAGATAGGGAGCTGAACAGCAACTGGGAGAAGACACTGTGCAAAGAGGAACCTAAATGCTCCACACTCCCCTCCCCCTCATTGTGTGGCTTCTGGATGTGCAGGGAACTCAGCCATCAGCATCAGATGCCTGCCTGGCAGGTGCCCCTGGAGGAAGCTGGTGTTCTTGCCTCTGATTTGGAAGGAGAAGACAGAGGCCCAGGGAACAGAAGCAGCTGATTTTCTACAACGCCTGGGTTTGGGTGACTCTGGAGATGGATTCAGTCTTGGGTCAGAAATCCTCACAAAACATTCAGAATAGTAGCCAGCATTGCTAAGGCACCTGCCACGTGCCAAGCCCTGTTCCAGAGGCGTGTCACACAACATCTCATTTAATCTTTTCAAAGACCCTTGGGGTGGGGAAGGGGGCGGTACCTGTCATTGCCACCATCCCCATTTTACTGGCAGGGAAAGTGGAGTCACCAGGTTGAGGATCACCCAGGATCACCAGGCTGCGAGGAGAGCAGCCAGGACCCAAATCCAGGAAGTTATGCGCCTTGGTGGCAGTGCTTACGGCTACCCTGTGCTTGCAACCCCCATGATGGGGTGGGGTTGGAGGATGGTGTCTAGGGGTGGAGTCCCCAAACAGCCCCAAATGAGTGGATTATATGGAAGAACATCTAGGATATTCCATTCTTGCCCTATGTTTTTCACAACTTATGCATCATAACACAGTTTTTTTTCTTTTGAACATACAAAATTTCAGCAAAGAAATAAAATAACTTAGGTAGGGGCAGGGGACGGGGCCCTCCAAGGCTAACATGCTTTTCTGGTAGATCTTAATCCGGGGGACCCGCTTTTCCATTCTGGGGCAAGAGTTGGCAAACTTTGTCCCTACAGGGCCAGAGAGCAGATATTTGAGTCTCTGCTGGCTCCCTGGTTTCTGACAGCTGCTCATGGGGTGGGTCCACTGTAACACAAAAGCAGCCGTAGTTACTGCATAGACTCATGTGCACAGATGTAGCTGTGTTCTGGAGAGTCTGCTGGCTCCTAGGGCATGGATCATTCCAGAGAAGTTTCCTTTCCATTTCTGGCTGCTCTTCGGTTAGCAGCCACTGCCAACACTTTGGCTCTGAGCCGCTCTGCCTTCCGCTTCTCTGTCAGGAGGCTGAAATTCCAAATCTAGATAGAGGAGCCTGCGGATCATCTGGTCTGTGCCCTCAGCCACAGGGCAGGACACTTGGGAAAGCAGGTGAGGCTTGCCCAGAGCCCTGCGGTCTTCAAACTGGGTTTTCTAAGCTCCCTTTGAGCCACCTGAGGTGGAAGGAAGAGGAGTCTTCCCCCAGCCTTTAGTGAAGTAGCTCAATGCCAACCACACAGAGTAAGGGCTGGCCTTTTACAGGATAAGGATTTCATATACAAAGCCTGACAAACTGTAAATACACAGGAAACTTCCCTTTTTCTTAACAAGAATTGGAGACTGGTATTAAATCCAGCTAGAGAAGGTGCACTTATCACTAAAGAGTCAGCAGACTGTAAGATGAGGGCAAAGTCAAAGAAGTAAGGTGTGGGTTCTGCCCAGAGGGAGTGCTCACTTCAAGAAATTAGGTTTTGGACCCAGCATTGTGGCATAGCAGGTAAAGCCTCTCCGAATGATGCCGGCATCCTGTATGAGTGCCAGTTTGAGTCCTGGCTGCACCACTTAAAATCCAGTTCCCCGCTAATGCACCTGGGAAAGCATTGGAGTATAGACCAAGTACTTGGTCCCCTGCACCTACGTGGGAGACCTGGACGAAGCTCCTGGCTTTGGCCTGGCCTAGCCCTTGCTCTTGTGGCCATCTGGGGAGTAAACCAGAGGAAGGAAGATTTCTCTCTCTGTCTCTTCCTCTCTCTTTGTAAAGCTGCCTTCCAAATAAATAAATCTTTTTTTTTAAAGAAAATTATGTTTTGACCAATAACATTGCAGGGTAGGTGCTCTTGAAGTGATGCAGGATGGTAACCAGGATCTGGGACTTCCAGACTCTATTATCTTTGGGGTGCCCTGGCCCCAGAGCAGTGATCTGGGTAAGTATCTTCCTCCCAGTTTCCTCAACTGCACAGAGTACAACCGGGAGTCCCTGCTCCCTTTCATCAGTGTCTATAATATCATGAACAGTGAGGGTCAGGGACAGCAGGAGTTTCTAGGTTAAAGATCAGTCTTGGGGCCAGTGCTATGGCGTACTAGGTGAAGCCGCATCCCATATGGCGCTAGTTCAAGTCCCAGCTGTTCCACTTCTAACCCAGCTCCCTACTATGGCCTGGGAAAGCAGTAGAGGATGGTCCAAGTCCTTGGGCCCCTGCACCCACTTGGGGGACCCAGAAGAAGCTCCAGGCTCCTGGCTTTGGATCAGCCTATCATTTGGGGAGTGAACCAGTGGATGGGGAAGACCTCTCTCTCTCTCTCTCTGCCTCTCTGTAACTCTGCCTTTCAAATAAATAAATCAATCTTTTTTTAAAAAAATCAATCTTAAACTCCTAAGAGGATTTTAGAATTCACAACCAAACTTTAAACATGGAAAGGTCAGTTGTCTTTAATTCAGAGTAGTTACAGGAAATCAGAGGAGCATCAAAGGAAGTGCAAAATAAATAACGAGCAAGTGCCCTGTAACAATGTGTGGATCAGTGGCAGACTGTATGTGTGACAGTGCCCCCATAAAAATATAATAGAGCTGGAAAATTCCTATTGCTTAGCATTTTTTAAAAGGATTTATTTTATTTATATGAAAGGCAGAGTGAGAAAGAGAGAGAGAGAAAGAGAAAGAGACAGCCAGCCAGCCTTCATCTGCTGGTTCATTCCCCAGATAGCTGCAACAGCTGGGACTGGGTGAGGCTGAAGCCAGGATCCTGGAACTGCATTCAGGTCTCCAGGGGTCTAGGTATTTGGGCCATCTTCTGGTGCTTTGCCAGGCACAGTAGCAGGGAGCTGGATCTGAAGAAGAGCAGCTAGGATTCCAACCAGGTATCAGATACAGGATGCTGGGGTCCCACGTGGCAGCTTCACCTGCTGAGCCACACTGCTGGGCCTGTTTCCCTTAGAATTTTAACTATATCTTTTCTGTATTTAGATATGTGTGGATATACGAATACTTAACACTGAGTTACAACTGTCTGAGGTACTCAGCATTGTATCTTGCTGTGCAGGTTTGTAGCTTAGGTAGAGCAGGCTGTACCACATAGCACAGGTATATCATCAGCTTTGCCATCTAGGTTTCTGTACATATACTCTATGATGTTCTCCCAACAACCAGATCACATTTCTCAGAATACATCCTATTGTGCAGTGACACGTGGCTATTTTGTGATGTTTCCCCTGGGCTGATTGCCTGGCTTTCATTCCTGTGACTCACCATGTCTGTTGTCCCTCCTTTTACTGGTCAGTAGCATCATGGGGAAGCAGTCTCTCGGAGGCTTTGGGGCTCATAGCACCTGTGCTTTCTTAGCCTAGATGTGCAGGGAGCAGAGCAGGGATGGGATATCCTAGTTTGATGAGGGGCTATCTGTCAGTCAGCCATTCAGCACACACTAGCTACGCACTGTGCAGGAGCTATGTAGGACACCAAGAAAGCGAGAGCCATTTCTTTCCCTGGAGGGATGTATAAACTAGTTGCAAACTCTGAAGACCTCATAGCAGTATTTCTGGAATTTTTTCCTTGGGACTGAGTTGAAGTGAATGGACCCAAGGAACACAATATAGTTAGAAGCAAAGGAGAACAAATAATGGCATACCTAATGGTGACACTGCACAAGGAATAGATTTTGCTGTATTTTTTTTTTTTTTGACAGGCAGAGTGGATAGTGAGAGAGAGAGACAGAGAGAAAGGTCTTCCTTTTGCTATTGGTTCACCCTCCAATGGTCGCTGTGGCCAGCGTGCTGCGGCCTGTGTACTGTGCTGATCCGGAGGCAGGAGCCAGGTGCTTGTCCTGGTCTCCCATGGGGTGCAGGGCCCAAGCACCTTGGCCATCCTCCACTGCACTCCCGGGCCACAGCAGAGAGCTGGCCTGGAAGAGGGGCAACTGGGACAGAATCTGGCGCCCTGACCGGGACTAGAACCCGGTGTGCCGGCGCCGCTAGGTGGAGGATTAGCCTATTGAGCTGCGGTGCCGGCCGATTTTGCTGTATTTTTAAGATGATTGCCATTTTTAGGAGAGTCCATAGTTAGAGGCTGGGGAGAGCCATCAGGACAATGCATCCATGGGGACAGTGAAAAGGACAGAGGTCATGGATTCCATAGCTGTATGTGGACAAAATTGGTGTTCACAGACATCAGGAACAAAACATGAGCTGGGTGCACCCTTGGCAAATGCCTGGCACATCCTTGGGCCATTTGTCTTGGGGGACTAACTGGAGCATACCTGCTGTACCAGCATATGGAACTGGCTTCCAGGGACAGAGCTGCTCTTTGTGTGTGAGATTCTCTGGTATCTCTCATTCATTAGGGACACACAGCACCCACCTGGTCTAGCAAGACTTCTAATGTGATGCTGGGTAGAAAGGGGGTGTGACATCAAAATGCCACTAATAACGTGCAGAAAGATTGATAGTGATGCTGTTAAACTAGCATGGGGTTCTAGGTCTGTTGTTCTTCCTGACCTCAATTTCCTGATCTGTATAATGGGCCACAATTTGTGCTTTATACACTACTGAGTCACTTGAAACTCAAATGAAAAAGACAGTGGCCTCCAGGAGGGTTCACTCTTCCTGCGGTGCCTAGCATGGGGCTGGCACACAATTGGCATGTGACAAATACTTTCTGAATGCCTAAGCCAGTAATTCAAAAGGAAATAAATAGCATACATGGGAAAAGTTTTATGAGTGTGAGATTGCAGTGGATAGAATAAGCTTGCGCCCAAGAGCCAGATGACCTGGCGTTTTTGTCCTGTGTGACCCTGTGCAGGTCTCTCAGCCTCTCTGAAATGATTTCCCCTTTTATAAAATCAGATGTTCCTTCCAGTCCTCAAAATCTGGTTTCTAAACAAAAACAATAGCATCTTATTAATTCATGAGAATTAATTTGAAAAGGCGATTAAATTGACTATGGTAGTAACTAGTTTGTATTTGCTCATTCACAAAAAAAAATAATAAAGAGAAAAAGGTTTGTTAAGCAAATAAAATGGTAGGAGAAGTGTTAAGCCTATTTAAGATACATCTGTTTTCAAGCAATTTAAAAAGCGTAGTGGGAGCATCATTAGCATATTAACGGGGTGTTAATTACAAAAGACTTTTAAAGCAGGTTTTTATAAAATCCCCACTTAGTAACCATTAGCTTGTGGTGCTTGAAACACAAATGATTCACGTGTGTTACTTAGAAGTCATAAAATTGTAATTTAAAAGTAATCTGCCAACTTGTCACGAATTTAGACTGATTTTTCTCTCAATTGATCCAGATGAGTGAGGTTTTGCTATAATTACATATAATGTTGGCAATAATGAGGCTGAGTATCAATCTCTCCCTGCTTCTCACTACCTCCAGCATTATAGATTTGACGGGAGGGGGTGGGCTGGAGGGGGAGGGGAGCAATGGGGGTGGGGAGGAGTAGAGGAGAGGGACAGAGTTAGGGGATGCTACTCTCCCCCTCTCCCTCTTGGAAGCATTGGAAGAAGCAGCCCAGCTCCCAGCCAGAAGAGTCAGCCCTCCTCTGGGGGCTGCAGGAATCCAGGTGGCACTGCCCTGCAGGGCTCTGGGGTGCTGGCCCACTGGCCTGGCCAGGGTGTACACACAGTGGACTGATCCCAACAGTCAGTGCATCCTGTTGCTCTCACATTCCCCTTGAGAGAGCCAGGCAGAGGCTGAGCCTCTCAGGCAGGAGGGTCTGTGCTCCTGCACGCTTGATCCGTCTCTGCATTGCCCTCACTGAGAAAGCTGGAAAGGGTTATGGCAGAAGAGAAGGCTTCCCACAGAAGGATGGAGCTTCTAAGTCTGCTCCCCACCTGCCACCTGCAGGGAGCTTAATACCTGATATCCTCTTCTCCCATCTGTTGAAATGTAGAGCTTTACGCCAATCAATCCTGGGGTCTCAAACCCCTTCCTGTCCAATCTCAGGGCGGCAATGCACCCTCACGTTTTTGTGATACTGTTTGTGGGTGACAATGCTGGTAATGGCTTAAATGTAAGAAGTGCCTCTTAGCAAGGTCCTGGTGCTGGGTGGTTCTTCTGTGTATAGGGGAGACAGGAGAGGGTTGGGGTGAACTGGGGGCCTTGGTGAAGGGAACCAGAGCCAGGGTGTGAGTTGTGAGGGGCTGAAGTCAGCATGTCAGCCTCCTGACAGAAGCCAAGCATTGGATCAGGAAGGAGCAGGAAAGGCTGTCCTGGGAGTGGTACAGTGCAGCGCATGATGGGGCTAGGATTTTTTTTTTTTTAGATTTATTTATTTTATTTGAAAGGCAGAGTTACAGAGAGGCAGAGGCAGAGAGAAGAGAGAGAGGTTTTCCATCTGCTGGTTTACTCCCCAGATGGCCACAACGGCCAGAGCTGCGTTGACCCGAAGCCAGGAGCTTCTCCCAGGTCTCCCATGCAGGTGCAGGGGCCCAAGGACTTGGGGCATCCTCCACTGCTTTCCCAGACCATACCAGAGAGCTGGATTGGAAGTGGATCAGCCAGGGACTAGAACTGGCACCCATATGGGATGCCCGCACTGCAGACTGGGGCTTTAACCTGCTGCACCACAGTGCTGGCCCCGGGGCTAGGATTAGAATCCAGATCTGCTGCCTCACCCCAGGCTCGAGTGTTACTTGCACCATTGCTAGCCATGTGCCCTTGGCAAGTTACTTGATTTCTCCATCCTTGTACTTGTGCATCTGTACTGCAGGGATGATAAGCATACGGACCTCCAAGCCGAATCGCTGGTATGCAGTATGCAGTGGGTTCAACTGTGTCAAGTGCTTAGAAGCATGTTGGGCCCATGACAGTTGCCCAGTGAGTGTTTGCAGTTGCTGTTGTTTCTTAGCAGAGAAGACGGCACTGAAGAGCCTTCACAGGCTTACTCAGCGGCTCACCTGTGTATCGAGAGCCAGGCAGGGAAAGCATGTGTGAGTCAGCGTCCCTTGGACAAAGAAGAGCGAGCCAGGTGTCTGAATAGCCCATGGTTGTCAGCCTTGGCACCACATCACTCCGCAGGAGGGAGAAGGCTTGGCCTTGGTGTGTGATTGTTCCCACAGTGGGAGAGACCCACCATCGCAGGGATGGGGCCCTGCGATGCTCCTGTGACTTCAGAGGGATGGTCCTAACTCTGAGAATAGCAAGTTCTTAGCTCTGTCCTTTTCCCCATGGGTGGCCACTAGCCATTGTCAATGATTCCTTACAAGTTTCCAATCTATCCTGAAGAGGGTTGCTAATGGAAGAGCGAACTCTGCAGCCTGGCACAGCAGCAAGGGGGTGGAAACACCAAGCATTTGCTCCGTGTCTGGCCAGTTAGGAAGACTGAGTACTTGACATTCTACTTTTATTGGCCGACGATGAGGTTGCTAAGCAACTTCCTTAGCTTGGTAAGAATTCTGTGGTTCTAAGTACCCTAGCCTCGCTTCTCTTTTTCAATAATCTCTCTCTCTCTCTCACTCTTGCTCTTGCTCTCTTCCACACACACACGCACTCAATTTATTGTTCAGAGATTTCAGTTCTGGTAAACATCAAGGATAGTGAACTTTTTATGTAAATGATTTCTGTTTATTCTGTTTATTCTGATTATTATATTCATCGATTAGTCAATGAATAATTTTGGGCAGATACTTGGCACAACGGTTAAGCTACCTTTTGGGATGTCCAACTACAATATCTGAGAGCCTGGGATTGAGTCCTGGCAGTGCTTGCTGTCTATTCCAGCTTCCTGCTAATGTGCACTCTGTGAGACAGCAGGTGCTGCTTCAGATACTTGGGCCCTTGCCACCCATGTGGGAGACTGATTGAGTTTCCATTTCTTGGCTTTAGCTTGGCCCAGCACAGGCTGTTGTGGGCATTTGGAACATGAACCACTGGATGAGAAATCTCTCTCTATCTCTCTTTTTCACCGGGAACTTAAGATGAAGTCAGCATGGAGGACCTCTATGTCAGGCTCACACTTGTGGGGAGATTGGGGTGGGGGGTCCACAGGGGAAAGGCTGGGGTGGCTGGGAGGATGGAGAGGCACTTGGGGCTCTGAGAAATGACTAGAAACTAACCATTTAGGTAACTCAATATTATAAACAATTGGCATGTCCTTAATACCATATGACAAAGGTTACTCTTTTTTTAAAAAATAGATTTATTTATTTTATTTCAAAGTCAGAATTACACAGAGAGAGGAGAGGCAGAGAGGGAGAGAGAGAGAGAGAGAGAGGTCTTCCATCCTATGGTTCACTCCCCTATTGGCTGCAATGGCTGGAGCTGCGCTGATCCAAAGCCAGGAGCCAGGAGCCCTCTCTGGGTCTCCCACATGTGTGCAGGGGCCCAAGGACTTGGGCCATCTTCTGCTGCTTTCCCAGGACACAGCAGAGAGCTGGATTGGAAGTGGAGCAGCCGGGACTTGAACTGGCGCCCATGTGGGATGCTGGCGCTTCAGGCCAGGGCGTTAACCTGCTGCGCCACAGCACCGGCCCCCAAAGTTTACTCTTTCTTAACTGAGCATTTACTCTTCCTGGCTTGGGATAAGCCCTCTACATGTATACCTTTCTGTGATGTTCAAGCCAGACACAGTCCTCTCCTCCCTTTTACATTATGGGAAACAATTACAGCTGCTACCACCAGGCCAGTGGGCCCAGAAGCACCCAGTGGTCCTCTGTAGCAGGCGTGTTTGTCTGACTTTATGGGGGAGGAAACTGCAGTTTCAAGGTCAAGTTCTTTGCTCAAGTTTACATGGCTGGAAAGTGGTGAAGCCTCGAGTCCAACCTTGGACTTGCTGGCTTCAGAGCTCTCGCCTGCTGCTCCATGGCACTGCCCTTCCGGAGCTGGTGGCCTCCGTGCATGCAGAGCCTGCAAAGGCACAGTCCTGCCACGCACTCTGCATCTGCCCACCCCAGCTGTGGCTCCGGGGACACTCGCAGCATCGCGGTTGCGACTGGGAAGGCCAAACGGCTTGGGGGTCTAATGTGGACAAGGTATGACGGCAGGGAACCCTCAGTAAGGGGTCCTGCCTCTGCCCATTCCAGACACACCCCCGCCTGCCGCTGCTCTTCCTCTTTTTCCATTCCAGGAAGCCATATTCTGCTGATGCTCATGAAGCCGGAAGGGAGCTTGGAGGCCACGGAGTACGATCTACTGGGGTGAATGAGGCCCAGGAATGAGACATTTTTCTTGGGGCTGTTAGCAGGAGAGGTGGGGACCTCCCGAGAAACATCTCTAGTGCTTCCCAGCAGATAAGCCATTTTTAATGAAATCATTGCCTGCATAAAGAGAATTAGCTCTGAAGAGCACGGAATTTGTACATTTTCCAGGCCTGCGGGCAGGCAGAGGGCCTGGAAGATCTCGGGGTGCAGCACCAGGGAGCCGGCGAGGCTGATGGGTTGCAGAGGCCAGGGGTCCACCAACAGGGGAACTGGGCTGAGAGACTGTCTCAGTCTCTGTGTGCTATTATAACAAAATACCTCAGTCTGGGTAACTTATAAATCGTAGCAGTGACTTCCCGGTTCTGGAGGCTGCGAGTCCAGGGTCAGGCCGCCAGCAGTTCAATGTCCGATAAGGGGCTCCTCTCTGCTTCCAATGTGGCGCCCCTTTTAACTCCTCACACAACAGAGGGGGCAAAAGGAAGCAAGCACTGTGTCCTCGCTTGCTGAAGAGACGGAGGGGCCAGGCAGCTCCCCGAAGCCTCTCTTAGTCCCACTCCTGAGGGTGGAGCCCTCCTGGCCAACTCACCTTTCAAAGACCCCTGCCCTTTGTACTGTCACTGTGGGATTCAAGTTCCGATGTGAACACTGCATGAACACCTACAGTGAAGCTGCAGCAGGGGCCGAAGGGGAGCATTAGAGAAAAACCTGACCTCAGATGTGGATGAGGCATCCCGGGGCTACAGATAGAGCCCACCCTGGGCCAACTTCCGGTAAATACTACACAGGAGCCGGCCGGGAAAACAAGGTCTCCTGTCCTTGTTCATCAACCCAAAGGCTTGGCGAGGAAGAGAAAGAAATAAGTCATACCCATGTTTCTAGAGAACCTGTGGTGCCTTTTGATGCTGGCTTTAGTGTCCATGTGGCTGGGGAACAAAAGTGAGGGAGTGTGAGGAGCTGATAAAAGTGTTATTGTAGGGGTGTGTAAGTGCCTATTTGTGAGAATGTGTTTGAGTTCCACCGAGAAACCCTTTTGTCATAAAAGTCATTGTTTTGCACCATAAATAACAAAGCTATTTTCGTATTTCTAAGAATTACTGGATCATTTTGAGGGGCAAAGGTCCAAAATATATTTGTATAAGATATACATTTCTTTTTTTTCAATTTTATTATTTTTTAATGTGGTAATAAAGTATCCCCCCTCTTGCGGGTCATTGACTCAGCAGATATAAACCATATCTTTAAAAGAAACCAAACTTGAACTTATTTCACTCTATCTCAATAATGTACCAAACTTATCACTGCATTAAGTAGTCACACTTCCTTAATTTTTAACTAATCATAGTAATACGAACAGCAACAAGGAACTCGGAGTTTCAAATCACTTTCACATCATGATCTTTTATATTTGAAACACTCTGTAAACTTGTCAAAGTTCATATTTATAGATTTTTGTGTGTAGGTTGATGTTTCCTGAACATCGTTCTTTTTCATGACATTTTGTATATCAGGTATCCTTTGTGCTTAGACTGATTTTTTTAAAGATTTATTTATTTATTTGAAAGTCAGAGTTACACAGAGAGAGGAGAGGCAGAGAGAGAGAGAGAGAGAGAGAGAGGTCTTCTATTCGCTGGTTCACTTCCCAATTGGCTGCAATGACTGGAGCTGGGCCGATCCAAAGCCAGGAGCCAGGAGTTTCTTCCAGGTCTCCCACGCGGGTAAAGGGGCCCAAAGACTTGGGGCATCTTCTACAGCTTTCCCAGGCCATAGCAGAGAGCTGGATGGGAAGTGGAGCAGCTGGGTCTCGAACCTGTGCCCATATAGGATGCTGACACTGCAGGTGGCGGCTTTACCCGCTACGTAACAGTGCCGGCCCCCAGACTGATTTTTTTTTTTTTACGTCTTATGATTTACTTTTATTTATTTGAAAGGTGAGAGAGAGAGAGAGAGTGAGCTTTCATCTGCTGGTTCCACTGCAAATGCCCACAACAGCAGAGGCTGGGCCAGGCCAAAGCCAGGAACCTGGAACTCAGTCCAGCTCACCCACGTGGGTGGCAGGGACCCAACACTGGAGGTATCAGCTGCTGTCAGCATTAGCAGGAACCTGAATGGGCACTCTGATGTGGGATGTGGGTATCCAAAGCAGTGGGTTAGCCGCTGAACCGCAATCTTCACTCTCTGATTCTTTTTACAAAATGTTTCAAAACATTTGGGAGGAAGGGAAGGGGAAAGCAAGGAAGCCCATCTGTTGATTCATTCCATAGATACCTACAATGACTAGGGCTGGTCCATGACAAAGCTGAAGCCAAAAACACAATCCGGGTCTCAAATCACCGCTGCCTCCCAGAGTCTGCACTGACAGGAAACTGGTGTCAGGAGTCAGAGCTGGGAATGGAACCCAGGCACTCTGATGTGGTGTATAGGCGTCTGAACTATGGGCTAAAAGCTTTTTAAAAAGCTTAAATAGCTATCTTTAGGAAGATAATTTTATATAAAAATTGGGAACCTAATCACTTGCTATAAACAGAAGGAAATTAGAAGAAAAAAAGTAAAACAATTACTATTTCCTAAAAGTATGCCTACATCCCACAAAAATGTCCCTCACCCCTGGTGGTACAGGTGCCATCCCTTGGGAACACTTGGGTTGATGGAGATGGGAGACTAACTCGGTCATTGCCTGTCCCATTGTTCTAGGCCTGGTGTGAGGCCCTGGGCTTGACCCCAGAGGTACAGCTCTAAAGGCACAGTCTCACTGAGATCCGCTTGAAGCAGACTCAGAAGGAGAGTGGCAGGGCCGCTTGGTGTGTGTCTGGAAAGCCAGAGCTGGAGGGAAAAGTCAGTTTCCTTTGGATGGCTTGGCTGTGGGAGCAGGACAGCTGCTGTCCCAGTGGAATTCACGGCTCCTTACCCATCAAGTCAGGGCTGACTCCTAACTCACCTGTCACAGTTTATCTTAGTAACCGACTCAAGGTATACAGACTTCAGCCTCTTTAAATGTCACAGCCTTCCAGGGCCTCAGAAGAGTTTAAAATTGTTCTTTCCGATCAGTGGCTGGCTGGGGAGATGTTTGTTTTTCCTGGTTGGGGTTCTTGGAAGCCGCCCTCTTCTCTCTCCTTCGGATGAACTTTCTGCTTGAGATCTCTTGGCAATTGAGTCATCCTGTGGTTTGTGATGTGGATGGCTCCCCAAATCATCTTTGCTGTCCTTGACAGCAAATGTAGGCGAGAGTGTGGGCTTCAGATTGACAAGTGCGATCTAGGCTTTGCTGCTTACTACTTGGGCAATGCCAAGTACCATGCTAGGGTACTTGTCTCTTGGAAAAGACAGGGAGATAAACAAATATGGCAAGACAATCTAATAAGTGCTAAGACAGTAGTAAGAACAGATCAGCAACTACTAGAAAACAAAGATATCAGACCAGACCAAGAATGGCAAAGAAGGCTTCAGGAGTTGACACTTGAATCAGACTTTGAACAGACAATTGGAGTGGGGACAGGTGCTCCTGGAACTGGGAGCAGCAGAGGGGTGAGTTGGAACCCAGGTTTTCTCATCTGCAAGAGACCAAAGTAATCCTCGCTGGCTCACTGAGTTGATATGTGGAGACTGTCTGATGTTACTAAGGATGCAAAATAAATGCCTAACCTGTTAAGTTGAACTCCTTCACCATTGCCCTGTGTACCCACAGTCTGTGGTTTATCCTCAGTTGTGGTACCTAGAACGTGGGGTCTTGGGGTGTATCTGTTTATGAGGCAATGGTCCCTGGTGGACTAAAACTCCCTAACAGAAGGACTAGAAGGCACAGCATCCTTGAATATGAGTGTGACTTCTTCCACTAGTAGAACTTCACTGAACTAGCCAAACCTCCAAGAGAAATTCCAGATGGATGTTTTTCCAGAGAGATATTAATGTTTGAGAATAGTTTCAGGGGTTGGCGCTGTGGTGTAGGAGGTTAAGCCTCTACCTGTGGTGCCAGCATCCCATATAAGTGCCGGTTCATGACCCGGCTGCTCTTCTTCCAATCCAGCTCTCTGCTTATGGCCTGGGAAAGCAGTGGAAGATGGCCTGAGTGCTTGGGCCCCAACACCCATTTTAGGAGACCTAGAGGAAGCTCCAGAATCCTGGCTTCAGACCAGCCCAGCTCCGGCCATTGCAGCCATTTGGGGAGTGAACCAACAGGTGGAAGACCTTTCTCTCTGTCTCTCCCTCTTTCTGTCTGTAACTCTGCCTCTCAAATAAATAAACATTTTTTTAAAAGGCTTAGAAAAGTATTCTGCAAGTAGTAGGCACATTGCAGAATTTGTAGAATGAATCCTGAAGCACACGAGGTGAGGCCCCAGACTGACTGTGCTCAGCACTGTATTTGCGTGGTGTGCTGTGTGACTCATGGAGGCATTTGAGAACTGGGTGTCTGCTCCAGCAGGCTGTGTAGACTGACTACTTAAGTCCTCTTCCTTTCTATCTGCATGAACAACATGGATGCCGTAATTGGGCCAAGTGCCACTACAAGGGGTCTTCACACAATTCATGGAGAAGTGCATATTTTTAAAAAACTATTATGCAGCTATTTCTAATTTTTTTGCATCAAGGTAAACATACCTTTTTTCTCAAAGGTTTACTTATTTATTTGAGAGGCAGAGTCACAGAGAGAGGGGGAGAGACAGAGAGAAAGAGATCATTCATTTGCTGATTCACTCCCAAATGGCCACGTTGGTCAGGGCTGGGCAAGGCTGAAGCAGAGGGCCAGGGACTTTATCTGGGTCTCCCATGTGGGTGCAGGGATCCGAGTACTTGGTCATCTTCCACTGCTTTTCCAGGCTCATTAGCAGGGAGCTGATCAGAAGTGGAGTAGCTGGTACTCAAACTGGTACCCATATGGGATACCAGGACTGTGGACAACAGTATAACCTACTGTACCACAGCGCCGGCCCCTATAAGAAAAGCTTTTAATTCCACTTTTCCACAAAGTTCTCAAGTGCTTTGTATTTTGCTATTGTTTCTTTGCATATATTCTGCACTCCTGCTGCACCAGGATCCAGTGCTATGACTCAGGGTGGGCTGCTCCATTGTATTTTCCAGTCTCTGCTTTGCTGCTGCTGTTTTGTGTAGAGTTCTCTTCTACAGAGAATGTTCCATAGCAGGTTCCTGAGGCACCAGAGGGTGCTTTCCTTCACTTTTTTTTTTAAAAGATTTATTTATTTATTTATTTGAAAGTCAGAGTTACACAGAGAGAAGAGAGGCAGAAAGAGAGAGAGAGAGAGATCCTCCATCAGGTGTTTCACTCCCCAATTGGCCACAACAGCCAGAGCTGCGCCGATCCGAAGCTGGGAGCCAGGAGCTTCTTCTGGGTCTCCCACATGGGTGCAGGGGCCCAAGGACTTGAGTCATCTTCCACTGCTTTCCCAGGCCATAGCAGAGAGCTGGATAGGAAGTGGAGCAGCCAGGACTCGATGGGGTGCCGGCGCTTCAGGCCAGGATGTTAACCTGCTGTGCCACAGTGCCAGCCCCCTTCCTTCACTTTCATTTTGAGATAACCACTGGCTACAAGAGAATGAGGGCTACAAGAGAATAATGGCGGCCATTAGAGGGTGAACCAACGGCAAAAGGAAGACCTTTCTCTCTGTCTCTCTCTCTCTCACTGTCCACTCTGCCTGTCAAAAAAAATAAAATAAATTAAAAAAAAAAGATATGGTAAGCCAGGCACATGGCAACATCCCCTGCCTTCTCCATCATCATCGTGGAATGAGACCCCTGGGACTAGAACTGGGTTCTCTCCAGCTCTGATACCCATAATGTGGCATCTTAATAAATGCTTGTTGAATGTGGGTGAATGAATTTTAGCCTTGCCCTAATTCTCAGAGCAATAAGAGTTTAGGGTGGGGAATTCTTGGGCAGCCTAGGCTCCTGCTCACTTCACCCCTCACATTGCCTTGGCCACAGTAACTCAGGCCTGGGGGATTGTGTGCTGTGCCCTTGTTGCACTTGCTGTGTGTCCAGAGTGGACTATAGGTGAGTCTCCAGAGAATGATAGCCTCACTGAGTACCTGTCCTAGGCAGGCCTTCTCTCCTCTTTGTCTTTTGCTTGCCTTTCTACTGCCAGCTTCATGTAGGTATGAGCACCGAGTTCACAGATGTGTAGCTGTGGCTGAAAGAAGGAAGAACACGAGAAAAAAGCAGGGATGGGCCTGGGCCTCTGTCCCTGCATGTGCACCTCTGTGCTTCCCCCAACCTCTTGTCATCTGTTCTCTTTTACAGGATCCCCTGGTCACACTGGCTCCGTGTCCATGAGCCCATCAGCAGCTCTCTCCACAGGGAAGCCCATGGACAGCCACCCCAGCTACACGGACACCCCAGTGAGCACTCCACGGACTCTGAGTGCAGTGGGGACCCCCCTCAATGCCCTGGGTTCTCCATACCGAGTCATCACTTCTGCCATGGGCCCACCCTCGGGAGCGCTGGCAGCCCCTCCAGGAATCAATTTGGTCGCCCCACCCAGCTCTCAGGTAGGCATCCTTCCTCTCGATGGGCTTTCCAGCCATGTTCACCAGATTCACCAGGCTGCTCCTGGAGCAGACTCAGCTCCCAGCAAGTGCCTAGTGTGTCTTGCTGGAGGGGTGGGGTTGCCTCTGCCGACTTCCCTGCAGGGCATTCATCCATCGAGTCCTCAGGCTGGGGACTGACAACTCCTGTCCAGGAGGCTGTGATCAATGCTGAGCCTGCCTTGTGGTTTTGGTCTAAGTCATCAGAGTGGTGGACCCCCTTTATTCTTCTTAAGTCAGTAATGAGCATCTACTGAGTCCATGGTGTGCCACATGGATTATTCAGAAATAATCAGGACATGGTCTTTGCTCTTTGTGAGCTTACAGCTGATGGGGAATAGGCAGGTGCTGTACCTGGAAAAATGCAGAAGGCAGACTGTGCAACATACCTATTGCCTCTGAGGCTATGGAAACTGCCTTAATTCCAGGTGCCTTCTACCATGACAGGGGGAGGGGATATGGTAGACACTGAGTTGCTGCCCTGCAAAGCCTACAGGATGGCCAGGCATCCTTTCACTCTTTCCTGCAATGCCCCCCAAGAACATCACCCCCCCCACCCCCCAACCCCGTAGGTTGGCGCTTGCTGCATAATAAACAATCCTAAGCTCACAGTGGCTTACAAAAACAGAACAGACATTTACCTTATTGTTCACAAGACTGAGCTAGGCTAGGATGGCTTTGCTTCAAGTGGTGGGTGAGCTGGGCTCAGCTGCGGGCTTGGACACGTGTCCCTCATGTCCCAGACAGAGGAAGCAGCAGTTTCCTGGGCTGTTCTTCCCTCACGGTGTCTCATAGCAGGCCAAAAGGCCAAACCCCATCAGCAAGCCCAGGGAAGCCTCTGCTCACACGTGCCCAGTGCCACCACACTGGCCTATGACAGTCATGTGGCATCTCTGGGCCAGGGGGATGGCTGTGTCTAACCTCATGAGAAGTACTACAGAGACATGGTGTAAAGGATGTAAAGAATTTGGCCCAATAATCCCATCTACCACACCTTCCCCCCTCCCTGGATTTCAGTCAGGGACCCCACTGGCCCAACTCCCAGCACAGCTGGGAGCAGAACCATAGGATCTTAGGATGCTCAGTTATATGTGTCTGGACCATGGGTTGTGCAGATAGCTGATTCAATGCTTCTGAGAGTGTTTTGGATGATCCTAATCTAAATAGGCAGATTGAGTCAAGCAGGTGCACCTTTCCCAGGCAGGTGGGCATCACCAACTCAGGTGAAGGTTCAGAATAAAACAAAAAGACCAACCCGCCTCTGAGCAAAAGAGCACTTTCCTGCCCAGTGACCCCCCACAATGGGACATCACTTTTCTCCTGCCTATGGAGGTGAAACATTGGCTGCTCGCGGGTCTCACACCTGCTGGCCTTGAGACTCTGCCATTGGCTCCCCTGGGACTCCAGCTTGCCCACTCCACTGTGGATGTAGGGTTTGTGAACCTCCTTATTCCCATTAGATAACTTCTTCATAGACATGTGTGTGTGTGCTTGCACACACACACACGGGGTGGGGAAGAGAGCAAGTGAGCCTGTTGGTCCTGCTTCCCTAGAGGATACTACCACAGTTCTGAAGCCAGCTTGGAATTTAGGTCACAAAGACATGGTGGGATTTCCCCTTGTACCTGTAGTATTTCCCACTCATACAGAAGAAACTTGGAGACCATGCCTAGACTCTCTCCTGGGATACCTCATATGTTAGGTATGTGACAGCAAAGCCAAGGGGAGTCACAGAATCTTAGAGGCAAGAAGAACCTCAAACATTTGTTGTTCCTTGGATTAGAGGTAATCCATTGTAGTGATTACAGGAGCTGGGACCAGGTGAGTGACACAGGTGAGTGAGTGAGTGAAGCTGCTGAGGACTGTAGGATGCCATTAGATTCAAAGATTTTAAAGCACTCCAGAAACTCAGTAAAGGACATCCACGGGTCACATGCGGTCAGCCCTTTCCACCCCGATTGAGAATCGAATGGTTCTTATCTGTAGGATCTTTTCAAAATACACATTTCTCCCCCACCTTGTATTTTGACCCTTGTGCAGATTGCAAAAGCCCCACTGTTCATTCTAACTGCTCCAGCCCTGTCTAGGCAGGGATCCCTCATCTTGCCTGAATCCTTTGCTCCACAAATGAAGTAGCCGGGCTTGGTGAGCACAGGTGATTTGTCAGCAACACAGGCAGGATCAGAACTCCTGACTCCTGGCTCTGCATTCCTGATGCTGCATCCACCTAACGCTGACTTGGGCAGTGGTCTTCCCATTGGCTGCTATGGGTTCAACAATGGGTAATCAGTGTTCCCCAGGGACCTTGTGGGGGTGGTGGCCACATTGTTGCAATATGAGAGTGTAGTTACTGTCAGAGATGTATGGGCAGAGCTCAAGGGGAGCAGAGAGAGGGGATGTAGGAACTGCCCATCCACACTCCTTGATCCCATGAGAGAAGGCTCCCCAGAGGAGAGAGGACCAGGCATCAGCCATGGCCACTCGCACCCACGGGCATCAGCAGAGTTCATGCTACCCTCTCCTCCAGCACGTGTGAGGTCTGATTATTCCTTTCTCTCTTTGAGTGGATCCCAGGAGGGTAAGTTAAAGCCAGTAGTTAGAAACAGAAAGATACATCCAAGTTCTTGGATGAATGCACGATTTACAAAGGACATTAATCTTGGCTCAAGAAAACTATGGGGACCTATGACACAGCAGGCTCTACTTGGTGCTGCCCTGGGTTAAGGGACTAACAAGGTGACTAAAGTCTTTGCTTCTTGTGGTAATCACACAGTAGCAGGCAAGACAGCCACACACCTAAAGAACAAACAAGATCGTTTCAAAGACCAAGCATTTTATGAAGAAGCAAAACAAGGTGAAGTGAGAGGGAGAGAGAGTGGCAGGGCCCATGGGTAGGAAGTGGGCAAGGCAGTGTTCCTCTGAGGCCACTTTTAGCAACCATACTCAAGTCTGATTGGGCCAAACCTGGCCAGTAAATTCATCTCCGTGGCCGTGTGAGTGACAGGGCCGCTATTCCTGGACTGTATGTCTGTACAGAGGCTTTAGGGTTGAAAGGTCAGCTGAAAGCTTTGGGCTTGGCCAACCGGGCTGTGTGCAGAGGCCGAGGCCACCTTTGACTTTGGGAAGCTATATTAAGCTTGCCAAACGCTGGGGCAAGCTCAGCAGCCTCTGACACTGAGCTGTGTTCAGGGCTTGGGCTCCGGAGCTCATGGCAGCAGGACTTCCCCCAGTGGGCCAGTGACACAGGACAACAGGCCTCGGTGTGGGGAGCCACGGTGAGTGGTGCTTGGAACAGACATTTCCCATGTGTCCTGCTGTCTCAGCCCAGGCCCAGGCTCCTCCGGTGAGCTGGTAAGTGCAGATGGGGGGATGGGGGAGATGGGGGGGAGAGGAAGGTATGTGTGGGGAGGGAGGGTCCCAGAGTGGGAGCAGCCGGCCAGTGTCCCACTCTGTGCTCTGTCATTCTGCTGTTTGGGTTTCTCTCTCTCTGCTCTGGCTGGGCTTTCGGTTTTGAAGAGTGAAGAGAACAGAGCCAGCATGATGGAGGCAGAGACCCTGCAAACCTTTGCAAGCCACTTTTTGTTTTGGTTTCCTTTTCTCTCCTGTGGGGTTACAAATCCTGGCCCTGATTACTGTGCAGGGATTTTTCACGACCAGCAGAGGAGATGTGGATTTGAAAAACCATGGCTTAAGCTCCACAGTGCTCTATGGCAGTTATCTGGCTTTGGTGTTGCTCGGTGGGGTGTACTATACACCTAGGTAAACCCTGATTCAGGTTTACTGTATTGCGACAAAGTTCTAGGGCAATCCATTTCAAGAAGCACTCATTGAACCAGGCCCGGTACTAGGCACTCAGAGACCCACCCCCCCAAAAAAAAAAAAAGTTAGATTCAGTCTCTGCTCTGGGAGGCATCTAGGGGAAGATAGCAATCCCCAAACATACTAAACATATAATTGGTACCTTTCAGATACAGGATCTAGCTACAGGGATCTAGCTACATTTTGAGTGTATGTATGAGAGTGTGTGTGTAAGTGTGTTTGAGTGTGTGTGTATATAGGAGTGTGTGTGTGAGTGTGGGTGAGAGATGATGCCGGATGTTTGTCAGTGTGATGTCTGCAGATAGGACTCTAAACAGCCCCTACGTGTCTTCTCCCCTCCCTGAACCCTGCTTACTGACCTGGGTTCTGTCCTTGGTAATTGCTGCTTAGGTATTTATTGGTAACTGAATTATTATCCTTTCAAACCTGTTTGCATTTTTATAGAGAATATTTAGATAATTAAAATTGCAAATGTTAGAGCTGGAATAGACCTTAAAGGTCATCCAGCCTGATGATGAAAACAAATTAAGCCATAAAGTCTCTGCTTCCAATGAAAGTGTATTTGGAAGCCCAACATACATGCTAACTAAAAACAGACCTGGGTGAAGCAGGACAGCAGATGAGGGGCCTCTACTTCCCTCTGCCCCCTCCCCCAGCTACTGCACAGCCCTCTCTCCCTCCACCAGTTTGAAAACCACTCATCTCAAAATGAGGAAACGGAGTGTCTGTCGAGTGAAGGGACCAGGTCAAGACCACAGAGTGAGGAAGGAACAGGTCCAGACAGGAACGCAGGCCCAGGGGCCAGGCTCGTTACTCCTCGAGACATAGTTATGGAACGAGATTAAAGGAGTGCTACCGTGAGGAGTCTGCACCCTGGGATAGGAGCACCTGCTTGCAGCCTGGCTGTTTGTGGAATTTGGGCTGAAGACAGTTCAGAAATGTGGGACCTGATGTGCAAGCATGCAGGAAGCATTGGGTTGCTGGCTGGATCTGCACAGGGCAGCCAGCCAAGCAAGCAGCCAAGCACATTTCTATTCTGTTTTCAGGGAGCAGCCAGCCTGTGTGCAGGGGCAGGTGGGACCGTGTGGTGAATCTTGGCTCTAAAGTGCCTCTTCCAGCAGGGCTGCTTCTAATGGAACAAGACAGCAGGGGTTTGGGGCCTCTGAGCAAGGCAGTTAATGGGTTTGTGCTCTAATGGTTGCCTTAGATCTCATCTGCCATTGCTCTGAGCCCACACAAAGCCCAAACCAGCCAGAGAGATGGACAGAAGAGAGAACGTCCACTCACCTGTCCCAGCCTCCCTCTCTCACCACTGTCCTGACTCATGAAGAGTAGCTGTGTTGGGGAAGGACTGCTCACTCTGATAAGGGAGAGGGTGCCCCAAAGAAACTCTGCCCTTTCAGAAGTTGCTGGCCAATGCCTGAAGTGCACAGGAAGCTGCTAGGGCAGATGAGAACTGAGAATCTCCTGCCACTCAAGACAGACAGTGTGGTGAAGGAAGAGCAATTACCTGGGAACCAAGACCCTGCTGTTCTTTGTACCCCCAGGTCTAACTCAGACCTGGCCAGGAACCTCACCTGGTACCTAACCAGGTACAGTAGCCTTGGGTGTCTCCTCTGACCTCTTCTCATGCTGCTCTCTCATTCGGTTCACAGAGGTAGAGCTTCAAGGGCATTTTTTTCCTTGCCCCAAACCTGCAGTGCCTCTTTACTGCCTCCCAAACTAAATCCATCTTCCTAGCAATCAAGGCTCCAGGCTCTGTTGCCACCCTCCTCTCCCAGCCATCCTCTGGATACACCAGCTCCACAAACATCGGGCTTCTCTCTGGGCTTCTGCTCTCACAGCCTATTTCCCAACATTGGCCCATCCAAATCCTATCTGTTTTAGAAGATTTCAAGCCCTGGCTTAAATGCCACCTCTTTTAGGAAGTCTTCCTTGGTCTCGATAGCATGCAATCTTTCCTTCTTATACTACCCCAAACTGACTTTGAGTCTCATTAGTGGCCAGTTCCTTGAGATGGGTTCCTGTGTCTTTTTTCTTTTGGTTACATCCATGGTATTTCTGAATGAACAAATAAATATGCCACTTTCAGGCTGATTTCCCTCATTTGGAAAATAGGAAGACCCCTTTGGTTGTGTGAAGATTGAAAGAACACATTAGCACACAGCAGTCTTGGCATAGATGGTAGCAATGATTCTTTTTTTCCTTTTTTTTTTTTTAAAAAAAAGATTATTTATTTGAAAGGCAGAATTACAGAGAGGCAGAGGCAGAAGTGGAGAGAGAAGGGGGGGGGTCTTTCATCCACTGGTTCGCTCCTAAATTGGCCACAATGGCTGGAGCTGCACCTATCCGAAGTCAGGAGCCAGGACCTTCCTCCAGATCTCCCACATGGGTACAGGGACCCAAGGACTTGAATCATTTTCTACTACTTTTCCAGGCCACAGAGAGAGCTGGATCAGAAGTGAAGCAGCCGGGACTTGAACTGGCACCCATATGGGATGCTGGCATTGCCAGCAGCTTTATCTGCTATACTACAGCGCCAGCCCCTGGCAATAATTCTTCTGTGGTCGCTGTGGGCTGGTGACAGTGGAGCTGACCCTGCTGGAGATGGAGTGGAGGAATAGGAATTTAGGTTCTCTGGAGCCCCAGGTGATGGTAACCTGTGTTTATTCCCCTTGAGCTTGCTTGTCTGTCTGAGGATTTTGGAGCAGAGCCAAGGTCAGCTGGAGTACTTGCTCCATGGGGTCGTCTGACCTTTCATTCCATGGGGTGGATCTAAGTGCTAATTTCTGTTTAAGTCACTTAGGAAAAGTTGTTGCCTAAAATCACACTGACAGAATTCCCATCACAACAGTGGTCCTTAACCCTGGCTGCACATTAGCATCATCTGGTGCACTTAAGCAAATGCCAGTACCAACAGACGTACTGAGCCAGTCTCTAGGCAGGGGTCCTAGCCATCGGTTTTTACAAAGCTCATTTGTGTGTGTCCAGGGTTGAGAATCTCTGTACCATACCAAATTAGAACAAAATACTGGTCACAGAATCCAGATGTTGTGTCTTAAATTTGCATGAAGAAGCAGTAGGGAGGACAGCTGTTTGGTCTAGTGGTTAAGATGCCTACATCTGTGGGCAAGTGCTTGGCATAGCAGTTATGATGCTGTTTAGGGCACCTGCATCCCATATTGGAATTCCTGGGTTGGAGTTCTGGCTCTAACTCCAGCTTTCTTCTAATATGCACCCTGGGAGGCAGCAAATTATGGCTCAAGTAATTGATCCCTACCACCCACGTAGGAGACCTAATCATGCTGCTGGCTTCTCTGGTCTTTGCCTGGCCCAGTCCCTGCTATTGTGGTCATTTGGTGAGTAAATCAGTGGATGGGAACTATCTCTTTATTTCTCTGTCTCTTTCTTTCTGTTTCTCTGCATTTCAAATAAATAAATGAGTATTTTTAGAAATACCCACATTCCATATCAGAGTACATGGGTTTGATACCCAGCTCCTAACTCCAGATTCTTGCTAAAGCAGACCCTGAGAGGCAGCAGGTGGTGCTCCACATAGTTGGGTCTCTGTCACTCATTTGGAAGACCTGGATTGAATTCCTGGCTCCGGCTTCAGCCTGGTCAAGTCTCAGTGAACACTGTGGGGCGCAAACCAGTGAATGAGAGCTCTGCTTGTCCATCTGTCTCTCTCTCTGCCCCTCAAGTAGGTAAACTTGAAACATTTAAAAAGGAGCAGAAGGGAATATTCTCCCATCACATATGTGTTTCCATTCTCTATACAAATTATTATTTTTAAAAAATTCCTGGTGACTTTGATTCCAAAGAAGGCACTGAAGGCAGTGTCTTCTATTTTGTATCCCCCATGGCATTTCACCCAGAGCCTCTGTCCACCCGCTGTGCTTAGTGAATTGAAAACCTGGTAAATTTAGAAGGAACTTAACTCCTCTCCATTGTAGTTTATGTTTTATTGATCACTCCTTCTATCCCAAGAACCTTAAATAGAGATGAAAATCCTACCTTTGGGTCATTTTGAGAAGTACAGTCACTCTGGTTGCATGATTCAAATTCAGACAGACATAGGAAGTCAGGGCCCACCCCCCACCCTCAGCCTCCAGCTATTTATCAGATGTCTCTACGGGACACGTACACACATGCATACTTTCACTACCTTCATTTAAACCTGCTTGTAAGTTTTCTCAATCTTTGCACATGCTCTGACTCCTCTAAGAAACTGTACACAGTTGAGGAATGGCAGACATACCTTCTAGGTTTGGTGCCTCCTTTCACAGCCCTTAGAATGTTGCTCTACACCATGGCACTCAGAAATAGTGCTCATTGGATGACCGGCTCATGTTTATTTGACTTGTTTCCTTTGATGGCTATAAAACAGTTATCTGAGTTACCTCCTGCAGCATCTTTTATCTCCCCAGGAGCACTGGGCAGCTCAGAGCTGACGGTGGGGAGGTAACATTCACTTGTGATAAGGATAAGGGAAAAGATCATATATTCAGTCTTTCCAGTCTATCAGCTCCATTCTTTGTGCTGGGCCCCACGTCAAGTTCTGGGCAGAAAAGGTACGGTGTCTGGCTCTACAGGTTTTACAATTTCATGGAAAGACACCCTGTTGGTTACAAACATGGTTCAAAACCATGATCTGGAGCTTTCTACCCAGTTTTTGGTGCCATTGCAATGATTTGCATGTCAAGGTTAGCATTTTCATTGGGCTCATAAAGATGATCATTGCACACCCCTTCTCTTCCATTTACTGTGAACTCCTGCTGGGTATGCATTTGTGTTTGCTTTTGTACCCCAGAGCCTGGCACAGTGCCTGGTGTGGTGGATGTTCAGAATGTCTATTGATTGACTGATGAATGGATTTGCATTTTCTACTTGGCTCTCTTAGAGTCTAAGTCTTTTGCCTGAGGGCCGTAACTCCTCTTGGAGCATTGCTGAACAGGCAGCCAGTAGTTGATAAAAAATTTAAAAATGCACAGCTGACATTGTACTAGGTGTACTGTTCAGCGTGGATTTCTAGCTCGGTGAAACATGTGTGTTGAAAGAATAAAATCAGAGACTCTAATGGAGATGTGTTGTGATTTTAGCTTTAGGTTTTGGCTTCTGGAAATGATTTCCTTCCCCTCATGTCACCGTTTTTTTCCCCTCTCTCTTAAATCCATATCACAGGTAGGGAGTTTCACATGTTCTGTACTTGGGAATGAGTTCCTGAAATAGAACTTGTTTTTCTCCAGTAGGCCCTTGTTGCATGGGCCTGCGGATTGGGTTTACCCTGGCTGTGTGCTTTATTGTGCTTTTTTTTCTCTTGCAGCTAAATGTGGTCAACAGCATCAGCAGCTCAGAGGATATCAAACCCTTACCAGGGCTTCCTGGGATTGGAAACATGAACTACCCATCCACCAGTCCTGGATCTCTGGTTAAACACATCTGTGCCATTTGTGGCGACAGATCCTCAGGTACACACTGGACCACGTGCCCTCCCAGCTGCCCATGGATGAGGTCTCAGGAAAGAGGCTTGCTCAGCACCCACCTGGATACTGTGCATCTCGTGAAAGGGAAATGGCCCTTTAGGATGGTCCAGCTGGGGGCTAGCCTCTAAATTTCTGTCCCTGGGTTCACAGACTGCAGGCTTCATGAACTTATTTTGATGAAGATGTATTTATTTATTTGAAAGATTTAATTATTCATTTGTAAAGATTTCTTTATTTATCTGAGTAGTAGAGTTACAGACAGAGAGAGAGGGAAAGATAGCAAGGTCTTCCATCTGCTGGTTCACTCCCCAAATGGCTACAATGGCCAGAGCTGGGCTGATCCAAAGCTAAGAGCCAGGAACTTTTTCCAGATTTCCCACATGGGTGCCGGGGCCCAAGCACTTAGGCCATCTTCCGTTGCTTTCCCAGGCCGTCTGCAGAGACCTGGATCAGAAGTGGAGTAGATGGGACTTGAATTGGCACACGCATGGTGTGCTGGCGTTACCCACTATGCCACAGTGCCAACCCCCCTTAAAGATTTATTTTATTTATTTGAAAGGCAGAGTTACATACAGAAAGGGGGAACACACACATACATACAGACATACATAAAGTGAGGGAGAGGGGAGGAGGAGGAGGAGTGGGAAGGGGAGAGGGAGAGGGAGAGGGAAAGCGAGAGTGAGAGCCAGAGCAAGAGGGAGAGAAATCCATCTTCTGTTTGCTGGTTCACTGCCCAAATGACCACAACAGCTGGGGCTGGGCCAGTCTAAAGCCAGAAGCCGAGAACTCCAGCCAGGTCTTCTTACTTGGGTGGCAGGGGTCCAAACACTTGAGTCGTCTTTCACTGTATTCCCAGGCACGTTGGCAGGGAACTAGATCAGAATTGGAGCAGTAGGGACTCAGACCTGTATTACGATAAGGAATGCTGATGTCATAGGTGGCATCTTAACTTGCGGCACCACAATGCCAGCCCCAAGTTTTATTTATTTGAAAGGCAGAATAATAGAAGTGGTTGGAGGTAGCGAGGAGAGAGGCTCACTCACCAAATCACTGTAACAGCTAGGGTTGAGCCAGGTAGAAACCAGGAGCCTGGAGCTCCATCTGGATCTGCCACATGGGCAACAGGACCTGAAATACTTGGGTTATCATTTGCTGCCTTTCAGGTGCATTAGCAGGAAGCTGGGTAGGAGGCAGAGGCAGGACTTGATTCTTGGGCATCCCAAGAGGCATCTTAACTCACCACACCACAATGTCTGCTCCCAGTCTCTATGATTTAAAAGCACAATTTTACTTTGGAAGGTTAGAGTCACTGAAAACTGTTTGGAAGCTCCTCTCTGGAGTGACACAACCACATGTGTATCTGGGAAAGAGAAGCTGTTGTGATTACTAAGTAACACAAGCTAGATTTTCCTTAATTTTAAAAATATTATTTTTGATGATCATAAAAAAGTTCCAAATAAATAATTATAAAAGCAACATCCCAATATAAACACATTTGGAAGGACTAGAAAAGTATAAAGGAAAATAAAAAATCATGAGGAATGTCCCCAAGAAAGTGAAGCCCTTTAATATTTTAGTATATTTCCTTCTACAAAATTCTGGATTTTAAACCAATTTTTATGATCAGAGACAAATGTGTTTTCACAAATGTATCTTCTTTAGACCTCTTCAGTTTTGCCAAAATAGTTTCTTTCCTGACTTCTTTCCCTTGCTGTCCATCCCTTCTGCCCCCTGTTGCTTTCCTCACCAATTTTGAACACATTCGAAAGTCTGGTTTGATGATTTTTAATAAGACAGGGAAGCCCATTTTCTTTCCTATGGCCATCCATGATGGCCAACTCTATATTTCCTCATCCTCTCATCATCATCAAAGCCACTACGGTTGGTGCTATGCATGGAGAATTCCAGGTGCCTGGAACTTTGAGGCTACATGGCTGATGTTGGCTTACTCTCAAAACGATTTTCAGATCGTGCAGACTTGGCCATGGAAATAACAGAAAGCCAGTCATAACCCAATAGAACATTTTCCCTGCTATGGTTATTTTAGTTCAAAGTCTGGGTGGTTTATTCATATGTTGAAAAGCCATGGGAATGACTGCGTCATACAGTTGACAAATTGGTCCTATGTTTCTCAAAGACAAATATTTTAGGGCTGAGAGCATTCAATTCTTTGTGCCCAAGATAAAAAAATCCCGTATTTATCATTACTGTGAGTTGAGAGAGAGTTGAGTCAGCTAATTAGGCACGGACTGACTTTTCATCAAACGGCTATCTCCATCCGCCATTTCATCCTAGGGTGATTTCCTCTGAAATATAAGCTCTGGTGACACAGATGTTTACATCTGCTCAGTCTCAGGGACTTCACATGTATTTTAAGGTCAACCTAAACAAAACAGAAAGTCCTGTCATGTCTACAGCTAAATGGCATCACGGACATAAGTATGTTTTCTATGATCTGTTTCCTTATAATTGTCAAGTTCAGCAATTCCAATCAACCGAGCATTGGTGCCTGACGTGTAGTCCAGAGCCGACTTCTACTTAGAGAGAGGATTGTGATTGATTCATGATGCCTGTGTGTGGATGGGCACGGTGGCTCTCCTGGCTCAAATTAGCCATACCTGCCTGGGGCAATGAAAACGGAATGCTTGGGTCAGGAAAAAAGGGCAATGAAATGGGCAACAGATTATTGTGGGTCAAGCAAAACCACCTTCATTAGGAGCTTTATGTCATATTGCAACATAAAGTATCCTATTATGCTATAAGGATCATATACCAATTTATTTCTTCCACAAGCATAGCCCTTACAAATTCTTAGGTCAAGATTCTGCTCATAGATTATGGTAAAGGATAAGAATTTTAAGTAGGCTTCCTAAGAATTTGGGCCTCAATTATGAAGAAACATTAGACAGTGGTTCTCTTCCTCCTACATAATACATGCCAAGCATACATATCATTTAATGTATACCCACTTGTCTCACACCAAGGTGCACCATTTGTTTAATCAAACCCATAAGTTGCCTTGATAAAATAAATGTAAACATATAACCTTGGGCCAGGAATTTCCTAACAGCGCCTTCTGGGATTTGCGACCCAGAAGGAAGACACGAGGGAAGGTGCATTTACTCTGGCTTAGTTTGGGTCCTGTGATTCAGCCCACATTCTCTGCTACCTATCCTCTGCTTTCTGTCCCAGTGCCCAGATGATGCGCCTGTTTCCTTGGAGCAGGGGATAACCGAGGGGTTCTTATGAATGAAAGATGCAGTTAACACAAGAACAGCTGATGGGATGTTCTTTTCTCGCACCCAGGAAAGCACTATGGAGTGTACAGCTGTGAAGGCTGCAAAGGCTTCTTCAAGAGAACCATAAGGAAAGACCTCATCTACACGTGCCGGGATAATAAAGACTGCCTCATTGACAAGCGTCAGCGCAACCGCTGCCAGTACTGTCGCTATCAGAAGTGCCTTGTCATGGGCATGAAGAGGGAAGGTGAGACTCTCGGGAGATCCCCCTCCACTCAAGGGAAAGGAGTTTACATCTGAATAGTTGTAGGAGATAGGCACATAGCGAAGAGCCCCTTTGCCTTAGACTGTGTGCAAGGGAGAAGTTTGAAGTAAGACTTAGGATGACTCGGGGTACCATGACTTTTCTCTTTTTTTTCAGATTTATTTATTTATTTGAAAGTCAGAGTTACACACAGAGAGAAGGAGAAGCAGAGAGAGAGAGAGGTCTTCCATCCACTGGTTCACTCCCCAAATAGCTGCAATGGCCAGAGCTGGGTTGATCTGAAGCCAGGAGCCAGGAGCTTCTTCTGGGTCTTCCACACGGGTGTAAGGGGCCTGAGCACTTGAGCCATCTTCCACTGCTTTCCCAGGCCATAGCAGGGAGCTGGATAAGAAGTGGAGCAGCCAAGACTTGAACTGGTGCCCATATGGGATGCCGACACTGCAGGCGATGGCTTCACCCGCTATGACACAGTGCTGACCCCACCATGACTTTTCAAGAGTTGCAATTGAATGTCCATTCACCCTAGGAGAGGTCTCCAGAGTAAAGAGCGAGGAGCATCTTCCTCCATCGTGGTCACCCGTCCTCTGCTGGAGCACAGATGGCAGCCCCCACCTTGGAGCCTCTCCCTCCTTTTTTGGTGATAGCCAGGCAACAAGTCTCAGAGCTAAGGTTCCAGGGTCCTTGTACTTGGCTCTCTCAGTGGAACATCACACTGACCTTCAAGTTGGAGCCAAATTCTCCCTTGTAAGCCTAGATCTCACTCTGGGGAAAACTGCAGGTTTGATTTCACTCTCTGGACTTTTGTAAGCTTGGTCTGCTATAAATCCTTTGAAATTGGTGTACCACATGGTCTTTTAGGATTATGGACATCACCAGGTCTGACGCATCTAGCCTTCTCATTCAAGACCATCAGTGTGCCTTTGAGCCATTATAGCTTTTAATTTATAATGTGGGTTAGTTGGGCTATCCCATTGTCAAGGAAAAAAATCCAAAAGTTCTTTTTGTTCCTTTCACAGATCGAAAAGTCTTTCTGTTAAGTAACACATATAAATTGAAGAGGACAGTTAATTAGCCAGTGAACGCAAGCAGGTACACAGTGTCACTGGTGCATCTTAATGGATCCTAGAGTAGGGAGGTGGTGTCCCCTTGAGGCCAGGGGAACAAGGAGCTTAGTTAGTCCCGGCAGGCTCCCCATTGCCCTAGAGCCTCCTTCCTGAGAGGCTGAGTCTGGATGAAAGAACCAATGAAGGGAAAGGTTCTTAGATCCCCTTCTTAGAGGAAACGCCACCCACAAGAGGGCAAAAAGATATTCTTGGCATTTTGACCTGTTGGGAAAGCGGACGCCTTCAGATTCTCCAGGTCAGCTGCACCCACCCCACAGGAGAGGAGACAGGCTCGGGGAGGTGAATGGGTTTTCCAGGGACCCAAAGGCAAGTGGTAAGCAGAGGCACGCTGGGCCCCCTGACTCTCAGGTTGTGCTCGTCTCCTGCCGGTGCGTGAACTGTGCTGTGACAACTAACAGGAATCTCCAAATTGCCAGACCCCAATCTGAGCTCATCCTCCTCTGCCCCCCACCCTTGGCCCATTCATCACAGCCTTCACTGTGTCAGGAAATGGCCGTTCCAGTTTTCAGCCGCTCAAACCCAGATCCTTTGACTGCCCCTGCCTTCACCCTCCACATGCAGTGAGTGGGTCAGGAAATCTTGTCTCTTCCTCCCAGGACGCTCAGGATCTTTCCATGTTGCAGTACTTTTACTACTAACACAGTAAACCAAATCACTTCTGTATTTTTAAAAAGTTCTAGTTGACACATAACACTGACACCTCTTGTAATAACCTACGTAGCATCCTAAGAGGCCTCCTTGCTTCTGTCTTTGTCTATAGTCTCTTCTTGGAAGAGCAGCCAAACTGAGGCTTCGAGCAAATGGATCAGGTCAGATAGTTCCTCCTTTGGAGTCCCTCCGATGCCTTTCCTTCTCACTCTGAGAAGAGGCAAAGTCTTTGTTATGACTTCAAGGTCATATGTGATTTTGGACATCCACTGCCTCTTTGCTTCAGCCTTCCTGGCCTCTTTGCTGATGCTCAAGCACGTTAGGGATGTTCCTGCCCTAGGGTCTTTGCATTTGCTGTCTACCTGTCCAGAATGCTTCCTTCAGATCTTTATTCAATCACCACCTTCTAGGTGAAACCTTGCCTGCTTACTGGATCTACTACCCCCAGTTATCACTGTCTAACACTGTCTGTCTCCCTGAAGGCAGGAGTTTTGTCTGCTTTATTTTTGTTGTTGTTGTTGTTGTTTTTTTTTCCACTGCTCTGTCACCAAAGAGTAGTACCCTAAAGCCCTTGAATACATTGCTGGGATTAGTTTAAAAGGAATGCTTAGAATTCAGAAATCTCAGAATTGCAGGAGTTGCTAAAAATCTCCTCCTTGTTCACTCATGGGGTGTTAATTGAGTGCTAACTTTGTGCTAATGCCAGGCTTGTTCTAGCAGGGAGGTCAGTGGTCTTATAGATTGGAACGTTTGATGTGAAAGATCTCCCATTGGAGGCTCTCTTCTTTCCATCAGGATTGAATTCAATGAATGACCACATGAGAGGCATGGCCACAGGGGTCATGTTCCTCCTTCTAGAACAGATGAGATAAATTTCAGATTGACTTGGGGGAACAACAGTTTTCTTTAAGCCTATGATATGGAATTAAAGGAAGGTGAGTGGCGTCCCTCAGAGAAGTCATCATAGTTGGTCTGATGCGTCTCTCAGGACTCCAGCTGGTCATCTCCCAGCTTGATCACAGTGACCAGTGTGTCAAAAGGTGAGAAGCCTGGTTCCTCCTTGTAAAAAGGATGTGAAGCAGGGACACGTGGATAGTAGGCCTTCTTCTAAACCTAGCATTGCTTATTAAACCACACTTGAATAGAAAGTCCAACCCAGGTTTTGCTCCTCTAAAAATGTGGAGAAACAGGAGGCTTGAAAAGCTGAGTAGTAAAAATTAAGAGGGAAGGAGCCCTTGGAGGAAATTCCTAAAGGAATCAGTGCCATTGGCCCTGACAATGAAGAAGTGAAGAAGCAAACTGATTCCTGATCTTGTTATGTGAGGGGCCACTCCCGAAAGGCTCCTTCCTGGAGCCTGGCCGTTCCCCGGCTGTGTCTGGCATTGCTTTATAGAATTGGGGGCTCAGTTCGGACGCTTTCTTGAGGAAAAGAATAATGAAATCCTGGAACAGGTAACTGAGCACTGAGAGACACTATGGAATTTATTTGTATATATAAAGATGAATGGGGTGGTCTCAGGCTCCCCCTGCCTGGACCTGTTGCTGTTTCAAAGTATCTAGTGTTAAAGCCAGAATGGACATTTGCTATTCTCTGGTGGCACACATCCATTTCCTGAAAGAAGAGACAGCAGCTCAGAGAGGCTAGGATGTGTTCCAACTTGCCCAGCAGGAAAATGGTGGTCTGGTGTAGCACTGTGACCCTCTGGCTCCTAGGCCACTCAGGAATTCTGGGAAGAGTGGTTCCCTGATTTCTGATCTTACACATGTGATTTGAAGACTGGAGAACGGATTATCTCTGAGGCCATTTGTGGACAGCTTTGGCATCCAGCAGGACTTTGTGACCAAAACAAGCCTAGTGGTCCAAAGACTGTTGAGAGGGGTCTGAGATGGCCTTGGGAGTCAGCCAGCCTGAGTCCCTGTGCTGGCTCTGCCACTTCCTGGCTGTGCGACCTTAGAGAACTCTCTAGGTTCTATGTGGCTCGTAGCACCCTAGAGGGTTATTGTGAGGATTAAATGAAATATAATCTGTATAAAGCATTGAACAATATTCCTGATGTAGAGAAAGAATGCCATACAGTTTGACCATTGTAGCACCTATAATTATGCAATAGATCCATGTCGGATGAGTGGCTAAAACCCCACTATAAGGCAGGACTTTGGGACTATTCTGGACCATTTACTGTTTCCTGGGTATGCAGTAGCAGAAGCTGCCAGTATCTGCAACATCGAAGATATTGTCCAATAACAGGCTTGTGATTTCTCATTTGTGGTGTAGTACAAAGAGAAAAAAAATGAATAACAAAGGGTCACTCCATTCATGGCAAAAGCTGAGTTAAAATCTAATTCCCTGAAGCCAAGGTTATTTTCTTTGAAGTTTGAAGGTTATTCCCCCTGGATGTTACAAATCTGAAGAAGAAATTGATTGAGAAGCACAAAAGGAACTTAACATAGTTTGCTTCTCCCATCTTTTAAAATTCAGATGAGTAGAAGCCTGTGGACCCAACTTTAAAAAATTCATAAAAGCAGCATTTCATTCTGGCTGATAAATCCAGGTATAAGGAAATGCATGTTAGAGTTTTGCTACATTGTCAGTAAATGAGGACTGACAAGGTGGACAGGAAGTAAAGATGAGAAAGGAAAAGGAAGAGAACAAGGAGAGAGAGGGAGAGGCCAGAGAAGCAGATGGAAAGAGAACCAGAGACAAGCACAGGGGGAAGGGGAAAGAAGTTTTTCTATTGAACGTTATCATTTATTTCATTGATTCTCAGGTAAACAAATGACTTTGGTTAAACAGTATAATCTTTGCTTTAGAAATAGGGAAACTGAGCCTTCGCAGGCTAAGTGACACATCCAAGGTCATTGCACTAGTCTGTGGTAGAGCTAGATTCTGAAAAAGAGTGCTCTGCCAATAAGGCCTATGGTCCTTGCCTCTCTCTCTTTCTCTCTCCCCTCCCTGGGTTCCTCCTTATTCGCACTGCCTGTGTTGATTATCTCTGGGCTGTCTTCCCTTTCCCCTTCCCTCCCACTCTCCTCCCATCTCTCCCGACTGTAGAGTCCTGTTATCTGGGGGTCGTGTGGGGCGTCTGTGCCAGGCTCTGGAGCCTGGGCCGTCCCACCCTTCTGTGACCTAGAGAAGAGCAATGGTATCATGTGCATGACAAACCCTGGTGCCCGTCCATTCTGCAGCCCAGGTGGCTCTTCCTCCCTTCAGGGAGTAGGAGCTGCTTGTGCAGGTAGTCTGTGGGTCGGAAGGGAGAGAAGCTGAGAGTCCAAGTTGCTGGTGGAGTAGCTGTGGCTGAGTCTCAGGTTAGTTGCCTGCTTAGGAGTATAATTTTCTTGACTCTTGGGATATAAAAAAAATGAGTTCCGATATTGAATTCTGCCTGTTTCTGCTGGCAATAAGGCAGAACGCACAGTGTTCCAGACAATGGACACAAACCCAACAGAGGTTAGAGATGAGGACAGGGTTGGGACGGGAGGCTCTCCTGCTCCTGAAGCTCAGGGCCGGAAGATGCCGAGGGCCGGCATGAACTGTGATGGAGACCCTAGGTTCAGGGGAGGCTGAGATATTCCTATACCTCTGCCTAGGTACCCTCCCCCAGCCCCGACTCAGCACTGATTGGAAATGTCATGTAGGTGACAGCCCTCCACCCCTTCACTTACTGAATCCCCACAGCGGGCTCCCTGGAGATCTTCCCTGACAAGTCAGATCAGCTGATGCTGAGTTCAGGCTGGTGCACGAGGGGCAGACCTAATGGGACGTGAATGCCAAGGTTGATGCACAGGATCTGACAGAGGGAGTTTTAAAGTCACGCGCTGGCTGCTTAACTATTGCCTGCTCGTGGTTTATCCGAGCAGGCACATAAAGAACAATTGTAGGAAATGGTAAGGCTAGCCTTAGAAGACAGGGTAGAACCAGAATGTATTAAAGCTTAAGATTCAAAGACTATGGGCTAAGGAACCCCTCCGAGCTCTGAACAGTCACAGTCAATGCTTTGCTTTCCTTGTCTCATCTGTCAGCATTCTAACACCCCCATTTTACAGGTGAGGAGACTGAGCTTTAGATAGGTAGCTAAGTCTTCTGCACTTGTCCTGGGCATTCTGGTAACTTCTGCATGTCCCGCTTGCCTGTCAGCTGTGCAAGAAGAAAGGCAGAGGAGCCGGGAGCGAGCTGAGAGTGAGGCGGAATGTGCCAGCAGTGGCCATGAAGACATGCCCGTGGAGAGGATTCTGGAAGCTGAACTCGCTGTTGAACCAAAGACTGAATCCTATGGTGACATGAACATGGAAAATTCGGTGTGTGTTCTTACATCCCCAGCCATTGCCACTTCCTCCTTCATGGGTCTGGATGTGGGGGAGGGGTGTGTTAGGGTCTCTGCACCTGTCCCTCACAGTCCTTTGTTCCTTTTTCAGACAAACGACCCTGTCACCAACATATGCCACGCTGCCGATAAGCAGCTCTTCACCCTCGTTGAGTGGGCCAAGCGTATTCCCCACTTCTCTGACCTCACCTTAGAGGATCAGGTCATTTTGCTCCGGGCAGGTAAAGCATACCGTGGTTCTTCTGCCTAGAGACAATCATCTGGGCTGCCATTTTGTAATTACTCATATAGATCCTTAAACAAAGTACTTGACAGAGCTGCAACCCACCCAAGCTGTGTACAGTGTTGATGGACTAATCCTATCCAGGGGCTTTACATTAAAAAAAAAATTAATGAGAGAAAAAGAGACAGAGATGATGGCAATGCCTACCATCTTCTGGTTCACTCCCCAAATGTCTGCAGTGTCTGGGACTTGGACAGGTTGACAAGAGGAACTCAGTCTAAGTCCCCCATGTGGGTAGCAGAGACTTGAGCCATCGTCTGCTGCCCCCAGGGTCTGCATTGGCAGGAAGCTGGAGTCAGGAGCTGCAGCTCCAGCACTGTGATGTGGGAAGCAGGTGTGTTAACCACCAGGTCAAACATCTGTCTCCAGGGCTTATATTTTTTAATATGAGGAGTCTTCAAAAGATCGTGGAAAAGACATACTATGAAAAACCTTTGCATACGTTTCTAAATGTTTTTGTGCCAAAATAATTTATGTTTTAATCCCCTTTATCCACAAATTTTTGAACTACCTTGTATGATCTGTCAACTTTTCAACCTGGGTGGACCTTCGGAAAAGCTTTCATTCCCAGATGAAAGATCGCTGGTCAATGCAGAACTGAGACTCTCCACCCATGCAAATTTTAATCCAGCCGTTATAATTCTCATTTAACTTTCCCAAACTGTCCAACCACTTTCATTGACAGTAATTTGAAACACTGCCTCGTTATTGTAATGAAGTTGGCAAATAAAGATAGTCCCATTTCACAGATCAGATACAGAAGCCAAAGATTTTGGCTTGTGCTTACACTAGGTGGAGTCCAAAGTCCCTTCCTATTTTAGGATTCTATGTGCTGTATTCTTTCTTGCCTCCCGTTTCTGGGACAGTGTGCTGCCCAGTGACTTATGCCATGTCTCCTCTTTGTCACTGAGCCAGCAGGGCAATCTCATGAAGACTGGCTGAGCTTTGGAAACCAGCACTCTTGTTCGTCCCTGTTAGATAATAAGCAATCTCCGAGTGTCAGCTGATAGCCACATACTGTGCTGGGTGTTACTAGACAATGCTAAAGAATGAAACTAGGTTGTCAGGTCCTGGGGGCAGATACCAAAAGGTATATTTGCTTTATCTACCTGGGCAGCTAACATAATGACTGTTACCTCCTAAATGTTCAGCCCCCATTTGTTGACTGATTTTTTTTAAGAGGGTTCTTGTCTTGAGGCCGTGAGAGTGTACAGAGCCTGACCATGGCTTAGCTTTTTTTCTCCACTAATTAGTCGTGTTGTCTTGAGCTAGTTCTTAGCCTCCCTAGAGTTCCAGTTCTGATTTTATTATGCGGGATGACAATGCAGGTATTGGGTGACTGTCAGTGAAGAAGAACATGATTGGCTAACCCTCAAGGCTGCCTCTTCTCCTTGCAGGCTGGAATGAATTGCTGATCGCCTCTTTCTCCCACCGCTCGGTTTCTGTGCAGGATGGCATCCTTCTGGCCACGGGTCTACACGTCCACCGGAGCAGTGCCCACAGTGCTGGGGTCGGCTCCATCTTTGACAGGTGTCTCCCTTCTGCTTCCAGTATCCTCTCTGTGTGTATATACACACGTGCATATGTGCAACCATGCAGGTGCAGATGCCTGTAGGAAGTGCTGGGATGTAGGATGAGCAACCCAAACAGCTGCATTTGAACATGCTGTGACCACCAAGCACATGAAAATAGAAACCTGGGGAATGAGAGAGAAATTAACAGAAAGGTTGAGATTATATGGGGGCCGGCACCTTGGCTCACTTGGTTAATCCTCTGCCTGTGGCGCAGGCATCCCATATGGGTGCCGGGTTCTAGTCCTGATTGCTCCTCTTCCAGTCCAGCTCTCTGCTGTGGCCCAGAAGGGCAGTGGAGGATGGCCCAAGTGCTGGGCCCCTGCACCTGCGTGGGAGACCAGGAAGAAGAACCTGGCTCCTGGCTTCAGATCAGCGCAATGCCATCCATAGTGGCCATTTGGGGAGTGAACCAACGGAAGCAAGACCTTTCTCTCTGTCTCTCTATCTCTCCCACTGTCTATAACTCTACCTGTCAAATAAAAAAAAATTTAAAAAAAGAAGGGTTGAGATTATAGCAAGATGGACCAGCATAGTTGCTGGGAAGATATAACCACCATTATCCCCGTGGACTGTTAAAGAGGAGACTGGATGATTGACATGAGCTTGTAAGCTGCAGGGAGGTAGGGGCAGCTGCTTAATGTAGGGGCTGTGGAAGGGAAAACATCCAGGGTGGGTCATGTTCAGGAGGCCAGGCCAGCTGGGCTAGGCTGAGTTGATGCTGAACTGTGTGTAATCCAGGGCAGATAATTAGCAGTTTTGAGCCATCTGAGTCAGACAGTGTTGCCCTGACAGACTCTGTGCCTGAATGGAGCGGAAGGAAAATGAAGCGATCCGATTTGAAGACATGAATGAAATGAGTAGATCAGTGACCTAGGGAGACCTGGAGAAGAGGAGGGTAAAATTTACATTATAAGGATTTATTTATCTATTTGAAAGGCAGAGTAACACACACACACACACACACACACACACACAGAGAGAGAGAGAGAGAGAGAGAGAGAGAGAGAGATCTTTCATCCACTGGTTCACTCCCCCAAGTAGTTGCAATGGCTGGAACTGGGCCAATCCGAAGCCAGGAGCCAGGGGTTTCTTCTGGGTCTCCCACATGGGTGCAGGGGCCCATGCACTTGGGCCATCCTCTGCTGCTTTCCCAGGCATGTTAGCAGGGAGTTGGATCAGAAGTGGAGCAGCCAGGACTTGAACCAGTGCTCGTATGGAATACTGGCACCACAAGCAGCGGCTTTAGCCGCTATGCCACAGCGCTGACCCTGAGTAAACTGGAAAACGGTCTCCGTCTGATGCCTGGGCCCAGGGGCTCCCTTCCACCTTCACCATGTCTGGGCTCCATCCCTGTGCTTTTCCATGTGTTTTGTTGTAATGACCAGCATGGTATTTGGACTGAGAACCCCTTCATGGTGTGTGTAGATTCCCATTGTTTCACTGCATGCTGCCCTGTGCTGTGTTCCAGACACATGGTGCCCTCATCCTGCTCTGTCTGGTGCATTCCTAATTCCCAAGTCTCCTGGGATACCTTTCTAGTTCCCTGCTCAGAGTCCGCAGGTTCCTCCTTTGGACCTGGGTTAGGGCAGTCATTTCACCAGGCTTTGTGCTGCCTTTTAGTGTCCCAGTGTCTGTCTCTTCAGTTAGACTAAGCTTCTTAGGATGAGGAGGGACTGCTTTACTCATCACTGTGCCCGTAGGACCTGGTGCATTATCCGGAAAGTGGGGTGCGTACATAACACTGAATTCATTGTATTGGCCCTTGCTCTTGGTTTTCTCACGACCTGCCCTTGTTTCCTGTGAACAGAGTTCTAACTGAGCTGGTTTCCAAAATGAAAGACATGCAGATGGATAAGTCGGAGCTGGGGTGCCTGCGAGCCATTGTGCTGTTTAACCCAGGTGACTGCTGCTTCATCCAGTGGCTGCAGAGGGTCTAGCTCTCCTCCAAGGCTG
Source organism: Oryctolagus cuniculus (assembly GCF_051225735.1). Taxonomy (NCBI): domain Eukaryota; kingdom Metazoa; phylum Chordata; class Mammalia; order Lagomorpha; family Leporidae; genus Oryctolagus; species Oryctolagus cuniculus. The sequence goes on from NC_142873.1 coordinate 33,728,758, forward strand.
ATGGCCAGTGCTCAGCTCAGCAGAGACTGAGCCATAGGTCCAGGAACACAGGAGGGCACAAGGCTCAACCACTCCTGGAGCCATCTTGAGAAGGGGTTTGAATTGGCCTGGGGTGTGCATGTCTGGGTGGGGTGGGTGGAGTGGGTGATATGCAATAGCAATGGCCTCTGGTGATAGAGGAGTTCATCCGAAGGGGCTCGAGTCTGGATGTGTTTCCAGGTAGAACCAGTGGGGTTTGCTGATGGGTGAAATACAGGATGTGAAGGAACGGGGGGAGTTGAGGAGAATTCCTAGGGGGTTTGTGTTTTGTTTTCCTGAACAGTTGGGATAATGGAGTTCTTATTTACTGAGCTGGAGACAATTCCAGGTGGAGCAAGTTTTGAGGGTGGGTGTGTAGGAATCAGGATTTGTCCTTGGACGTTAACATGGAAGATGGATTACAGGCATCTAAGATTAGCTGTCCCAGAAGCAGCTTGTAGGAGCAGACTTTTAAAAGTTTATGGAAAAACCAAATTAAAAGATAAATTGGTTTTGGTGCAAAAAAAATTTTTAAGCCCCATACATAGTTTTTTCATCAATTTTCCATGAACTTTTTAAAGTACTCTCATTTGGGTTTGGACTTCATAGGAGAGGCCAGGGTGAGATATACCTCTGAGAACTGCCAAATGTAGGCTGTCAGATAAGACCGGGACACTGGCGTGCATTCAAGATGGAGCAGAAGTCTAGGGGCTGGGGCCGGGGTGTGGTGACATTTGGAGCTCAGGAGAAATGGATGAGCCGGCAGAGGAGCCCAGGAAGGGGCCATTGGGGCACAGGGGAGAGAACATTTAAGGGTAACCTGAGGACCCAGGGAAAAGTATTTCTGGAAGGGAGAGGTGACATCTTCATGGGATGCTGCCGTAGGCCTCAAGGATCAGTCTGCAGAGTGAGGTGGCTTTCCCTCCTGGTTTAGGGGGGCAGTTCACGGATGTGGGGTGCATACTGACTCCATTGTTGTGCCCCATCTCAGAGCTCTGTCCACACTTGGCACACAGTAGGCACTCAATACCTGTGTGAAACTGATCTTTCCAGAACAGCCCCAGTGAATGAAATGCGCCCCCTTGGAGTCGGGGGTGGCCTCATTTGGCTATGTATGGAGTTGAGAACCTTTGCCCCAGGAGTGTCTTGGGCAGGTAGGGCACAGAAGGGAAGGCCAAGGGGTACCAATGTCCAGCTGTGTTTATGGCACAGTTGTCCACATCCAGGTGTCTCCAGGAATGCCAGGGGAGGTGGCCAGAGTGGTGGGGACAGCCTCTGTGGAAATGCATCCAGCCGAAATATAGACTAGAAGCTAACTTGGTCACCTTTTTCAGATGCCAAGGGTCTGTCCAACCCCTCTGAGGTGGAGACTCTGCGAGAGAAAGTTTATGCCACGCTGGAGGCCTATACCAAGCAGAAGTATCCGGAACAACCAGGCAGGTGAGAGAGGACAGGAAGAATGGTCCTAACTGTGCTGCCACTCCCACTCGCCCTTTAGAGGGTACCCATCGGGCTGCCACCCTGCCTAGATGTTTCCAAATGTCATTGAATCTTCATGACAAGCTGAAAGCCACTAACGTGTTAGCCCCATGAGGCCAGAGGTCCTATCTGTCTTGTTCACCGTTCACCACCCAGGCATCAGCACCCAAAGCAGTGCGCAACACGTGGTACCCTTCGTCTGTGGTTTCACTGCCTGTGGTTTCAGTCACAGAGGTGAGCTGCTGTCGGAACACATGAAACAGAACATTCCAGAAATAAACAATGCATGCGTTTTAAGTAACTTTTATGATGATGTATCGTTGGAATTATTCTATTTTATTAGCTACTGTTGTCAATCTCTTCCTGTGCCTAATTTATAAATTGCACTGTCATGAGTGCATGCGTGTAGGAACAAACACTGCATGTAAACTGTCATGTTTACATGTGTGTAGGAACAAACTTTGCATGTGGACTTTGTCATGGGTACATGTGTATATGAGCAGAGTGTGTGTGTAGAAGGGTGGCCCCACTCTCCATTTCAGGCATCCCCTGAGGATCTTGGATCTCATCTCCCATGGTAAGGGGGGACTATGGCATATGTATTTAAATATTGGGTGAAGGATCAAGTGGATGGGTCAATGTGGAGTTCATTCTCTCCAGTTTTTAACAAGGCATGGGAGCTCAGGAAGGGTGAGAGATTGCCCAGGCTCATAAAGCTGGCACATGGTTGGGGTGAGACATGAGCCCAGGTCTGCCTGGTTTCAAAGAGCTGGGGTCTGAATTGGCTACACTGCTCTCTGGTCTGTCCTTGTGGGAGCCCCCATGCAGTAGAATTATAGGCTTCCGTAGGCCAGCAGCTTGGCCACTGGTGCCCTGGGGACCCTCTGCGGCCCTTGCCAAGGTGCTGGGTCTGCCTCTGGTCTCCTTGTTTGGGAAGGAGGATGCGGTTCTGGAAGATCTCGTGCCATCTGGCAGTGTGGGTGCTCCTGAGTCGCTGGGAAAACATTCCTCCCAAAAGATCCTCCAGCACAGAGCAGCGAGGATGTCACCCCCTCTGCTAACGCCAGTGCAAATGGGAAAACACGAGGATGTGTCAAAAGTTCATGGAAATACATGGCGCAAAAAAACTGCATGGATTTAAAAATGTGTTTTTACCAAAACAGACATTGTGTAATTCCATTTTCCATGAGCTTTTGGAAGTACCCTTGCACAAGCCCCATCTCTCACAGAAAACTGGAAATGAAACCAAGAAAGCTGCCTTGATGTCATACAAGCTTCACTCTGGGACTAGTTTTGCATTTCCCTGATGCTCATTAATGAATGTTTTCCCTCCGGGAAGCCTCATTTTCATCAAGCTGCTTCTCCTGAGCCATTGTCCAGAAGGAGTTGAGCTATGTGTTTTGTAGGGGGGTTTGGCTGGATCTGAGTTGGGGGTGCGTTTCAGCCTTTTGGTGAGTGAACAGGCAGGCCTAGTGTATCTGTTGGATAGATTAAGCTGTGTTAAGGGAGCTACCAAGTATCAGAAGCTTCATGCAGTGGAAGTTTATTTCTCACCCATCAATCCAGCTGGGTGGGCAGTCAGTTCAGAGAGGGGGCTCTCTTCCATGCCAGCACTCAGGGACCCAGGCTCCTTCCTTTCTGAGGCTCCGTGGTGACCTAGATCCACACTGTGCATTGTATCCAGAAGGGGAAAGAGCACAGGGGTGGAGGAGTACACAGGAGGGAGATGAAGCCCAATGGGTGAGACCTAGCTTGAGAGGTCCCTCACCCTCTGGTGACTCCTATTTGGCTGAAGCTTAGACACAAAGAAGGCTGGGGATGGGGTGTGGCTGAACAGTGAGGAAGAAGACAAGAATGGATTTTGGTGACCACCCAGCAGTCTCTTCTCCACTGGCAATAGGTGAGCCTGAAAGAGCCCTGCTCCAGGGGTCTGGACGTGGCTTGGCCTCTGGCAGCCAAGAACTCTGGGTGCGCCTCGCTGAGTGGAAGCCCCGGGTTGGTTGCTTTTTGCAGTGGCGTCCAGCTCCGCATTAGATGTGGGTGTTGAATGCATAGCAGGTACAGGGTATTAGGAATAGCACACCTTGTGCTCACCTCTTTCCTAGAACTGGAAAACAAGCAAAATAAACCCAACTCTGGCTTGTTCCTCATTACAGAAGCAATGTATGTTTTAGTAGTACATCATGACAATATTTAAGATATGAAGCAGGTTTAAAAAATGGATTGTAAATACATTGATATCTTCTTTCTGGTATGCTTATGTACCTATCTATGTGCACATAGGAATATATATTTGCATATAAGAAAGTACAGTTTGGTGTATAATTATTTTCTGTTGCCATTCTAGGAATTTTTATCTGATTATTGACAAATGCAAATGATCATTTTTCAATGGTCCTGTGATATTTCGCAGTGTGGCTGTATCCTAATGTATTTTAGTGACTTCCTGTGGTTGACACTTAGGTTATTTCTGATATCACTTTAAAATCCTTGGAATGTCTCTCTTTTCCTGGAAGAGGTCTTCCAGGTGCCTGGGCTGCCTCTGGGCACCAGAGAGAGAGGCCACAGGTGTTGCAGGGACTAGGACAGAGCCTGGAAGTTCAGGGAAGTGGCAGAGGCTGGGTCCCCTGCCAGTCGGCAGTGTTCATCAAGCGCAGCCTGGACAGACAGAGGGACTGCCTAGACCAGTTCGTGGGAGGCTCAGCTGGTGCATCAGGGAGTCACTGGCTTGGCCAGTACTGTAGGCTGCTTCCCTCTGCTTGCAGAAGTGGGTTGGCAGGGCCAAGGTGAAGGAAGCCTTCTCAGTGGTGCAGTGCTGCCTCCCTGTGGACATTTTTCAGAATACACCTCACGGGGCCAAGTCCTGTGTGATCAGAAGTGGAGATGAAGGGCAAGAGGCTGTGATTTTCACACACGCAGTCTTTCCTGCACACGGCAGGCTCCCCCGCAGGCAAACCCCCTTGGCTTTCACGGCTGTGAGCATTTATTTATTTGATTTGGGAGACAGAGAGAGAAAGTGAGAGGCATCTACTCTGTGTGGTCCACTTCCCAATGCGCACAGTGGCTGAGGAGGTACAGGGATAATGAGGTCTGAAGCTGGGGATCAGGAACGTCATTCAGGTCTCTCCCACGGCGGCAGGAACCTAACTACTTGAGCCATTGGGAACACATTAACAGGAAGCTGGGATTGAGAGTGGAGCGGGGACTCCAACCTAGACACTACAGTGTGGGATTTGAGTGCCCACCCCACGGCTGAGAGTATTAATTTCCACCATTGCATTCATGTCTGTAATCCCTGATCTTCCTAGCATGATGGCACATGCAGTGGTATACAGATTGTAAAACATTGACATTTTCAGGGTAAAAGAAAACAGCATCTTCAGAATTCGTCTCAGCTTCCCTCTGCCCTCATAGAGATGCCTTCTTCCTTGTCCAGTTCCATAAAACTCTGCAAGGTCAGAGCTGAGTCCTTGCTTGGCGGTGTGATCCGTGGTCCATTCAGGAGCCTTCAAGTACATTATCATTAGAAGCTTTTGGCCAGCTGTCTTGCCATTGGCACAGACCTTTAACCTATTAAAGCTATTTCTGCTCTTTTTTTACATGGTGCCACTTTTTAAAATCTATAATATGTTCTTGAAAGGCAGAGCAACACACAGAGAGACAGGGAAAGAGATCTTCCATCCGCTGATTCACTCCCCAAATACCTACGTAGAGCTGGGGCTGAGCCAGGCCAAAGCTAGGAGCCTGGAACTCCCTCCGGCTCTCTCAGGTGTTTGTATGTAGGTGTGTGTGTGTGTGTGTGTCTTATACTGCTACACTTTCTGAAAACATCACGCACATAGGAATTTTCACATTTTCAAGGGGCAATGCAATTCCAATTTGAAAACATCCATGAGATAGTGTCATAAAAATAGAACTAAAATCAGAAATCTCTGACTTAGGGCTATAGGAACTAATGTGATTTATATCCTTGTGCCTTTTATCAGAAGTTGTGAGTACATAACCTAATTTCTAGGAGCACTAGTGGCATTAAAAATGAACTTCAGAGGCAGGTGTGGTGGCACAGCAGGTTGCATTGCTGCTTGCGATGCCAGCATCCCATACCCGAGTGCCAGTTCAAGACCCAGCTGCTCTGCTTCTGACCCAGCTCCCTGCTGATGTGCTTGGGAAGCAGCAGGTGATGGCCGAGCACTTGGGTCCCTGCCACCCACATGGGAGGCCTGGATGGAGTTCAGGTCTCCTGGCTTTGGTCTGGCCCAGCCACAGCTCTGCTGTGGGTATCTGGGGAGTGAATCAGTGGATGGAACACCTCTGTCTCTGTCTTTCAAGTGAGTGAAAATAAATATTTTTTAAGTGAGCTTCGTGGGCAGGAAAGGATTGAGAAATGCAGAGGGCCACATAGATGCAGTTTAAAATGCTGGGACAAGGAGCCTAAAATGGAGAGGGATGCATAGACGTGAGACAAACTTTTCCATGTGCTGCTGCCTTTCTGTTTTGTGACCCTCCCAACAAATGTCCTCAGTCATAGAAAAGCGTGTGTTGGGCTGTGCACATATGTGAGTGGTGAGGTCGCGTGTGCACGCACATGTGTGAGGAGCAAGTGGTGTGTGTGAGTCAGGGTGAAAGGTATGTGTGTACACAGGTGTATGAAGCCCACATGATATATGTGAGTCAGTGTAGACACACACACATATGGTTGTGGTTTCCCTGCAGGCCCAGGGTCTGTGATTTCTCTCTCCCACTTTTCCGAACTCAAAGGTAAGCATGGGCTAAGAAGTTGCCCATAACAATTGGGTGATGTTTGGTTACAAATTGGCAACAAAAATTTGGTAATCAAAATGTACTGTGGTCATCTCACCTAAAGTGACTGGACTATGGGGGGAAAGTTTGGCCTCCTGAAAGCAGGAATGCAGCTCTTGCACACAGTAGGTGCTCAGACATGCTCACCTACTGGGGACAGCGCATGTGACATGCCACACTCTGTCCTAAGTGCTGCACCAATGCCTGGGCTGTGGAGAACGTGAGAAACACCAGACTCAGCAGTGCGGCCCCTCCTCCCTGCCACCATGCAGGAGGGCAGGGCAGGGACATGGCCGCAGGATTTCAAGGACTTGCCAGAGGTCAGGAGATCCAGCTTCCACCCTGAACACAAAGCGGCTCTCTGGCCTGTTAGAGGGTCTCCATCTCCCTCTTCTCCCCCTCTAGGCTCTTTGGTCACAGGTTGGCGGGGAAGACCCAAGGGACCCCCTCCCACCAGCAGGTGCCCCCGTGCAGGCCCTCCCTGGTTGCTAACGCCTCTTTGGCTCCACCTGCAGGTTTGCCAAGCTGCTGCTGCGCCTCCCAGCCCTGCGCTCCATTGGCTTGAAGTGCCTGGAGCACCTCTTCTTCTTCAAGCTCATCGGGGACACCCCCATCGACACCTTTCTGATGGAGATGCTGGAGACTCCCCTGCAGATCACCTGAGCCCCACCAGTCACAGCCTGCCCACCCAGTATCACTCCTCCTCCCGGCCTGACCCCCTTCCTGTTCCCCAAATGTGATGCTTATAATAAAGAAAACCTTTCTACGCATGAGAATTTTATAGGTGGAGTTTTGTATGGATGTTAAAGGTAACCCTTCTTTGCTGTTTAAGGGGCTGGGGGTGGGGGTCTTTATGGAAGTTCTTGGAAAAGTTCACCAAGCATCTGTACATAGCATTGGTTTAAATTATTTTTTCACTTGCCATGGAAAGCAAACAAAGAAACAATAAATATGATATTGGCACTGCGTGGAGCACAGGGTGTGTTATTGTCTGCAGAGAAGCTATCTCAGATGTGGGAAGGGGGTGGGTTAGCCAGATTTTTGTTACTACAATGAGTTACCTGAGACAAGCTACTTAGGAAGAGAAAGGGCCTATGTAGCCCAGTTTTGGAGGTTCATGTTCAAGGTCAGGTGGCGGATGGCGATGACAGGGAATATGCAGAAGAAGAGTCCCAGGGTAAGCCAGTAAGGGGGCAGTGGGGGCGGGCCCAAACTCAGGATTGCAGGAAGGGCACACCCCCAGTGACCTAAGGACCATCCTACTAGACCTCAATGCTAAGGGTCACAAGGTGCATCCCACCTCCCAATCATGCAACCCTGGGGACCAAGCCTTTAACACACGAGCCCTTGACAGACACCCAAGCTCATACCAGGCAGAACTGAGGGACACTGGTGGGGTGGCTGGAGTCCTGAGACCATGAGCCTGGAGCTAGCTGCCTGAGTCTAAGCCAGGCTTCCTGACACAGTCATCCCAGGAAAGAGACACTTTCCAAGTCAGTGTGCCCTGCCGTGTTTGTTCCTCTTCCAGGAATAAGCAGAGACGATCTTGTTCTGGAATTGAGCATGAGGCCCAAAGGTGTCCTTTGCACAAGGAAGCTTCTCAGGCCCTTGCAGTTGGTGGGAGGTGGGACAGTGCAGAGGGTTTTCTATTATTAACCAGCAACAATGGCCAAAGGACTACAGCACACCAGGTTTATTTTGCATAGCCTGTTCTTAAAAGGAAGAGAAAGAGGCCAGTGCTGTGGCATAGAAGGTAAAGCCTCCACCTACAGTGCTGGCATCCCATACGGGCACTGGTTCGAGTCCTGGCTGCTCCACTTCCGGTCCAGCTCTCTGCTGTGGCCTGAGAAAGCAGTGGAAAATGGCCCAAGTGCTTGGTTTCCTGAACCCACATGGGAGACCCAGAGGAAGCTCCTGGCTCCTGGCTTTGGATCGGCGCAGCTCTGGCCTTGCAGCCATCTGGGGAATGAACCAGTGGGTGGAAGACCTCTTTCTCTCTCTCTGCCTCTGTCTCTCTGTAACTCTGACTTTCAAGTAAACCAATAAAATCTTAGAGAGAGAGAGAGAGAGAGAGAGAGACCCTGTTTCAACTTGTAGCCTAGGATCTATAGGTTTACCTAGTGATCCTGGGCCCTGTTTTTTTTGCCAGAGAGTGAGCCCACTGAAGGAAGGGACCATGTCCAAGTGACAGCACTATTTGATATTTTGTTTTCAGATCCCTGCCATCTGCAAAGGATAGGGCTGGGCGGACAATGGATCCGTACTATGATTTGCACACAGTGTAAGTGCACAACCTGAACAACTGTACAAGGCAGTCCTGTTGACCAGAACCCGACCCAGGCCCTGGCACACACTAAGCACACAGTGATGTGTGTTGTGTGGCCCTCAGAAAACCGCAGGGCTAACATTTCAGTTCAAACCCTTTGATCAGTTATCATACAACTGTGGAGAAACAAATTGCTTGATTCCTGGGGAAAGTTTAAGGGTCTGTTAGTTATTGCCTTGAAGCGATGGAATTATAATATATTTTTTTAAAGATTTATTTATTTATTTATTTATTTATTTGAAAGGCAGAGTTAGATGCCTTCCACCGCCAGTTCACTACCCAATTGGTGCAATGGCCAGAGCTGGGCCGATCCAAAGCCAGGAGCCAGGAGCTTCTTCTAGGTCCCCCACATGGGTGGCAGGGGCCCAAGTACTTGGGCCATCTTTGGCTGCTTTCCCAGGTGTATTAGCAGGGAGCTGGATCAGGAGTGGAGCAGTCGCTATGCCAAAACACCAGCCCCAGAATGAAAATCTTAATATGCCGATTGTTTCCTTTATTTTTGTTTTTCATTTGCATTTTTTGCTGAACTGTAATAAAAACAGTCCAGCTAGGGGTGAGTGGGGGGCTCCCTGACGTCTCCCCTTCCCCGGCATAATCCACAGGACCCTCTGATCTGTCTTTTAAGGAAGGGGTGTTTGTCAGCTCTTCATCCCTGTAACCGATCCCTATGAGGAGCTACCTGGGAAGGAACAAGGAGTGTTTTCACTCGCAGCCTGGGCGGCTCACAATCCAAGGCAGTCCCCTTGTTCTGGCACATGAGGGTGGCGCCTGGCTGTGGTGGAGTGTAGAGAAGTCATGGGGTGAGCCAGTAGGCAGAGGGAGGGAAGCGAGGCCCAACTTCGGAGGGGCAGGCAGAGGGAGGGAAGCTAGGCTCAACTTCGGAGGGCTTGTCCCCCGTGAGCTAGAGACCTCCAGACAGCGTGAGTGGATGGAGCAGTCACCCTCAATCCACTAACCATTAATGGAAGATCTTGGGAACCAAACCAGATATTGGCCCAGGCCCTTGGGAGACACCCAAACCATTATCCAACCCACACAATGAGCCTTCCAGGAAAATTCACTGCCTCCTGCCCCAACGGTGGTAACCCAAGGCCCATTTCTAGCTTTGATTTCCTCTTCACCAACCTGTAGCTCTTGTCTGTAGCAAAGCACAGGCTGAGCAAGGCCCAGCAGGACCTGTGCCATCCACAGGAGGCTGGCTCTTCCAGAAGTGCTTTACGGAATCTCACTGAGACGGAACAGAAGCCCAGATGGAGTCGACACAGGCGGCCCCCTGACAGTCACAGCCTCCAGGGTCACCTCCTGGCTCCCCTCCCTCCCCAGGGTGACCAACTGGGTGGGTGTGTAGCCCCAGCCGCAGTGAAATTCAACCTGCCTTAACGTGTGGCTCTGCAGTAGGCAGGACAAGCTTCAGAGCGCACATCTCCCGACAGATCCCTGCTCGGGCCGCCCACGCCACCACCAGGCAGGACTGGGACTGTGGGAGGACAGACGGGTCACTGCTGGCTGACACTGTCTCAGGCCCTCAACCCCTCACCCAGATCACACACTGGATGCATCCATTCCTGTTTTCCACAGGGCTCTCACTGAGGATGGGCCCTGGATTAGGGCTGAAAAGTTATAGGTTCTGGACTTGGACAACTGTAGCCTGGCTCTGCTGTGGGGTGACCCCTGGCTAGTCTTTGTCCATGTTGTTGTCTCCAGCCAAGAAGGCATTCAAGGAGGAAACACAAAGTGTACAGGAAAGCAGGATTTATTTAAAGTAAAGGAGAAGTACACATTCAAGGAGTGAGGGGGAGCTGGACAGAGAAAGAATAAACCAACCAACCAACCAACCAACCAACAAAAGAAACCTCCACCCCACTCCCAACAAAGTTCAGACCTTTCTTTAATACTATTAGGAGGGGCTGGCATTGTGGTGTAGTGGATAAAGCCTCTGCCTGTAGTGCTGGCATCCCATATGAGCGCCAGTTCGAGTCCCAGCTGCTCCACTTCCGATCTGAGCTCTCTGCTATGGCCTGGGAAAGCAGAAGAAGATTGGGCCCCTGCACCCATGTGGGAGACCCAGAGGAAGCTCCTGGCTCCTGGCTTCAGATTGGCGAAGTTCCAGCTGTTACAGCCATCTGAGGAGTGAACCAGCGGATGGAAGACGACCCCCAACCCCCATCTCTCTGTAACTGACTTTCAAAGTAAATAAAGCGGCTCAACAGGCTAATCCTCCGCCTAGCGGCGCCGGCACACCAGGTTCTAGTCCCGGTCGGGGTGCTGGATTCTGTCCCGGTTGCCCCTCTTCCAGGTCAGCTCTCTGCTGTGGCCCGGGAGTGCAGTGGAGGATGGCCCAAGTGCTTGGGCCCTGCACCCGCATGGGAGACCAGGATAAGTACCTGGCTCCTGCCTTCAGATCAGCGTGGTGCACCGGCCGCAGCGCGCCGGCCGTGGCGGCCATTGGAGGGTGAACCAATGGCAAAGGAAGACCTTTCTGTCTCTCTCTCTGTCCACTCAGCCTGTCAAAAAAAAAAAAAAAATACTACTGGAAGGCATAGGGAGTGGTGTTGAGAGTAGGCTTAATTGAATATGCAAAGAGGGTGGACTTTGGGCAGAGCTTGAGGCCCACCCACTTCTGTGTCCTTTCTTGGAAATCTCAGAAGTGTTAAGGCATCAGGTACATGACAGGAGTGCTGGCCATGGTCATTTTGTATAATGACATTATGATGATCTAAAGGTCATTGTGTGGACACAGCCTGCAACGGTATTGGATATTTCCAGTGGGCACTGGTTCTAACTTGGCAACATTGCAGAACTTGCAATTTCTACTATCAGAAGGTAGTGGACAGGGTTTGGTGGTGCATAGAAGGCAAGCTCGGGCAGTGCACAGAAAGGCATCTAGGCAGTGAGGATATGGAAAAGTTTGGATGCTGTAGGCTGGGCTGCCATGTGGAGGCCAGCCACAGCTGCTGCACCAGGCAGGGCTGCTACTCAGACCAGCCAGAGCTATCCTGCAGTGGGTCACACAGGATCCTGCTGGGCTACAGCAAGGCAGTGCCATCAAAGCTTAGTGCCTCTCTGCTACTACCTACCTGCCTACGTCTGCTCCAGCCAGGAGCCTTGTGTTTGGGGGGAAGTTGTCCAATGTCTCTGGTTCTCACATCCTTCTCTTATTTGTAAAAGGTTGGTAATAACACACCTTGTAAGGATAAAGAGATAAGAGATACACAACACCCAGTGTCAGCGTATGTGCATGACCTACTCCATAAAATGGATAACTATGCTGTGTGCACCACAGCGTTCTGATAAGGAATCTATGAGCTAACACGAGTAAACCTCTTTGCATAGTGGCTAGCACAGAACATGAGAAAAATGTTAATGTATGTTCTGTTGACAAGTGACTTTGTAGCTCAAATTTCATTTTCAGTTTTTGAGGAAATGACCAGGTCAGTCTATTACTCAGCCTGGCCTGGATCATCCAATGTATTGTACAAAAGTAGGGGCTTCTAATTTTGATCAGCACTTTCATTTCAGGTGCTGCCTCCATCAGTCAAATGGCACTAATGGTGCTGAAAATGGGAAAACCTGATTTACCTAACGGTGTTGATAATGGGAAAGCCATGTACAAGCTGTGAAAACCATGAAAATGCAAAGGGTGTTGCCTTTGCGGAGTCACATGGGAGAAAACTCATTTTGGAAGGTGCCCTGGAGCAAGGGCTGGGAGTCAGCCCAGATGGTCTCGATTAAAATTCCCTCTGATCACCGAGTGACTCTGGGCCAGCACTGTAACCCCTTAGATTTTAGCTTTCCACCTTGTGAACCGGCAGCAGTAACAGCATCTAGTCACAGAGGCTTGGAGGCAAAGAAAGCCTTTTCCTGCTTGTATTCCGCTGACTTGGGGTGCTAGGAATACCAGTTACGCTAGAAACTGGGATCCCAGGCGGGCACCACCCTCACTTCGCCTTCCCTGGTTACCAGCCCTTCCTCCTGGATGACGTCACTAGCACTTCCACCCCAGCAGAGTGAGCCAAGATGGCGAATCTGAGCCCTTCTGCCTGATGTATCAGCTACAATGAGTTTACTCTGTGTCTGGGATAAGCCCAGGCTTCTTATCCAGGGGATAATAGCTGCTGGTGTTTAGGTCCCAGAGATAAAGCTCCCGGCACTCTGTTTCTTCACCCATTCCTAGGCACAGTCGGCTCCAGCCAGCTAGCTCTTCCTCAGAGGACCTGCCCTGCACAGCTTTGCTGTAACAGTCCTCACTCTGCCTGGCACCACTCCTGTCCCGGCTATACCTAGCCACGGCTTCCTCAGCCTTTAAGGGCAGTCTAAATGCAGCCTCTTCACAGAGCTTGTCCTGCTCGCTGCATCTCGGGAATGCCATCATCTTTCTGTGCCTTTAACACTTGCGCATTGAATTAATGACCAATTGCAGGAGGATACTTCAAACATCTTGAAATCCATGCCTTGTTTTTTTCATGATATGCATTCTCCATGAACCTTTGAAGACCTCTTGTGTGACTGAGTTCCAAAATTTTAACACCAAAAATAAACTTATCATCTTTTAGTTCCATTTCTCCATGAATGTCTTGAAGTACCCTGGCACTATCAGTTTGATTACACATTGCTTGAGAGCAGAGATCATGTCTGAATCAAGTGTGTATATCCACAGTAGTTGTGACCAGAGGGCACAGCCTAAAGCTGTCAACCAAATAATGCTTAGTGTACTTGGTACCCCTGGTTTCGTGCCCAACAAATACAGCCATTGCACGTAGTATAATGAGCTCAGGAGCCTCTGCATTGGAGCCCTGAGCCAGAAACTCAGTCTAGAGCGTGTTGTTCACTGTGTAAGGTCCCCATTGTCTGCCAAGGTTCTATTTGTGTGCACCGTGGACAATGATCAAAGAAGTTACCCATTATTTTTTTTCTTTTTAGCCTTTGTAACACTTATAGTGGAGTAAAGCAGAAAGCACAAAAATCAAGAAAATCTAAGAAATGACTTTGAAGATTATGTAGCATAGACAGGTGTACAATTGTAGTCTGGCCTTGGGAAGTAGGTGTGAAAATAATGGTATCTGTACTTTTCTTTTTTTTTTTTTTTAAATTGTTTTTAGTTGAAGGGCAGAGAGACAGAAACAGAGACAGACAGAAATTTTGCAATCTGCTGGCCCACTCCCCAAATGCCTACAACAGCAGGGGCTATGTCAGGTCAAAGCCAGGAGTTGGAAAGTCCATCCAGAAGTAGTTGTGGGAGGCCAACTGCTTGACCCATCACCTGCTGCTTCCCAGGGTGAGCACTGGCAGGAAACTGGCACAGGAAGTTGAGCTGGAATTCAGACCCAAGCACTTCTGATAGAGGATGCAGGCATCCCACGTGCTGTCTTATTCGCTGAACCAAGCACCTGCCCCAGTATCTCCGTTTTGAAGATGAAGAAACTCAGGCTCTTGAAATTCAATGACTTGTCCCAGGACACACGTGGTGGTCGGAGGAACCCGGCTACTCTCGCTGCAGGTACAGAGCAAGTACTGCTCAACGCCGAGACCACCACTCCTCTACTCAGCTCCATCTGTATATTGTGTGTCCCAGAAAAATCTGCAGATAGAAGGGTTGGGATATACAAGGAGCAAATAGAAAATGACAAGGAGGGATCCTTTTAAATAAATGCAGAACTTGGACAAACAAATCAACATGTAGCTAACGCCTGCGGCAGGGCTTAACTATAACAATATTTTCTTTGGCTAGTTCTCTTTTAGAATTGTCTTCAGAGAGAAATGACCTCATGAGTCTACGTTAAAGACTCACTGGATCAGAGTCACCACAGTGACTCCCAGGGACCCAGATTCTCAAACCACCCCCATCTACCCAGGACCTGCTATGCACCAGACCCTGAGTTGCTTCTGACTCCCAGATTTATCCTCTGCATTGCTTTAATAGCTTCGAAAAATCCAATCTGTCTATGTACGATCATTTGGGCCCTTCCTCTGTAATTCAAACTACTGGCCACATACAGATCTGACCGAGGGCGTTCCTGGGAGGGACTCAGCGGAGAGTGGAAGGGAAGCCCGGGACCTCCCTTTCCCCTAAGGCGGGCAGGCGAGGCCACTCTGGCAAGACAGCCTCTGCAGGCTTGGGAAGAGAATTGGAGACCCAAACTCTTAACCGGCCAGGGACGAGCAGCTTCCCCCCTCCTGCATGGAAAAGTCCATGGCAGTGCCTCCCGCAGCAGCGTTGGAGCGCAAAGCCGCGTCTGACCACAGACCACAGAGGAGCTGGCTACGGCCCCCGGCTCCCTGGGGAGCCTCCTTGGTTGGGGTCCGCAGCAGCGCGGGACGCTTGGTGCGAGAAGATTGTTAGGCACGGGCGCCCTCTGCTGCCGGCTCTGGGCAGTGCACTCGGGCTTTCTAAGTGGTCTGGGATGGACCGGATTTCGAAAACAGTTTTTGGGGAAAAAATAGCGAACCTCAAAACAAACTCAGAGGATATGGTACCCCTGTTCATATATATGTGCCTGCTCTTGAAAAATGTCACTAGTAGAATGTACACAGACTGGGCTCAGAAGAGCAATCTCACGGGGACGGATAGGGGCGCCACGCAGCCGTGCATGGGGCCAAGGCTGAGAGGGAACAAGTCTTCTTCCCGAAGACTCCCTCGCAGCAACGGGGCGCGTACGCCTTAGCAGCGCCGTCACCAGCACCGCCTGCGCCGCTGCAGGCCGACGGCACGCCCGGGCTTTCCTGGGATGCCACTCCGAAACAGCAGCGATCCCATGCTTTGGGGACATTTTATGTTATTCTTTATTCGTGTGAATGTCAAGGCCGTGTCAGGTTGCCGTGAGCGGTGTAACAGCGACAGAACCACCCAGCGCCCCTGGAAGCAGCGATGCTTATCCAGGGTCAGGTTCATGGCGGGAAAGGGCAGGTGCAAGGTCTGACCGCTGCTCTGCTCCGACTGCAATCTGCTGGCCCACTCCCCAAATGCCTACAACAGCAGGGGCTATGTCAGGTCAAAGCCAGGAGTTGGAAAGTCCATCCAGAAGTAGTTGCGGGAGGCCAACTGCTTGACCCATCACCTGCTGCCTCCCAGGGTGAGCACTGGCAGGAAACTGGCACAGGAAGTTGAGCCAGAATTCAGACCCAAGCACTTCTGATAGAGGATGCAGGCATCCCACGTGCTGTCTTATTCGCTGAACCAAGCACCTGCCCCAGTATCTCCGTTTTAAAGATGAAGAAACTCAGGCTCTTGAAATTCAATGACAAGGATTCACATTGCACGGCCTCCAAGTTCCTTCCACCCCAGGGGGTCGACAGTATCTTCTGGAGACGGATTGGAATTCTATTGCACGACTTTATATGGACGCAGGGGGTCACGGTGAGCTCTGGGCACTGGCTCCTGAGAAAACTCTGTAGCTCCTCTTTGGAACGCCCAGCATCTGCAGGCTAAAACACACACACATATTGACAGATTAGGAGACCATGAATGGAGCACGCACTGTAGGTTCAGCGCTCTGAAAATGGTAGATTGATAAAGGTATTATCTAGTCACAGGTGAACAGATGAGTTTAGCCGTTTCAATTGATGGCAAACAAAGTGTTTCTTTTGTCTATTTTTTCCTGTTTATCTGCTATCTCAAGTGCCCTCTAATTTTGTTTGTGGTAGGATCTTTAAGATCTATGTTTGTTTCTATGTTTAACATCCGTAGAACTTATGTGGTATTATCTTGTGTATTTTAAAAATGTGCATGAATGAGATTTTTGCTGTACATCTCATGAAGCTCTTTTTTTTTTTTTTTTTTTTTTTTTGACAGGCAGAGTGGACAGTGAGAGAGAGAGACAGAGAGAAAGGTCTTCCTTTGCCGTTGGTTCACCCTCCAATGGCCGCCAAGGCCGGCATGCTGTGGCCGGCACACTGAGCTGATCCGATGGCAGGAGCCAGGTACTTCTCCTGGTCTCCCATGGGGTGCAGGGCCCAAGTACTCGGGCCATCCTCCACTGCACTCCCGGGCCACAGCAGAGAGCTGGCCTGGAAGAGGGGCAACCGGGACAGAATCCGTCGCCCCGACCGGGACTAGAACCTGGTGTACTCGCGCCACTAGGTGGAGGATTAGCCTATTGAGCCACGGCGCCGGCTCTGTCTTTGTTTTTCTCAACACTATGCTTTGAAGTCCCTCAGTGATGCTCTATATAAGTATGGCCAATTCCTTTTTTAAACAATTGGGGAAGGGAAGGAGATGGAGAGAGAGAGAGAGAGAGAGAGAGAGAGGCTTCCATTTGCTAATTCACTCCCCAAACACTTGCAACAGCCTTGCCTAAATTAAGTCAAAGACAGAAGCCAGGAACCCAGTCTGGGTCTCCCACAAGGGTAGCAGGGACCTAACTACTAAGGCAGTATGTACTGCTTCCCAGGGTGTGTATTAGCAGGAAACTGGATTTGGAAGCAAAGCTGGGGCTCAAACCCAAGCAACTTAACTCATCTTAACTGCTGTGTGGAATGTCCACCCCTAGCCACTTCCATTTGGTTGTTGCAAAGCGTTCCAGTAAACACTTGGGTGCCTGCAGCTCTTTCCCAACCTGGGCATTCTCGGGTGAGTCTCCTTGTTGACCTGCATGGGAGGTACTCTTGAGCATCTGCCTAGACCTTGCCGAATCGTACAGAATTCGCACACAGTTTCCGTAGGCGTCTACGCCACTCTCCAAACATTTGTCCAGTACACGGGTACAACACCCACTGCCCCCAGTGCACGAGGGTCCTGTGCCAGCCCTCCTTCCTAGCATTGCATGGCTCAGATTTCCCATTTTGTTAGTGTGCTCTCTAAAAAGTGGCATCTTTCTCTGATTCGCCTTCCTCTTGTTCCTGGGAAAGTGCAGTTCCTCTCAGTGTCCTTACTAGCCATTCTAATCTGTTGCTTGTCTACTTTGTTGCTTGTCTTAACAGAATTGTGGACTAAGCCTGGCCCAGAAGAGGATGTCACATTCCACCCCTGGTGTTGGTTTCTGTTTTGCTTGGCAACTGCCTAAGAGACTTCAAAAAGTTCATGGAAGAAAGATACGTATTATGAAAAAACTATGTATGGATTTAAAAATGTTTTGTACACCAAAAATAAGCTTACTTGTTAATTCCCTTTTCCCATGCATGTTTGAAGTACTGTTGTAGACATGGTAAAGGGCTGGATCTTTGTGTCCCCCTAAAAGTTCATAGGTTGAAAGCCTAACCTCCAAGGTGGTGGTTTTAGGAGGTGGGGCCTTCGGTGGATCAGGAGGGCAGAGCTGTCTTGAATGGGATAAGTGTGCTTAGGAAAGAGGCCTGAGAGATCCGCCGGAGGCCTCCCGCCCCATGGGGGTGTAACAGGATGCTGGCTGCCTGTCTTCCAGGAGGCAGGCCCTCAGCCAACTCTAGAAAGGCCAGCGCCTGGGTCTTGGCCCTCCCAGGCTCCAGAATGGGGAGAAATTTGTGTTGTTTATGAGTTACTCAGTCTACAGCATTCTGTTATAGCAACCTGCACAGATTACAAGATACATGTTGGGGGGGGGGGCTGGTGCTGTGGTGCAATGGGTTAAACTGCTGCCTGCAGCACTGGCATGCCATTTGGGCACCGATTCCAGTCCCAGCTGCTCCACTTCTTACCCAGCTCCCTGCTAGTGCACCTGGGAAAGCAATGGAAAATGGCCCAAGTGCTTGGGACTCTGCACCCATGTGGGAGAATCAGATGAAGCTTCTGCTCCTGGCTTTGCCCTGGCCCATTCCCAGCTGTTGTGGCCATTTGGGGGAGTGAACCAGTGAATGGAAGACATCTCTCTCTCTCTGTCTCTCTGCTTCTCAAATAAATCGAGAGAGAGAGAGAGAGTATGAGGAGGCTTCAAAAATTTGTGGACAAATTGAATTAAAAGATAATGCTCATTTCCCATGAGTTTTTTTTTTTTTTTTTTGACAGGTAGAGTGGACAGTGAGAGAGAGAGACAGAGAGAAAGGTCTTCCTTTGCCATTGGTTCACCCTCCAATGGCCGCTGTGGCCGGTGCACCGCGCCAATCTGAAGGCAGGAGCCAGGTGCTTCTCCTGGTCTCCCATGGGGTGCAGGGCCCAAGCACTTGGGCCATCCTCCACTGCACTCCCTGGCCACAGCAGAGAGCTGGCCTGGAAGAGGGGCAACTGGGACAGAATCCGGCGCCCCGACCGGGACTAGAACCTGGTGTGCCGGCGCCGCAAGGCGGAGGATTAGCTTAGTGAGCCGCGGCGCCGGCCTTCCCAAAAGCTTTTTGAAGCCCATATACATATGTATATGTGTGTCCATGTATGTGTATATACATGTATAGATACATATATGTGTGTGCATCTATATGTACATGTCCTCTGTCCATTTTCCTATTATGGGTGTGCTGCAGTGTGCTGGCACTGCAGGCTGAGGATTAGCCTATTGAGCTGTGGCACCGGCCACTAGACAACCTTAATACCTTCATACTACAGTTGATGAGAATAAACTTCAGAGAGGGTGTGGAACTTATTCATGGTCGCACAGCAAGTGGGGAAGTCAGGATTCAAAATCAGTCTCTAGAGTCTGGCTGGCTCTATAGAAGATACCCTTAACACTAGTCTCATCATTTCTCCTGTTGTTAAACACTGAGGTACAGGCTTCCATCTAGTCTACAGACGTATGCTGTCTCTCTTCCAAACGGCAGACTCCTAGGAAGCTGGAACTTCAGTGGCTCCTTCTTTCGTCTGCCTGATCTAACTGCTGAGGCTCCAGAGACCCAGAGAACAAAAGGACTTGTCCAAAGCTGCCAAAAGACATGCCAGGAGAAGTTCTGCCTTGTTGCTGAGTGTGTTCAGTTTGGAGCTTCTGTTGCAAAAAACACTAATGTAAATAGCAGAGACCCCACTCAAACTGAGTTAAGGTGCTAGCATTGTGGCATAGTAGGTAAAGCTGTCACCTGCAAGGGGTGCCGGTTCAAGTCCTGGCTGTTCCACTTCTGATCTAGCTCCCTGCTAATGTCCTGGGAAAAGCAATGGAAGATGGTCCAAGGGCTTGGGCCCCTGCCACCCAGGTGGGAGAACTGGTTGAAGCTCCTGGCTCCTGGCTTTGGTATGTCCCAGTGCTAGCTGTTGTGGCCATCTAGGGAGTGAACCAGCTGGTGGAAGATCTCTCTCTCTCTCTGTCTCTGTCTCTATCTCTCCCTCTTTCTATGTAACTCTATATAACTCTGACTTTTGAAATACATAAAATAAGTCTTAAAAAATTGGGTTAAGCAAAAACCCAAGGAATGTATTGTGTCACAAAGCTGGAGGGTCTACAAGCAGGGCTAACTGCAGGTGCAACATGGCCAAGGCACTTGGAGGAGGCCTTCAGTTCTCCAGCCAGCACCCGGGGTCCGCTGTTCTCCCCATCTCAGCCATTCTTGGCAAGCTCGACCAAAGGAGTCTATCGGGAGCTCTAAGCTGGCATCCTTGCAGCCCAGGAACTCCCGCCAAAAGGGGAGAGCGCATCTCTCTGTCCATGTTCCAGCAAAAATGCTGGAGCAGAAACTTAGAGGCCCTAATTGGCTGGAACTGGTTCCAGATGCCCCCATGGGAAAGATGGTAGGGACAGCAGCACCCGAATCTCATGGCTGCTAATAGGAAGGGATGACGTCCTAAAACGAACATTGAGGTGTGGTCACACAAGAGGGGGATTGAGTCCTGGAAGGGAAAAAAAAAATCTGGAGATCGCAACACAACTGGCAGGTTCCACGCGTGGCCCCTGGTGTGTATTTCTCCCTTCCTGCCCGTGCTCTGCTGCCCGTGACCTGGATTGCACGCTCTTCATATCTGACAGTAACTCAGCATTGTGTCTGCATTTCCCTCATTTTCTCCTCCATGCTCTTCTTTGAAGTGGGTGCTACTGTGATTCCCCCACTCTCAAGTTGCCTGAGTCCATTTTAATGGGAAGAACAGCAAACCTCAGGAGAAGTTTTATAACCAATTCAAGGTCACCTAGCCAGTCATGGGCAGAACCCAAACTCCAGCTCAGGAATGCTTTCTCTTAAGCCACATACTTTTAACTCTGTTGTTATTAACATGTTATTAACATGTTATCAACACACAGCAATCTACTGCAGTCCACAAAAAGAGGACTACATGGTTCACATTGTATCCGTGTGTCTCCCACTGTCAAACAGAAAGCGCAAATCCCTACCTTTGTTTGCTGCTCCTGATTTCTGTCTTGAAATTCCGGGTTTCCGCTCCTTTCGCAGACACTTCCTCCCTTGGATGCAGCTGACCACCCACAGGAGAGCCGATGGAGCAAGGCTGTGTGGGGGTTGTCCCCAGCCAGACATGCACATTATTCGTTTTTCAGCTGAACAAGGCTTCTCTCCCCCCTCCCGCAAGTTGCCTGATTCCAAACTGGCGAAACCACTCTTGTTCAAACTTTCCAAGCAATTTCATCCCCAGGGTGGAAACAGAGCATGGAATGATTTGGAGCAAAAGGACAATTTCTGGACAATTATAAGTGAGTGAAAACAGGAGGTTATAATGGAAGTTGTCTTTCAACCTCGAACTCCGGCATTTTGTAACCAAGAATTCTGTCTCTCAGGTTTTGGTGGTGGGAACGCAATGCTGAGCAGTTGTCTGGAAACGCTTCTAGATGTTCAGTAATTAGAAACAGCAACGCTGACTCAGGAGCCCCTTGGTTGGGTTACAAAGCTCCAGCTTTGCAGAAGAAGAAAAGAAGAAAAATGTTGGAAACGTGTAAAAATCGCACAAAAATCAATAACCTCATCACATGTGATTTTGAAGTGGCTTATATTTCTCCTTGCAAAATTGCATTGTCAAATGTCTGCTCTCAATAAGTCCTCTATGAGGAAGGAACTGAAAGAAAAGTTGGAAATTTTTCCGTCGTGACGAGAAGGCGAACTATTGTATTTGGGGGCATGTGGTCAGTGGAAGGAGACAGTGGTTTCCTAGTCAGTCAGGTGACACAACTAGGAAGCTAATTTGTCTGCAAAAATGCATTTTGAAATTTGTTCCAAGATGGGATCAGTCATGTTCCAATTTCCTCAAGGAGATTTAGAAGCTGGAAAACACCCAGCTATTGTCCATGCCTTCGACACAGGCTTCCTGGAGACAAAGAAATACTCTCTGGAGTGTCCCTTTCAGCGTAGTGGTTTCTCAGGGCCATCATCTCTCCGTCTTGCTTTGGTGCAATACCATGGAACGTAGAAAGTGTCTGTGCCCGCACACGCACGCACACATGCATGCACACATCCATGCACTGTGACCATTTAGGCACTCAGTAATGGGATGGAGCCTAAGGAGAACAGAGGCACCAGTGGAAATAGGACTCTTCCCCACAGCATGAAGCAGGGGCATTTGGTAGAAGAGGGACATATTTTCCACTCATCAGTGAATGCACCCATCACAGCAGCTGCAGAGAGCATCACCGTGATTTTTGCAGCTGGCCTTGCCCAGGGCAGATGAAGCCAGGCGACATCTCCCTGCACCGTGCTTGGGCTTTTTATGGAAGTGGACATAGCAGAGTCTGGCGCATAGTCGACTCTATAAATGTCTAAAACTCTCCTCTCAGACTAGGGTTAAAGGATCTGGCCTGGAATTGTCCCAAATCTTCAGCCTCTGCTTCCCCCGGGGGAAGAACTGAACAAAGGAATTCTGGGGTCAGGGGCAGGAAGACTGTACATTGAGCTCCAGGTGCTCCGGGGGAGGTGCCACTCAAACCTCTCCGATGGGGCTGGCAAATGGTGCCCTGTTCAGATCTCCTCTCTGCACCCGAAGAGCTCCTGACACACACACACACACACACACACACACACACACCCCAACAGAGGGGGCCCGAAGGACCAGCTGTTGAACTTGACTCTGATACTCAGCATTAGGAGGGTCTTTTGAGACCCTCAAGAAACTCAACACTCAAATAGCTACTGTATGTAAAACAAACACTTACTCTACGTGAAATCCAATGCCAAGTCACAAGGCATGAATGCATTCAGCATGATTCTCCTCTGCATAAAATGATCATACAGGGGTTTTATGTGGTATGTATGAACGTGTAGAGGAAAGGATGGGAAGGATGCATGTGGCTACCGATGGTACTTCCAGAGTGGACTCAGAAGCGGTGGTACAGTGTACTTTTACTTTTTAATCTTCTCTCTCTCTTTTCACAATGAGTGTGAATTTGAATCTCTTCTGAAATTCTTTATAACATCTAGCATTTCTTGTCATGAGCTATACTCACTGATGGGAACACATTCTACTTTTGTTGTCATGCAAACATCAGTGAGTATGCTTAGACACCGCTGGATGGCATGGCCTTACGACACACCCAGGCCACGTGGTATATGTGTACAGAGTAGCCTGTGGCTTCCAGGGCCAGCAAACAGCAGGAGGTTAAATCAAGCACAAAAAAAGATGATCCAATCAAGAGATAGGATAAGCATGAAGCATATGGGACTGCTACTGGCCTAATAGAACACCCTGCTTCACAGCAACCATTTGTTTTACTATTATTATTAAGGATTTATTTATTTGTTTGAATGGCCAAATCACAGAGTTAGAGAGAGAGAGACAAACAGAAAGAGATCTTCCATATGCTGATTCACTCCCTAAATGGGAGCAAAGGCTGGGACCAGGCCACATGGAAACCAGTAGCCAGGAACTCCATCAAGGTTTTACATGGGTGCAGGGCTTAAGTACTTGGGCCATCTTCTGCTACCTTCCCAGGCACATTAGCAGGGAGCTGGATTGGAAGTGGAGCAGCTGGGACTCAAACTGGTGCTCTGACAGGGGATCTTGCTTTGCAGGTGGTGGCTTAACCCACCACCACACAGTAACCTTTTCTTAATAACTAGTGGGAGTACACAAAAATAGCACTAGGAAGTGTAATGCAGTGAGCACATAAACCATTTACATATTATAGCACATAAACCATTTACATATATATATTACACATGTTACATTTACTAATCATAGTGTACAGCATATAGTAAGTGTGCTATCCTTTTGTAAGATTACAGCACAGTAGGTTTCGTACGCTAGCATCACCACACACGTGTGAGCCATGCATTGTACTATAACCTGACAATGGTTATGATGTCACCAGGCAACAGGAATTTTTCCATTCCATTAAAATCTTATGAGATCTCCACGGAATATGAAGCCCACCATTGTCGTAAATGGTAGATGTCCGTATCAGTGCGTAACTATATACGTACTTGTTTCTTTTCTGCCTCCTTTGTGAGGACAAGGACTACTTGTGAGAGGTCAAAAGTTAGAGGTCCATTTTGTTTACCATTGAATTCCCAAGACCTGAAACAGTGTCTAACACGGATTAAGTCTTTAATAAATATTTGTTGATGAAGTGAATGACTTATAAATCTGGGAAAATATATGTGCTCCATATGGAAGCCTTATGTCTTTGGAACACAGCCTGGCTCATGCTAAGTGTATACTGGGTGAATTTAAGTGAAATGCTCTAGTGCATAAGGCTCGGTGCACACTCTAAGGAACTTTACAACCCAGGCATCCACACTTTTAAAAACTTACCAGACGGTGGATTGGAAGTTTCATAAAGAGCATACACAAAGAGGGAAGGGGCTGGGAAGAGGGAGATACGGTTTCCCAGAGGTAACCAAGGTGGGGCTGAGCAGGACTTTGAAGGAAGACATGCTAGTTTCCTGGAGCTGCCATAACACATCATTGCAACCTTGGTGGCTTAAGATCATAGAAACATGTTCTTTCACAGTTCTGGAGGCCAAACGTTTCAAGACTTCGGCGGGCTGTCTTTCTGCTTCAAGCTCTGGGGGACTCTTACAGCTTCCAGGGGCTCCCAGCAATCCTTGGCATGGCTCAGTTTGTGGTCACATCGCTCCAGTCTCTGCTTTCACGCTGCCTTCTCCTCTGTGCGTTGTCTGTTGAATCTCCCTCCACCTTTCTCTTGTCAGGGCCTGCCAGGAGAGGACAGGATGTGCTCCTCCTCTCAAGTTCCTTCCCTCAGTCCCCTCCTTTGCCACACAACGGGATCCTCGTGGCCTCCAGAGACTAGGAGTGACCATATCAGGGGTGCTTGACACAGGTGGGGAGGACCTTGGGATGTGGAGAAGAGAATAAGGGGGCTGTCGGTGGAGAGCTTGGTACAGGTGGGGCACTGAGGCGGGAGCACAGTCACACTTAAGGGCTGGGAAATGGTTTGTTCAATATAAACCTGGGTGTCTGAAAGAGAGGAGTGGACAATTGCTGTCTTTAGTACATACCCAGAGATTTGAAAACAGAAACTCAGAGACTTTGTGTGCTGCTGTACACTGCAGCATCATTCCTAATCACCTAGGATGGAAAGAACCCAAGTGTCCCCCAACAAATGGATAAGCAAAACATGGTATATCCATGTATATCCAGCTAGAGAGGGAACAAAGTTCTGATACATGCTACAACGTGGATGGACCCTGGGAACATTATGCTAAGGGAATTAGGCCAGACACAAGAGGACAATTAATGTATGATTCCACGTAGATGAGATATTTAGAATAGAAGAATCCATAGATATAAAGTAGACCAGAGCTTCCCAGAGCCCAGGGAGATGGGAAAATGGTGAGTTACTGCTCAGTGGTTACCAAGTTTCTGCTTGGGATGATGAAACAATTTTGGCAATAGATAGTAGTGAGGGTTGCCCAATGTTGTGGATGTAATTAATGCTACTGAATTGTACATGTGAAAATGGTTACAAAGGCAAACATTGTGTGTGAGTGCCTATGCGTGTGTGTGTGTGTGTGTGTGAGTGTGGTGTATATACAACTTCAAAAAAGGAAGGAGGGATGAGTTCTATGTTGGAAAGGAAACAGGCACGAGTGCCAAGCTGAGGAAACTGGAACAGATAATGGGGTCACCTGCTTAACACCCTCCTCAGAGTCAATGCAGGCTTAGAGGATCAGCTGCCAATGTCCCATAGCCCTGTTCTTCCCTGGGCATGGTCTACAGCTGTAGGGACTGGTCTTGCCCAAGTTTATACTATCTTTTCCAGGAAATCAACTACATCAAATGACTGGATCTTTCCCTCAGTTTGGGACCAGACTGCAGTATTCTCCCAGCTCCAGAGCTCCCAAAAGGATTAGTGGGGGCTTCTGTTTCCATCATATGTGGGCCAACTTCTCCTTTAAGTCTGTCTCCCAAGAAAATTCCCCCAGTAAACATTCTGCCTGGTGTTTTCCTGCTTCAAGTCTGCTTCCAGGGAGCACAGCCCACAATAGGGACAATTAGGAATCTTTGTGTATTTATATATTTATTTATTTTACTTGCAAAGTGACAGTAGGAGTGCTGTGACTTGGGGAGATCATCCTAGCATGGACTTCACAGTCTTCACTGGAAGAGGAGTGATCAGAGACAGGAAGACTATCGGGGACCCCCATCTCATCAAGTCAAGCTGGAGGAAGGAAGGATTTGGAGTGAGATGATGGTAGACAAAGGGAGAAGAGAGGATGGATGAAAGGGTGTTTGTGCAATTTGAAACCCAGCTTACCATCCTTAGCTTTTGACCCCATAGAAGCTATTTCAGACCCCCTACAAGTCAGAAGTAAACTCATATCTTCATCATAATAGCCAGTCCAGTTGCTACACAATATAATCCTAAAATACATCTTTCCAGCTTCCCATAGAAATATCACCCCCAATAATAATTTATCATTATTCTTTATAGACAGGGCCATTTTGATAAACCTTGTGGAGTCACTGTCTAGTTTATTGTTCAGTGATATTTACATAAAGATCATTAAAATGTTCTCATACTTTCAGGACTAAGAAATGAGCTACATCATCTGATATACTGTCTCTCATAGGCAATAAAGGGCATTGTAACAGATCCTGGTTCTACTGTTACTGGGCTCTCAGGATGCTCAGGACCAAATTCTCCTTAGGCATTCCTTAGGTTTGGTTTTTGGCACAGGCATTCCTTTAGGTTCTGGCTGCTTCAAGACCTGCCCTTTGGCTTCCTTCCTTCCTTCTTTTTTTTTTTTTTAAAGATTTATTTATTTATTTGAAAGTCAGAGTTACACAGAGAGAGGAGAGAGAGAGAGAGAGAGAGCGAGAGAGAGAGAGAGGTCTTCCATCCGATGATTCACTCCCTAATTGGCCACAATGGCCAGAGCGGCGCCGATCTGAAACCAGGAGCCAGGATCCAGGAGCTTCTTCCGGGTCTCCCACGTGGGTGCAGGAGCCCAAGGGCTTGGGCCATCTTCTACTGCTTTCCCAGGCCATAGCAGAGAGATGGATTGGAAGTGGAGCAGCTAAGTCTCAAACCAGCGCCCATATGGGATGCTAGTGCTTCAGTCCAGGGCGTTAACCCTCTGTGCCACAGCGCTAGCCCTGGTTTCCTTCCTTCTCTTCATTGCTTGATGAGCAAGGTGTCATTTATTGTAAGTCTTCACAAATCTTTTTTGAAAGTTGGCAAGATACAGAAACTAAATCAGAGGGAGGAGAAAAACAAACTTTGGTTCTATTTTGAGCAGATGACTGAGCATTTCAGAAACATGAGCTTCCTCAGCACTTCTCCAATCCTACTGCAGAGGCAGTGACCAAGATGCAGATGTGGCTTGTGGGACCAGGATTGTGTGCAGAACCTGAGTATCCCTGGTGTTGCATAGCCAGGAGCAGGTGGGGGTTGTGTGAGGCTGCTGGGCCATTCAGAGAAGCCAAGGCAGCCATCAACACCCTGTGAACCTTAAGGACTTGCAGAGAAAGATCACCCTGCTCCCACTGCTGGGGACACTCCAGTGTGGCTCGGGATCTACACTGAGGGGTGTGGGAGCCAACAGAGGCTCTATTCAGTAAAGCAGTCCTTCCCACATTGATGATGAAGAGGGTGTGAGCCTTTAGTTGCCGTAATTGGATGGCTAATTTGCAACATGGTCCCATTAGACTCCTAGGCACTGGAATGTGCTCACCAACCAAAGCAACCCCATGCCTTGCCCTCTGCTGTGGAGTCTGGCAACAGGGCTGGGCAAGAACCCAGCAGCCCTGGACACAGTATGTCAGCCGAGAGCCCACTCTGAGTTCTGCCAAGAGGCTGCTGGGTGCTGGAGGTCTTTCTGCTGATTCTGTGTCATTGCTGTATAGCTTGAGAAGTGGCTTTGGGGCCCTTTAGAATCCCCTTGTCTCCTTGGGGCCTCTGACTTTGAGTGCCTACCGGAGTCTTGACCTCAGGCTTGTTTCAGAACGGACCCATCATGAGTGTGGGCCCCAGCCACTGAATTAGGAGAAAAGTGTTATTAAATGATCTGTTCTGTGTATGGCCACTTGCAACTATGGAGGCTTGTGAGCTTGACCCACTGCCTCTAGATCTCCAGGGGTGGGATGGCATTTAGCCTCGTAGTTAAGACACTTGAGTCCTGCACTGGAATGCCCAAGTTTGATGCCTGGCTCC
Organism: Oryctolagus cuniculus; assembly: GCF_051225735.1. Classification (NCBI taxonomy): domain Eukaryota; kingdom Metazoa; phylum Chordata; class Mammalia; order Lagomorpha; family Leporidae; genus Oryctolagus; species Oryctolagus cuniculus. The sequence continues at coordinate 33,756,757 of NC_142873.1, forward strand.
TGCTCCTGACTCCAGCTTCCTGCTAATGTAGACTCTAAAAATGGTAGTGATGGCTCAAGTAATTGGGCCCCTGCACCTACATGGGAGACCTGGATTGTGTTCTTGGCTGTTGTGTGAACTACAACAGATGGGAGCTCTCTCTATCTCTTTGTCTTTCTGCCTCTCAAATAAGTAAATAAAATTTAAAAATAAAATAACAGGATCTCTGAGAGTGGGTGGATGTTTGCCTTTTTAAAGCTCCCTAGGTGGTGCTAATGTGCATGCAGGGTTGAAATCCAAAATGCTTATTCCACATCTGGGAGCTGGGCCCAGAAAGGTGACTCACCAAGCCCAGTTGAGCCAGGCCTGGAACCCAAGTCTTCCAGGACCCAGTCCAATCTTACATTACCCCGATGAGTGTCAAGCTTCCCGGATGAGACGTGCATCACCTACCCCACAGCTCCCTTGGCTGGGCCTGACCTCCCTTCGGTCACCCAGGCCCTACCAGTCCACAACTTCAGGGTGTGCCTGCTCTCTAACCTGCTTTTTAGGAGAAAAAAAAAGTGTTTATTTATCTCTCTGATTTGCTCATTAAATCATAAGGCCATTTACTGCAGACCACAACAAATCGAATTCCAGAACAAGGGCTGTTGAGTCCCAGAGGGCCTGGAGAAACACAGAAAGTGGGATATCTTCCAGAGCAGAAGACAACACAGAGCAGTGGCAAGGGAATCAGTCTTGGAATCAATCAGTGTTTGAGCTTTGGAGCCTGGCCTTGTTACACTGCAGTCTCCTAGTCTGTAAAACGAGGCTCATGCAGTTACGGTAATCACGTGAGTTCACTGATAGAAAAGCACCTGCTTTGCTGGAGGTGTGATGTTGCCAGGATAGGCTAGGTTTGCTGCTATAAGACACAGCCCCCAAACTCAGTGCACAAAGCAAGCTTCGTTTCTCTCATATACTAAGAGGGGACTCTGTTGATAGTACACACTTTGAGACCCATGAGTCATTCCCCACTACCATCCTGGCATCAGGCTTTGGAGTCACAATGACAGGGAAGGAGAACATGGAGACTCCCACTCCAGCTGTAACAAACATCACTCCATTCACGTCTCAGCAATCAAAGTCAGTCCCAAGGACATGTCTAAATGGGAGGGACATGGGCTTAAGAGAAGAGAATCAGAAAACGTTGTGAGCACTAGTAATGTCCACTCTGTTGGGAAAGACTTACTGCCCAGGTGACAGACAGACATTTCCATGCCAGCAGAGCCCAGCTTCTCATTTCCACACCAGGTGGCCACAAAAGAGCGGCTTTCTCCGATAGGGACCCTCTCCCTTCTGAGTCACTTGCCTCTCTTCTAGTGAAATACTGAAAAGAAGCATTTCTGATGGGTAGCAGAAACAGTTGAGCAAATAGCATGAAATTCCATCATCCAGACTTCCAGTTCAAGGATGGTTCCTTCTTTTAGGGTTCATAACTCCTGTCATATATCTAAGTGGCTTACGCTTGTCAGCAGTAGTACTTCCTCGTAAACAATGGAATGTGAGCTATGACTTCCCAAAGATAGATCACTCTTCAATCCTTGTTTTTGACTTGGGGGTGTAAGTGTCCATCCTGAGAACTCAGGTACCAAGAGCTCCTCTGTCAGCCAGCCTCCTGCAGAAGCATCTGCACCATTCTCACTGGGGGAGCCTGGCCTTAGGGGATGTCTCAGTACTGGAGAAGATGCTCCGATCCACCGAAACTGTGACGCACAAAACCAGAATCAGAGAGACCAGTGGGGTAAAGCAAGATTCAGCCACCGAAGCTTTCCCAGCATAGATAGAATTCTGCATTATCAATCAAAAACAGACTTGGAAGCTCCTTCAGTGACTGATTATTCATACATGTTAGATTTTGTCCCAACTACAAGTTAGGGTCTGCTCTAGTCTTTGGGGTTCAGCAATGAATCTTGCTCTCTTGAAGTTTATAGTCAGAAGGAGGAACAGAAAAACACACAAAGAATTCTCCTTTAGATAGAATGTTTGATGAAGAAAATGGTGTAAGGTAAGGCCTTGGGCTGGGAGGTGGGGAAGACTGCTATTTTAGACAGGGTAGCCAGAAAAGACTTTTCCAAGGAACAGTCAGAGATATGAATGAAGAGAAGGAGACAGTGATGCTAAGAGTTATAGCAGACCCAATTACAAGAAGATGTGTGTGTATGTGTGTGTGTGAATGCCCACAGGTGGGGCAGGTTGTAGCCCCATTGTGCTTTGTGCAGTTTGGTTGGACCATAGCCAGGACGCTAAGTTCAGCATGTGGTAGAGACAGGGCCATGGCACATGTAGAGGCACTGAGGCAGGAGTAGCTCTGTTTGTGAAGTAGCCCAGAAGGCAACAGTGAGCAAGACTGGTCTTGTTGGAGATGGCAGGCAGGCTTAACCTTCAGATGCACCACACTCTAGCCCTTCTCAAAGCCCATGTTGGCTGTCATCACTCATAGCAGCACTGTGCTGTACACAGGAACATGGTGCCTGTAATCACCACAGCTGAAGAAATGCTGTCACCATAGGCCCTGGGGTGGGTGGCGGGAAGGGGTGGGGGGTGGGTGGCGCTGAGGCACTTTAGAGTCCCCTGGAGCTGGCCTGGGAGGAGAAATGATCCTCCTTCCCTCTGCACTCACTTCCACCACCACCCCCACTCCACCACCCATGCCCATAGGTCCAAGTGTTTTTAAACTCATGTCAACTCCTAGGAAGCTTCTGGGACTCCTAAGGAGCCCTGCTAGGACCCTGAAGGATCTGAGGGAAAGACAGGATTGCAGGACACCAAGTTTCCACAAGTGGGCAGCTCTGAGCAGACTCCAGCAGAAGGACCTGTTGGTCCACCCAGAGGTAGACTAGAAGTTCAGAAGCAAACGTTTTGCCCAGCTTGTCTGCGCCCACCATCTGTTCACCGCACTCCTTCACCCTGGTAATTGTTTTTCTTGGCATTCCAGGGTACCAGGTCACGTTAGAGCCTTTTCCTTCAAATAGTCTACTGACATCAAAGTGGAAGGGATGCAAGGTAAAAAGAAATAAATCGGGGAGGATTCCGCATGCTTCGCAACTGCTTTCATGTGCGGGATGTGCAGGAATGCCGAGTGGGTGCTGCTTCTGTTATCTCCCCGGTTCAAGGAAGGGCGGTGGGTGGGAGTGCGGAGTCTGGATGCAGGAATGATCTCCGCTGATAGCAGGGCAGTGGGCTGCTGGAAGGCAAGAGTCAGGGCAAGATTTTTCAAGTTGAGATAGTGTGGAGGATAACACAGGGCTTAGACGGAGCAATAAAACATGCAAACCGGGGGCAGGAGGCCCGATGAGATAGGAGGAACATGGAGAAACAGAAACAAGGCCCCCGAATTTGATGTATGGCCTTGGGGAGAACACTTTCCCTCCCCAAGTCCAGATTTTCTCAACTATATAGTGGCATCTCTCAGTAGGGAAGCTTTTCCATGTCCCGGGTCTTCCTGGATATGTTTGATTAGGGGACAAATTTATTCTATTCTCAAACAGTCAAAACAGAGTCACTAAAGGATCTAAAGCAATTTCATTCTCATGACTTAAGCTCGAACTTCACACTTCTGCCGTCTGGTGAGGGTGCTGCAGTGAGCACCCGCTGCAGAACGTAGAAGTCTCGGCCAGCTCACTAGGCTAATCCTCCGCCTTGCGGCGCCGGCACACCGGGTTCTAGTCCCAGTCGGGGCGCCAGATTCTGTCCCGGTTGCCCCTCTTCCAGGCCAGCTCTCTGCTGTGGCCAGGGAGTGCAGTGGAGGATGGCCCAAGTGCTTGGGCCCTGCACCCCATGGGAGACCAGGAGAAGTACCTGGCCCCTGCCATCGGATCAGCACGGTGCACCGGCCGCAGCACACTGGCTGCGGCAACCATTGGAGGGTGAACCAATGGCAAAGGAAGACCTTTCTCTCTCTCTCTCTCTCTCACTGTCTACTCTGCCTGTCAAAACAAAACAAAACAAAACAAAAAAAACGTGGAAGTCTCAAGTGATGTAACGTGAAGAAGCACCTGATGTGCTCATTAGAAAAAGGTCTTAAAGACAGGTGCCCTGGAGAGGGAGGCACCGGCCCTGGTGGAAAGAGAGCTGGGAAACTGTCACAGGACACAATTAGAGAGTAGGCAAATGTTGTCCATGCCTACCTTACTGACACAGCCATTATAGCACTGGGCACACCAGACTCAACACAAGTTGGATTTTTAATGACTTCTCTCTGTCTCTTCCTTTTAAATAAAATTTATACACTCTTTTTCTAGTACAAGTTGGCAGTACACTTCAGAAACACTTCAAAAGGGTCAAACCCTTGCCCTCCAAAGTTCTATGTCTAGGAATGAATCCTCAGGAAATAACAGGGTTAATGATTGCTGTTAGTTTAACCCCAAGCGCCAGGCATGGCCAAAGCAATTGATGGATATTATTTCATTTTGTTCTCAAAATATTCCTATAAGGAAAATGCTGATATCACTTTATTTATACTTGAGAGAAATGAGACCTAGAAATATTTAGTAAATTTGCCTGAAGTTCTTGCCAGTAAGTGGTAATGCCACGATTTGAAACCAGGTCTCAGGGATTTGAAAATTTCATCTCCAAGCTCTACAGCTTTCTTCCTTTTTATGAATATGTAAAATGATTTATGCATAGGGACTGAGTAAACCAGTGAAGGCTCATGTGTACTGAATATTATGAAGATATGAAAAATGATATTTAGAACACTCTGTGCTATGGAAAATTATTTACAATGTAATTGTTGTGGGAAGATAGGTTATGATTGAATATACAGAAACATGAACCTGATTTTATGAAAAAAAATATGATAGTGGTTAGGTACTAGGGAAGTGCTCATAGGTGTATGTATTAATGTTGGGATTGTGGATTTTTAAAATTTCTTATGAATGCATTGTGTAGATTTTAAATTTTCTTAGAAGAAATGCTATTGTTTGTTTAAGCAGGAAAAAAAAAGATAAGAGATACCATAAAAGAGCTTGCTTGATTTTATAAAAATTAATCCCTGGTCATGAATTTTGGAAATGACCTAAAAAGTAAAAATAAGGAAACAGCTGGGCTGATTTTTCCATCTTTCATCTGTACATGGGCTGTTTACCAGTTTGTTTTAGGTAATTGTGCTTGGGCTTAAATATCAGCTACGTTTTCAGTGGCACATAGAAGAAGCAAGACATTGCCCTCTAATCTTGCGTAGCACTTTCCAGCCTGGCTGTGGAGTCTGCAAGGGAAGGGTCGCTGTTTCTCCTTAGTTGTTGTGTTCGTCGTAGCCCATGGCTCAGGGCCTGGCACGTTATAGAAGCTCAATAAATATTTGTCGAATGACTACGCGGTGGGGACGGAGAGGGAGAGGCGAGAAGTTTGGCACCGTCTGAGCAGAAGTGTTGTCTTGGAAGGGTTTGGAGAGCAGGTCATCGAGGCTGGGCAGGCAAGATGGGGGGCCGTGGGGACGCCCTTCGCGCTCACCGTCAGAAATCCGGATTTGACGGATGGGGCCACTGGGACGCACTCGGGTCTTCCAAGAGGGGATGTTCCATGATCAAAACCACGGAACGGAAACCCGATTCTGGCAGCCGGGCCGTGGGATGGTTGGGTCAGGGAGCGCGGGGGGCGGGGAAGGGGCCGAAGGCAGGAAGCGGGGAGGCTGCCCTAGCTATCTGCCTGCGCTCACGCCCGCCCCGGGGAGGCTGCGAGTGCGCGCATGCAGGGGAAGGGGCCGCGCGCGCCCCAGGGAGCTGGGAGTAAATCCCCCCAAGACAATGGGGCCGGGGGTGGCGCAGGCGCCCGGGACGGCGGGCGAGGAGAGCTGGAGTCGCAGCAGCGCCCCCACCTCCTTCGGCTGCTCGGTTGCCTGGGTGTGCAGAGGAACAAATTTGCGGCGTGGAAGGCGTCCAGGCCGGTCATCTATCATCCGCCGTGAATACGCACCGAGCTCTCATCGCGCGCTCGGCAGCCCTGCCCCTTCCAAGAGAGGGCTGGCCGGGGCCCAGGGGTCTGCCCAGGGCCGCTCGCCAGATTCCCCCTTGAACTTTGCTCTCTTCCATGCTCTACTCCCCGGTTTTCTTTTAATTCAGAAAAAAAGCAACAACAAACAGTGCCCAGCCCCCTCCCTGCTCGGGCCCCGTCCCTCCCTGCGGTTTGGCAAGGGAGAGCGCCTTGGCGGCCCGGAGCAGACCGTCCAACGCCGCGCAGCGAGGCGGGGCACTGGGCGCGCTCGGAGGAGGAGCGCCCGGGGCCCCGCCGCGCCTGCTCTCCGCGGGCGGGGGCTCCTCTCGGCCGCGCCCCCGGCACCCTGCCCGCTGCACGCCGGCCACTGGGGGCTGACCGGAGGCAGCTGCGGCTCAGCCCGCCAGGCTAGATCGCCCATTTAGCCAAGCCTCAGTCTCCTCATCCGTAATACAGTGAGCGATACAACCCATTCTACTTACTGCTTTGCTGTCGACCTCAAAAACAGGAGCATTGGTTGTCAGGGTCTTAAGTGTTGTGTTTGCCGGCACTGAAGGCAGAGGGTTTTCCTGCTATACCACAGCGCTGGCCCCATCTTGGGTCTTAAAATGTTTGATGAGGGTATTTTCCATCAATTATTTGTACAGTATTATGGGCCTACAAAAAATAAAATGCTTAAGCATCAATAACATAGAAAGCATGTGCCCCCCCCACCAAAGCATCACAACAAACAAAAACTCTGAAAATTAGAAACCCTTGCCTAGAAGGCTTATAAAACTTAGTTCAGTTTAGACATAGAGAACACAAGGAAAATCACTGGTGTAATCAGAAAGCGCACCTGGTGAGGCGCTGTGGCTTAGCCATGTTGCCCTGTTGCCACATCATCTGTGTCTACCTGGAGGTACCCATGTGTCTATCCTGAAATGCAGCTTCCTTGACCTGCTTCAGAGCCAGGCTGGAGCTAAGCAACTTTAAGCCCATTTGGAAGCACCATGAGGGACCACAGAAAGAGCAGGGGGACCATTGGATTACTGGATGGGCTGGTGATCCCGGTTGCAGTGGGCACAGTGTGGTGGTCCTCATGGTCCCAGGTGGATGGGCTGGGAGGATGCTTCACCCCTGAGGTCGGCTCTCTTTCCTTCGCTCCCTTCTGCACACAGGTGGGCTTCTACATGAACTGCAACCTCACTTCAGTCCTGCCAACCTGAGGATGCTGCCAGTGCAGCCATCCCAAAAGGAAACAAAGTCGTGATGGTTGTGGGCTTAGTCTTGTGATCCATGGGGGCAGCTTCATTTTGGTAGGTACTTAACCTGTGAGAATCTATAAAACATGTTTTCAGTTTGTCTCCAGTATGGCTGATGGAAGTCCCCCACAGGGGCTCTAGGGAGAGTTTGGGAAAGCTATCAGGTGACTACAACCCAGGGGACCAGTCGTGAAAGACAGAACAGGAAACCTGCTGTCAGTATTTCATGGTAACTGGGAAATCCACTGGGAGTTCACTCCTAGTAGCTGGGTTTTCTCACCTGCAAAAGCAAAGCTACTGTTTCTGGCCTTTGGGCCTCTCTCAGAGGGCGGGGAAGCGGCAAGTGTAACATTCCCCGAAGGGAGCTTTGGCCCTGCTGGGGACTGGTGGCCAGCAAAGAGGGGAGGTGGTGCTGTCCCTCCTGTTCAGGTGAATGAGTGTGAGGTCAGATAGACATGCCATAGACGGGGCCGGCACTGTGGTATAGCAGGTAAAACCGTTTTCTGTGGTGCTGGCATCCCACATGGGCACCAGTTCTAGTCCTGGTCGCTCCACTTCTGATCCTGCTCCCTGGGAATGCATCTGGGATAAGCAGCTTCAGAAGATGTTCCAAGTGCTTGGGCTTCTGCACCCACATGGGAGACCTGGAAGACGCTCCTGGCTGCTGCCTGACCTGGCCCAGCCCTGGCCATTGTGGCCATTTGGAGAATGAAACAGTGAATGGAAGATCTCTTTTTGTGTCTCCCCCCTTCTCTCTTTCTGTAACTCTGCCTTTCAAATAAATAAAATAAATCTTAAAAAAATTAAAAATGCAGAACTCTATATCTTAACTGCAGACCCTGTGTGCCAGAATTATCACCAAACACACACACACACACAAACACACACACACAAAACAAAAAACAAAACAAAAAAACAAAATGCACCGAGCTGACCATGACTCTTCAGAGTAAGTCCAGCAGTTTGCTAAATAGAAGTATCACCTTTTAAATAGCACATACTTGGAATGAACCCTTAAGATGTGTCTAAGCTTTAAAATGCACAGGGAATCAGTTCTTATCAAACCTAAAAATCTGTATTTTTCTTTTTAATGCTAACGCCCGTCCATGAAAACGTTGTGTTCATGGAGAAGCAAATAGTTGGGAAAAGAATTCTGGCCTTTGAGCCTCTCTCAGAGGGAGGGGAAGCGGCGACGTGTAACCGTAAGTTGTACCACGGAAAGTAACCACTGGTAACTTTGTCCGATCTCTGTAATATGCAAAAGTGCAGGAATGAAGGGAAAGTGCGTGACCGCCATTGCCAAACACAGGCTGAGCACGACACTTCATCTGGAGGTGGGGATAATTTGGGCATCCACTGCAGAGGCAGCAGCTCTCCAGAGAGTGAGGTTTTCCTGCCTCTCCTTAGGCCATGGGCCAAGGAAAATCAGGAAAGGGCAGGGACACCTGGATTCTGTCCCTTATGGGAAATGGCACTGCAGCAGGGCACACAAACCTGGGGAGAACCTCAGCTCCCACACGTAGGGGCTTGACCATGACTTTGAACATCCACAGCTGGGATTGAGCTCCCCAGGGGACCAAAACAGTGGGCAGGCGAATGGGGAATCCTGGCCTGTGATTGGCAGGGTTGGGTGGGGTGGGTGGGACTGGTCCTGCACCCTTGGAGACCAGTTCTTGCCACAGAAATGTGTCCTCTGGGACTACATGGATAGGTTTTAGGTGCGGTCTGGTCCAGGGTTGAAGCTCTGCCGAGACTTGTGGGTGTGAGTGAGAGGCTTGGCTTATGTGTGTTGCTGGGGGCCACACTATTAATCAGAGGAAGAACTGAGACCGATTTGTCGATGGAAATAATGACTTGGAGCAGCCTTACAAGTTACTCTGTGAGACCTGGCAGAACAAAAATCAGCCTCAGGCAAGAATGTTCACCATTCCAGGGCCAGATGCAAGAGCTGAGAAGGTTCTTTTAGGGGGTGTTTGGGACATTTCCCTGAAATTGTTGCCAGTACATCCCATCCTGCTCCGTGTGTGCAACTTGGAAAGAACCAGGGCTACCCAGGAGCACTGTTGGGCTTCCATTGCCTGGCCGAGTGCAGGCAGGTTTTCAGCGTCCATGCTCATGGAACAGTAAATGGATGGGAAAAACCCACCCTATGTTATAGCTCTGATGGTTTAGCCAGTGCCAACTTCCTGTGAGGACCTCTTTGAGTAGAGGTGGAAAAGGTCCCCTTGGCTTGTCCAGAACTTTCCAAAAGACCAGCCCTGCCCTGCCACTCCTGAGCCCAGAGCAGTGAAGAAAGTCAGGTTTGCACATGGCTCCTGCTTGCACATGGCCCAGATCTGATGGGTCAGTGCAGAAGCAAGTGTGCACAGGGCCTGCTGCATTCACAACTGCTGATCACAGGAAATGCTCCAACTTTCTTAAGTAGATGAAATATATATTTATATGTACACTTCCTATGGATGGCCTAGGATTTTTTTTTAAGATTTTATTTATTTATTTGAAATGCAGAGTTACACAGAGAGAGAGGTCTTCCATCTGCTGGTTCACTCCTCAACTGGCCGTTCCAGCTGGAGCTGGGCCAAACCGAAGCCAGGAGCCAGGAGCTTCTTCCGGGTCTCCCACACAGGTGCAGGGGCCCAAGCACTTGGGCCATCTTCCACTGCTTTCCCAGGCCTCAAGCAGAGAGCTGGATCAAAGAGAAGCAGCCAGGACATGAATTCAGGCCCATATGGGTTGCTGGTTCTGCAGGTGGAGGCTTAGCCTACTAAGCCATAGTGCCAGTCCAGAAATCTTTGGATTTGAAATCCACCTTCATAAAAAAGAAAGCAAGAAAGCAAGAAAATGCAGGTGAATAGTGAGAACAAAATTTTGAGGTGGGGTGGGGGTGTTGCTAAAAGCACCTGATAAAGGCATTTAGGGCATTTAAAAGTATCCTTTGCATGAAATAAAGGTGCTACTTCTAACAACTGAAAATTTAAAGCCGAGCCTGGTGTTGTGGTGCAGAGAGTTAAGCTGCAGCTCGTGACACCAGTTTGAGTCCTGGCTGCTCTGCTTCTTATCCAGCTTCCTGTCAATACACTTGGGAAAGCAGCTGAAAATGGTCTAAGTTCTTGGGCCTCTGTTGCCCACATGAGAGACTTGGATGGAGTTCCAGGCTCCTGGCTTTGGCCTGGCCCACTTGGGGAATGAACCAGTAGTTGGAAGTTTTTTTTTTTTTTTCACTGTCTCTCTCCTTCTGTCTAACACTCTGCCTTTCAAATCAATAAAATAAATCTCTTAAAAAAAAAAGTTGATTTTGGTGCAGAAAGATTGGAAAGCCATGAATGGATTTTTCATAATATGCATTTTCATGAACTTTTTGGAGATCCCCAAGTGTGCATAAATTTTGCATTTTTTGCATGAAAATAAATTTCTTTTAATTGCATTTTCTGTGAACTTTTGAAGTACCCTCATATAAGGAATACATGTAAAGCAATGGGAGTAGGGCTTACCATGTAGTACGTGTTCAATAAATATCCATTGTTCATGCTGTGGTTACTGTTAGTCATTGTTGTTGTTATATTTATTTCCTGTTGTTGACTTGGATGCTGCAGTTTGATTTTTATAGGCATCGACAGTCGATGAGAAGCGCAGATTTTTTTTTCTGGTTAGCGAAATAACTGGATCTCAGCAAATTTCCTGCTTTTTGCTATTTTCATTGCTGCTGATGGCTGAAGGATTCTTTGATTACTTCTGGGTTTGTGGCTTTTCTTGGCAGAAGAATTGAATTAAATTGCATTTCGATACTGAGTGTCTAAGTGCTGAACAAGGAGGGTGTCCCTGAATTTGAAAGTAATAAAAGCGTATTCCATTAACAAATTTAACAGTCTGTCTCCCTCATCATCCGCCGTGGCCTCATTTCCCATTCATGTGAGAGAGTGTGGAATTGTTATGCGTGTTGAGGGTGCCTGTTTTGTAGGTTTGTAAATGCTGTCTGTCTTTGTTTACATCAGTAAGAAGAATGGGAATGTTTGTATTTGCAGCTGAGTTATTACAATGAGCCCAGTGAGAACTGTGCAGTCACCGGCCATGCCATGTGGGCAGACCTCATTTGGAAGTTGTCCACTTTGCTTCTCGTGTTTGTTGCAGTCACTCCACGCAGAGAGCGGAGTGAGGCAAACGTTTCCCTTTGGTTCATCTGTCCATTCACAGATGTGTTTGTTGGTTGATTGTGTTCATTGTTACTTACAGAGCGTGTCTATCGACAGCCTATGATGAGTACCATGGCAACAGCAACCAGCTATCTTGGACGCTGTCTTCAAGCAGGGCAAACAGACAGTCAGCTCTTCAACAGCTGAATACAGACTTTTTTTTTTTTTTTTTTTTTTTTTTTTTTTTGACAGGCAGAGTGGACAGTGAGAGAGAGACAGAGAGAGAAAGGTCTTCCTTTTTGCCGCTGGTTCACCCTCCAATGGCCGCCGCTGCAGCCGGCGCACCGCGCTGATCCTGGCAGGAGCCAGGAGCCAGGTGCTTTTCCTGGTCTCCCATGGGGTGCAGGGCCCAAGCACCTGGGCCATCCTCCACTGCACTCCCTGGCCATAGCAGAGAGCTGGCCTGGAAGAGGGGCAACCGGGACAGAATCCGGCGCCCCAACCGGGACTAGAACCCGGTGTGCCGGCGCCGCAAGGTGGAGGATTAGCCTAGTGAGCCACGGCGCCGGCTTAAATACAGACTTTTTAAATCATTGTTGTAAAGATGTATTTTTATTTTATTTGAAAGGCAGAGCTACAGAGAGGGAGGGAGAAACTCCCCAATGGCTGGAGCTGGGCCCATCTGAGGCTGGGAGACAGGAGCTTCTTCCAGGTCTCAAATGTGGGTGCAGGGGCCCAAGCACTTGGGCCATCTTCTACTGCTTTCCCAGGCACATTAGCAGGGAGCTGGATTGGAAATGGAGCAGCCGGGACTCCAACTGGTGCCCTTATGGAATGCCAGCCAGTGCTGTGGGCAGAGGCTTAACCTGCAGAGGCTTAACCACAGCACTGGCTCCTGAATATGGAAATGGATGATGATGAATGCCGTGAAGGAAACACTGGGTGAGAAATCACAGAATAAAGATGGAGTTGAGTGTGCATGCGGGTTGATCTACAGAAGTCCAGGAATACCTCCTCTGATGGGACAATAATGGAACAAGACCTAAAGAATTGAGAGCACAAGGCCAGGGGAGGAGTGGGACAGATTGGAAGGGGAAGCCAATGAAAAAGACCCTGGGGGTGGGATCACATACAAGAGAATATTGGAGGGGCTGGCGCTGTGGTGTAGTGGGTAGAGCTGCCGCCTGCAGTGCCAGCATCCCATATGGGCGCCGGTTTGAGTCCCAGCTGCTCCACTTCCAATCCAGCTCTCTGCTATGACCTGGGAAAGCAGTAGAAGATGGCCCATGTCCTTGGGTCTCTGCACCCACATTTGAGACCTGGAAGAAGCTCCGGGCTCCTGGCTTCAGATTGGCGCACTCCAGCCATTGCAGCGAATTGGGGAGTGAACCAGTGATGGAAGACCTCTCTCTCTCTCTTTGTGTGTGTAACTGCTTTTCAAATAAATAAATAAATCTTTTTAAAGAAAGAGCATATTTGGAGAAATGATGAGTGCCACATCTTAAGGGGAGAGGGAAAGGGATTTGAAAGGTTTACCAGACATCAAAGAGCAGATGTGGGGCTCAGATCTGGAATACTGGATGTTCTGGTGGCAATACATCGCATATTTAGGTTTTGAAGATCCTGGTTTCAAACACAGGCCAAGCCCCGTGAGAAGGTGTCGTCTTGTTTGTCTGGTGCAATGGATTTAGAGAGGGTGTTGGATGTGTACTACGGAGCAGGGGTCTGATGTGCATCTCAGCTCACAGCTGCCAGCAGTTAGCTCTGTCTTCCGTGGGAAAGCAGGGCTGGGTTGGCAGGAAGGCCTCGTATTTGCCATCCCGGAAATAGGACAGTCTCAGGGGGAGGCGTTTGTGTGACAGCCAGAGTTCCACGACAACTCCTTGTTCATCGACACCAGAACAAGATCAACACCCACTGTAGGTCCTGCTCTTGAAGCCCAGACAGTCTCCCCTAGACCTTGATCTGGCTTCCCCAGAACCTGTGCCCTGTGCGGGGACAGCCAGAGTGAAGAGGACTGCTTGGGAACTATTACTACTTCATCCTTTCTTGCGAAACAGACAGAAGCAAGGAATTATAACTCTTGCTATTCCTTTGGAAATCAGTGAAAAAGGGGATCAATTCCTGAGTCGGCTAGGGATGGGCTGTGACAACCCATGCACACGCCTGTTCAGAGCCCTGGCCCACAGCTCCCAGAAGAGGGCAGAGTGGCTGAGCAGCCAGCTGTTCTGGCCCAGGGTTTTCACAGTCTGAGGGTGGCTGGAGTGGTTTGCTCAGCGTAGTTTCTGTGCTGGATTCCGGATGCTGTGTTCTCTTCTTCCAGGCCTCTAAAACCAGCGTGTGTGAGTTGAGAGAGAATCCCTTCCCCATCCCCGCCCCTCTACTCCTCCAAGAAATGCAATCAGTCCCCTTAGCGACCCAAGAGCTGTGCCCAGGGCGGCTCAAGGAGCCCAGTTTTGGCAGCCTAAACACCGAAAGGAGACCTACATGGCATCAAGCAAGGTAGAGGCCAACTGGAGAAATAACTGTAGAGGAGAACCAGAAAGAAGAGGGACAGAGAGGTTTGGGAAGGGGAACTTTCGCCTCCCAAGCTGTGGTGCCCACCGAGGCCAGGGAAGATGGCCCTCGTGCCCTTGCAGCCATCTGCCACCAGGGGGCGCTCAAGTTCACAGCAATGTCTCCGGGTTGCTGTTACCCTGGTGGGCAGCATTCTGGGAAAGGAGGGGCAGCGAGTTCAAGAAAAGGAATCCAAAGAATAATTTGTGCTTCCCAGAGATGACAGCTGAGAAGATTCTGCTTTCTGCGTGCTGAACCTGGATGACACCATTTTCAATGGCCCCTGAAGATGGGGTGCTGGCTGCACTGGAGTTGCCCTCTGCAGGGTCCACCTTGGCTTTTAGCAGAGCCCTGCCCTCTCCCCTACCCTCCTTGGTCCCTGCCAGCCTTCTCTTCCAGCTCTTGATCCATGCTGGCCCAGACCTGCCACCAGGTGAAGCTGGGAAGAAGAGAAGTTGCGTGCCCATTTCCCTTGTGCACAACAGGGATGGGGCTGCCTAGAAGGAGCCATGCTTGAGAGGTAGAGACAATTTCAAAAAGATATGTGGGAGTTTGACTCTCTTCTCTCTCTCATCAGGCACTGGGGGGGGCACTGGGTGCTTGTGTCTTCCTGAGTTCTGCTGTGTGGATGATGGGGTTGGGTGGGCTGGGTGAGAACGGGCAAGAGGAACAAGGAAGAACCAGTCTTGGAGAGGAGACACCTGCTGATCTGGGTTCTTCACCACCCCCAGTGAGGCAGCCTGCTGGACTGGGCAGAGGGAGCCAGGGTCAGAGGTCAGAGGGGGAGGGTCCCCAAAGCACAAGACTGGAGAGGATCAGTCATGCCTGCTTCTCAGCTTCCAGCCCAGAGTCTTTCGTGTGCAGATGCCCAGTGGGCGTCTGTGGAGTTCACGGTTCTGGTGGGCTCCAGGGGGATGCGTCCCCCGGTCGCAGTGGAATTTGCACCTCAGAAACGTAGGAAGCAGAAGCTACCCCAGTTACTTGAACAGAGGGAATTTGGTAGGAAGACGAGCTCACGAGGTATTACACAGCTAAACAGGCAGGGAAAAGGCAGGAGGAGAACGCTAGGTTATCACAAATGCAGCAAGTGTGGGAGATCTTATAACCCTGTACCTGAGGGTTGGGGACACAGGGAGAAGGCTGGAATTGCACAGGCTAGCACCTTGGAGGAGAGGCCTGCTGGACCTGAGGCCCAGACTCTCAGGGTGGCACAAGCACAAGTGTGTCTGTGTGGTGGGCACGACAAAGTGAGTGCTGGGGAAGCCGCAGCCTGGACTCGGGGCGGACGGGAGGAATTGCTGCTGCTGGGTGTCACTCAGAGCAGCAGGTGGAAGGAAGGAGGGCGGCTCAGAGAAGCCAGCACCTAGGAAGAGGCCATTCTCTTCTTCCTCCTCCCTCTTGGCACAGCCAGCCAGCGAGTCACCACCAGCCCAGCAGAGTCCCATCCCAGAACTGCGGGGAAGGGTGGGTTTGAGGCTTAAAATCTGGGACACTGTGCTTGCCTGCAATAGTAGGAGGCTCAGGAATGAGTGAGAAATGAGAAAGATTCCATCAGTATATTTTTTCTTTTCCTTTTTTTATTACTGACATTTCAAGAATAACAGATTTGATGATAAGCCATCAAGATGTCAGGCTGGCTGCCTGGAGCCAAAAGGCCTATGTGGGTTCCTGCAGAGAAACATGGCCCCATTCTTGGCCATCAAGCTAGAGAAACCTCTGTGGAAGATAGCAAAGCGGAGACGTCGGCTGGGCCAGCCTCCAAAGCTGGAAAGGCCGCCAGAGCACTGCAAACCGGGGGAGCTTCTGCCCTCTGGTGGACACCTGTGGTTCTGCAGGAGGGCGATGTGACCCACAGCATGCAGGCTGGGTGGACGGCCTGGCCCAATTTCACCTGCGTATCTTGAACATCTTGAACTCCAGAGCTGACCAGCTGAAAAAGGCCAGCTGGACCCTCGATGCCTTTCTTCTAAAGGCATAAAAGTCTCAACACTGAGATCCTAGCTGGAAGGGTATAGATACCTAAAGCTGAAAGAATAATCCATTTCATTTCTTTCTTTTTTATTTATTTTTTTTGACAGGCAGAGTGGACAGTGAGAGAGAGAGAAAGGTCATCCTTTGCCGTTGGCTCACCCTCCAATGGCCGCCATGGCTGGCACGCTGTGGCTGGCGCACCGCGCTGATCCGATGGCAGGAGCCAGCTGCTTCTCCTGGTCTCCCGTGGGGTGCAGGGCCCAAGCACTTGGGCCATCCTCCACTGCACTCCCTGGCCACAGCAGAGAGCTGGCCTGGAAGAGGGGCAACCGGGACAGAATCTGGCACCCCGACTGGGACTAGAACCCAGTGTGCCGGCGCTGCAAGGCGGAGGATTAGCCTATTGAGCCGTGGCGCCGCCCCATTTCATTTCAACATCTGGCTTGGGTCTAGAACACTGATTGGCAAATTTCTTCTGTAAAGGGCCAGATAATAAATATCTTAGACTCGCGGTCATGCAGTTCCAGCGATTCCACAGTGCCCTGATATGAGAGCAGCCATGGGCAGGAACTTACACGGGTAACTGTGTTCCAATAAAGCTTATCACAGACGCTGATGTTGAAGCTTCCTATCAGCTCCATGTGTCATGAAGTATGCTCCTTTTACTTTTTGAAAACCATCTGAGCACCGCATGGGAGACCAGGATAAGCACCTGGCTCCTGCCTTCGGATCAGCGCAGTGCGCCGGCCGCAGTGCACCAGCCGCGGCGGCCATTGGAGGGTGAACCAACGGCAAAAGGAAGACCTTTCTCTCTGTCTCTCTCTCTCTCACTGTCCACTCTGCCTGTAAAAAGAGACAGAGAGAGAGAGAGAGAGAGAGAGAGAGAGAGAGAGAACCATCTACAGCTGTGAAATCCATGGGTTTAGTTTACAGGATGTGCAACAGCAGGCAGTGGGCTGGGCTGCACCCAGGGCTGTACCTGATTAAGTCCTGCTTTCCAGGGTGGCTGGGCTGAAATCACTGATGCTGCTTCTACACTGCATTGCCAGTTCCCAGGTAGATGCATGGGTGCCACAGGATCTGCTTCCAAAGATCCCAAAGGGTGGTATCAGTCAAGGCTATCAGCTCTCTGGTTTTGAGGTTTAAGGAGCTATCTGTGGGAGAAACTCCAGCTCCAGATTTTACCCTCTCTTTACAGAGAGCTTTGTTTCCATTTAACTTTATATCATTGTGATGAGTGTTTGGCCTAGCGGTTAGGTACCCAGTTAGGATGCTTGCATCCATGTCAGAGTGCCTGGGTTCAGGTCCTGGATCTGTTTCTGATTCCAGCTTCTTGCTAATGTGCACGTGATGCCTCATGTGGTTGGGTCCCTGTCACCTACACAGGAGACCTGGATTGAGTTTCTGGCTCTGGGCTTTGGCCCAGCCCAGCCTTGGTTACTGTTCCACTGTGGGCATTTGGGGAGTGAACTAGCTGGTGCGAGCTCTTTGTCTCTGTCTGTCTGTCTGTTTAGGGTATTGTGGATTACACAGTGGGAGGCAAATGGTTTACATTGTGTGTTTTCTTGGATGTGCACACAGGAATTCTGCAAGGCTGCCTGTGGCCCAATACCTGGTTATTATATATGAGGGGAGAGCTGGGCAGGAAGGGGCAGGCAGGAGACTTTGCTGTACCCCTTGGTGCGTTCTGGCTTTTGAAATCTGTCAACATCTGCCTTGTCTCTTCCTCCCCCCCTTCCCTCCTCTGTCACCTGGGCCTGACCCTGTGAGGTGCTGAAGACACAGAACTCCCAAGTCTCTGGTGAAGGGGGCAGGCACTGGAGGAAAGCTGGTGATGCCTCCAGACAAAGGTGGCGCAGCCCTCAAAGGGAGCTTGGGGAAGTGCTCATGCCTGCCTGCGGGCTTCAGGGGTCAGTGAGAGCAGAGGAAAAGGGGAGGGGGAACCTGGCTGGGGACATGACCTGTACACCAGCCAGAGATGATTCTAGAATGTTGGCTGGTGGCATCTCTGTCACCAATGGAGCCCGGAGTTGCGTGTGAGAGGGGAGAATAGAGAAAAGGTGTGGGTGGCGGAGATGAGGTTAGAAAGGTTGCTTGGGGGCAGTTTGTGCAGAGAAACGTAGACTTTCCCTGGGATACAGGGCTCAATCCTGACGCCTCAGAAGGTACTTGTGGAGGATGCGCAAGCTAGCAAAGCAGAGTGTGGGGCAGTGGCAGCTCCAGGCGGGGGCCCTTGCATCTGCGAAGGGAGAGGCTGGGCTGGTGGAGTGCTGGGTCCCATCCAGGAACTGACTTTTCTGACCAGGGCCAGTGTCTCCTCTCTTTATGCAATCGCTGGTAGCATCCAAGAAGGCTCACGCTGAGCTCTCTCACCAAGGCCCTGCTGCACGAGGAGGTGAGAAACGCATCTGCCCAGGGCTCAGGGGAGAAGCTGCAGCCTGGGACGAAACTACTGGCCTGTGCCTGGGAGTGAGTCAGGGGTGAAACCAGAGCCCGCTGCCCAGCGGGAGGAAAGATGAGATGCGGCAGAAGACTCCTCCCCACCCTGCCCAGATGTTCTGGGAGACTCTGGCTGAACTCTGGGGCACACCCAGCCCCGTTCCTGGCAAGCATGGCAGACCGGAGTGTTCTCACTCCCCGGTTTCTAGCTGCTGTTGCTGCAGAAACGGCATGGGGTGGCTGAGCCCCCTTGGAGAGGGCTCAGAGTTGTCTGCAACAGGCCGGGCACCTGCAAGTGGGTGCCCTGGTGCCGGGGTGCAAGATTCCAGGCAGAAGTTTGGCATTGAAACTTGGCGGCTCTGACGGGGCCAGAGCAGCTACAGTTGACGCTGAGGGCGGATCTCAGTCCACTTGCATATGAAATCAGTGAGATAATGAATGTGCAAACATTGGGAAAGTCGCCAAACTTTGCATTGCACCCCGTCCCACTGCTCTTCCACCAGCGTTTCCCACTTCACTTCCTGTCCTACTGTTGCCCCAGCATCCTCTATGCCTTTCCCCCTTGCTCGGTCCTCCGCTCACAGCTCATCAGCCGCTGGACGCTGGACGTGGCTGACAGCATTTCTGAGCTGGTTCCTGAGGCCCTCCCCTTCCACTTCTGCTGCTCTGCTGTAGACCAGGCCCCGCCTCTCTTGCTTACACTTGAGTAAGAGAAATGCATCCACTCCACCTCCCTTTTCTTTTTTCCTTTGAGTTCATCAGTCACATGGGTCATCTAAGACTTAGTCATCTTAGAATATACTCTTGAAGATTTCACTCCTCCAATCCAAAACTTTTACAAACTTTCTACTGCCTGCAGGGTCATAAACTCTAAAGCCTCCTGATGCGAGCTTCCTGGATTACCCCACTTCCTCGTGTTCACCAAGATCCCCCGAGACCTGCCATGGTTTTCTGCCCACTGTGGCTTTGCTCAGGCCATGCCATCTGCCTAGAATGTCTTCCCTGACAAATTGTCCCCCCTTGAATTTCAAAGTTCTTAAAGAGTTGCGGATACGTTATCGATGGCATGGAATCATATTTTAGATGCATCAAAAAGCTTTCCTTTTAGTAATCTCAGATTTGTGCAGCAAATATTTATTTTGTGGGTTGGAAAAGAGTTCACTGTTTACTTACTTGGGTACAGGATCTAGAGGTACCAGGATTAGGGGTAAAAAAAATCCACAATCATAATCCTAATACTGGTGCAAAAGAATATGTCTAGACAGGCTTTTCTCTTTTTGCCCTTTGTACCAGGAAGCTCAGAGGAGATCAGACTCTCAATTGCAGTGTTCATTTGCTCACTCCAGAATTCACTATACCAGGTGCCAAGTATACACTAAGAACTATATTAGGGGCTGGTGGTGTGGTGCAGTGGGTTAAGCTGCTGCCTTCAATGCCAGTATCCCATATGGGCATCAGTTTGGGTCCTGGCTGCTCCACTTCTGATCCAGCTCCTTTCTAATGAGCCTGAGAAAGCAGCAGAAGATAGCCCTAGTGCTTGAACCCCTGGACCTACTTGGAAGACCTGGATGGAGTTCCAGGCTCCTGGCTTTAGCTGTTGAGGCCATTCAGGGAGTGAACCAGCAGATGGAAGATCTCTCTTTCTCTCTGTCCCTCCCTCTTTCTCTGCAACTATGCCTTTCAAATAAAAAATCTTGTTTTTTATAAAAATAATTATGTTAGATCAAACAATGTCACCATAGTTCCTGCCCCAAAGACATAACTATTAACTATTACATTTAGCACTTTTGCATTATCATTTTCTCTGCTCCCAATGTTATAATTTTATTTTAGTAATTAATTTCATGTTCACTAAAATTAAAAAGAGATAAGATGCAGTCAATATATAAAGGTAAAAATATTCAAATACTGCTAATGGGGCCACACATTTGATCTCCACTGTCAAAAATTCTGTATTTGGGGCTGGTGCTGTGGCGTAGTAGGTTAAGCCTCCCTCTGTGGTGCTGGCATCCCATGTGGACATTAATTCCGATACAGCTCCCTGCTGATAGCCTGGGAGGGCAGTGGAGGATGCCCCAAGTGCTAGGGCCCTTGCACCCATGTGGGAGACCCACAGTAGGCTCATGGCTCCTAGCTTCAGATCCACCTAGCTCCAGCTATGGGGAGTGAACCAGCGAAGGGAAGACATCTCTCTGTGTCTCTCCCTCTCTTTCTGTAACTCTGCCTTTCAAATAAATAAATATTAAAAAAAAATAAATTCTAGGGGCCAGCGCTGTGGCGTAGCGAGTAAAGTCACCGCCTGCAGTGCTGGCATCCCATATGGGCACTGGTTCGAGACCCGGCTGCTCCACTTCTGATCCAGCTCTCTGCTATGGCCTGGGAAAGCAGTAGAAGATGGCCCAAGTCCTTGGACCCCTGAACCCGCAAGGGAAGACCCTGAGGAAGCTCATGGCTCCTGGCTTTGGATCAGCGCAGCTCTGGCTGTTGAGGCCAACTGGGGAGTGAACCAGCAGATGGAAGACCTCTCTCTCTCTGCCTCTTCTTCTGTCTCTGTGTAACTCTTTCAAGTAAATAAATAAATATTTTTTAAAAATAAATTCTATATTTTTGTTCTTTCATTATAGGTGCTTTCCTAAAGTCAATGAAATCTATAAATATAACTGATATACAGTTTGATCCAATCAGTGATTTTGTAGGGCTTTTCTTTTTCTGTTTTACCTTGTAAACACAGAATAAGCTTGATATTCTCTCACAACTCAAATATGAGCTACAAGTTACGTTTTGTAAGATGATTTGCTTTCTGTTTCCAGAAAAGAATTATAATTTTTTAAAAGTTCATTTCAATATTGATAGTATTTCTATGTCACTCAAATCCTGCATGGAAACTGGATACGACATGGTAGTGGTTAAATAAGTTAGCACTTGAGTAAGCAAGGCATATCAAGGCATATCAGGGTAGACGTATGTGTGACCAGGGTCCGTTTGAGCATCCCTGTGCATTAATGTCCTCAGTGTGTGGAGTTGCAGGTGGAGGTCCCTTCCTTCCAGGATTACCTATGGGAAGCTGGCGTCCTGCTAGGGAGAGAGTGGAAGTGGTCTTCGCACCTGTTTCAACCTAGAGTTTGTCTTGACCTTTTGCCTCTGCCGAAACACTGCCTGCCTGTGGGGCTTGGACACCCCAGCACTGCAAAAGGTTTCTGTCAGGTTCCCAACCTGCTTCCCTTGGCCTTCAGTCCAGGGGCCTTTGAGTAATCCACCCACATGTTTACTGCATAACAACTGAATTGTCCTGGCATGGAAATTAGGCCCAGGAGCCAACAGACCTCACCTCTTCATAGATCTCTCGTTTGGATTCCTAAAGTGTTCTATCCTTGTGTCTCATCTTCTAATCTCCAAGCCCCCACCCCTAGGGTACCCTGGATAGGTGTCAAAGAGGGCCTGACAGGAGTGCGGGGCTCATGCAGGGGGCCTACAATCTGCAGCCTTGCCAGGAGCTGGTGGGGTTGCACCAAAAGCATTGGCATGTCAGTGGTGGCCAGAACCAAGAGCCAGATGCCCCATGAACTTCACTGACCGCCAAGGACTGTTTTCAATCCACTTTAGTTTAATTTGAATCACATTCTTTGGACACCTATGTCCAATTGCTAGGTAGTAGGGCTGTGGACTTAAATAAAATGCTGCCCTGGAGGAGCTTATTGTTCAATGACGATGAAATTGATAATGATAGCAGCTATGTCATTGATCCCTTGCTACATGCCTATGACTGTGCTTGGTATTTTGTATACACTGTTTTATTTAGCACACAAACACCTCAATAATTCCCTCTATATATCATATTGGGAAACTGAAGCTTGGGGAGCAAGGGCAACATAAGTGGCAGAGTTAAGGATGGATTTTAACTCTGACATCAGGACCCACCATTCTAACTGCAAGGCTCCCCTCCCAGCCATTAGAGCACTGCCTATTCCAGGCATAGAAACACCTCAGTCACACAGTGACAGCTGCTGTCATTCGGCACACAGACATGGTCTGAATGCTGGCATGGATTCTGTTTGCTCATGAAAATGGGGCAAAGTCAAGGTGATTTTCCTTCAACAAGCAATATACACTTGTTCGTGGGGAATTTAGGAAGTGACCTAAAGGATATTGGAATGATAAGTTGATCTGACTGTTGGGTGTTTCACACTCACCCTCTCTAGTAACTGTCACAAAAACTCTGGAGCATTCTCTTATCCTTTCCATATACAGATAAGGAAACAGAAGCATAGGTTGAACAATTTAGGGTCAAGTAGCTTGCAAATGTCAGAGCTGGAGTTTGAATGCAAGTCTTTTGAAAGCCTACACCTGCTCTCTCTAGCACACTGAGTCACGGCATGGAGAAGTCCAGCAGAAGCACTGTGCTGTGCATAGGAGAATCACAGAGGTGTCTGACTTAGATCCTGAGAGAGCTCACAGTCGAGCATGGAGACCAGGATAGTAGGTATGTGGCTATTTCCACTGTAAGGTCCAAAGGCTGCACTGTATGGCTGGGAGTGTGGCACTGTAGAATGGTTGAGAGGATGGCTCCTGGAGTCAGACAGACCTGGGATTCATCCTTGGGTTTAAATGGTATCTGTGCAGGTCTGGCTGAGCTCCATCTTTGCCCAAGGCTGTTCTTACTGTGTTGGTAGGAGCATCTGTCTTACACTTAGGGAGAGATCCACATTTGCACCATGTGACTTCCTTCCTTTTCCAGTAGCTGGCTGGGATGTCCCCTTTCACCCTAGAAAGTGCTGAGGTGCCTGTCCTCCAGCTTTGTTGAGAGATCTGAACGTTAACACAGGACCAGGGGCTCACGGGAAAAGAAATCAGAGCTCAGGGTAGCATGGAGTTCAAGTGTATCCCTTCTCTAGCCAGCCTCTGGATGCCTCTGTTACAGTATTGCTGTCTCTGTCTGGGCAGTACTGTATCTGCTTCTTCTCCTCTTGCTAGAAATGCACTTTGACACTTTGTAACAAATAACACAATTTTCCCTTTGTGTTTCCCTTAATAAAACACAGAAACGAGAGCAAGAAGAGGAAAGTAAAAAAACATGTTCCTGTCATCTCCACTCTACAGCAGGAAGTCTGTCCCCTCCCTCTCCTCTTCCCTCCCACCAAGCATCAGTCTCTGACGCCCTCATCCCCAAGTCTCTCCCCAAATCTCAGCCCAGAGACTTGTGAGTCTAGTGTGTTTCATTTGTCTGTTTTCTTCCACAAAAGGGACAGGTCCACAGCAGGTCTACAGCCCATCTACAAATTGCATTTTGACCTCAGACAGAAGATAAGGCAGAGTGGGATCTGGGGGCCTCCTATGTGAAGAGCTGCCCCTAGGTTCACAATGGGCCCCAAAGATATTCCCCATTCACTGACCCTTGTAACTTCTGCCAATGATGGCAGCTTCCAGACCAACCTGACAAGGCCTCACAATTCCCCCCTCAAAGTAAAGTACTAGGTTTAAGACATGGTTCCCAGATCTCTTGGGATCTGCTTGAAGATGCAAGATTCCCAATGTTCACAACAGAGCCCTATCTCTTGGCAGCAAACAGTGCACGCTGCCACACTCGGCCCATATGCTAACTGTACAAGTGCAATGTGGCAGATATGTGTCTTTATCAGCCCATGTAGAAAAGGACTGAGAAGGTTTTGCTCCTAAGGCATACAGTGTGGGTCAACAGCAGTCACTGGAAATGCTGACCTGAAATCTGGTCGCCTTGATGGGTATTTCATTCCCCCAAGAAAGGAAATGAGACTCTGAACACATCATCACCAGAAAGTTGTAATGGGTCTGGGAGCCATAACTTGGAGACACAGAAAAGCTGTATCAGGTTTAGAGAAGAGTGGACAGAATAGACAGCTATCCCCTCATCTGAAGGTTTTGAAAGCAGAATCTGACTTTGTGAATGGGTGACCTTGAGGAATCAATGAATCAGAGGGTGGGAACTTTCAGAAAATCTATTTTGACCCATTGCAAACTAAATAGTTGGACCAGAGGTGCTTGAAATCACTTCCACCTCTAAAAGCACAATTTGGGGAAGGATCTCTTCTGAATGCCATTCACCTCATTTTCACAAATGCATCTTTCCATTAAAAGAAGGACTCCAGATTATCTGTCATAAAAGACTTCAGGATAGTGACTCTGTGGACACTTCTTTCGTTAGAAGGCAAAATGACAGCATCTGAGATCAAAATGGAGCACAAGGCATGATCAGGACGTTCCATTTGTCTGTCCACCCATCATGTCACTGAAATGGCTAGGACTGAAGCAAATCTGTCCTGGGCAGGAGTGGGATTCATGATCTCCACCTGGCAGAGGTGAAATAAATTGTAAAAAATTAAATTTTTTAAAAAAGAAAGAAACCTCAAATAAATTGTAACAAAGAAAACTCCATCATCAGCCAAGTCCACACCTAGGCACCACTAGGCAGTTGGAGTTGGAGTTAGCACACTCTAAGCTGTCAGGGCTGCTGCCCAGCCTGCTGGCTTTTCAGATCATGTTGCACAGGGTCTTCAAGCCAGATGTCAGGTCCTGATGTCCAGAGAGTCAAACCAATGGCCCAAACTCAGTGGCAGACCTGGGAATGGAAATTGAGGTCCTCACAATCCTGCCCCTCCCCTTCTCTGCAGGGCTTCCTACCTACAGCGAGAGTGCCACTCGTCCCTCAGCCAAGGAAATGGTATTTGCTCAACCCATCTGTGTGCCTGGCTCTACACGAACAACAGCAGCTTCTAATGTGGTCATGAGACCCGGTCCCCATCCCGAAGTGCCCAATGGCCAGCTGGGGAAAGACATTCCTACCCAAAACTTGTGTAATCGACACTAATCAGGCTGTCTTCCAGATGCAAGAACTGTTGGAAAAAGCTGGGTCTCAGAACAAACAAGAATCTATCCACTTTCCAGATAGTTGCTACCACAGGAACATTCTTACTGCTAGATCAATGTATTACATAGATTCAAGACCTTCAGTGGAACCAAAATTCTGTTGGCCATTTGCAAATTTCCCTTATGGTTGTATTTTCTCTACTTCACTTTGTTTTTCTTGGCAAATTTCCCCCTATATTATCCTCAGGATACTTGTGTGTGTATATACATACATACATATACATATACATATATATAAATACACACACACACACACACATATCACACCCTGCCCAGGCTGGGGTGGTTGTAAGGACAAGGTCAGGTGTTAAGAAGCATGCCACAAACCATCTGAGCCATGTCAGAGAAATCTCCCAGCCATGCCAAGCCCCAAAGACTCATCTGAAACAATGGATAAAACTATTTGTTCTACCTTCCTCATAGCTTTGTTGGAGAGATCAAGCAAAATTATGTACCTGAACCTACCCTGAAAAGTACAAAGTCGTCTTCAGCTGTAGGGTATTACAGTCTTCAATCTTTCCCCCTTGTCTCTCTGAAGTCAGCGTTAGCTGGTGCCTGCTGGTGGCACACACGATGGCAAGTGGGGTCACTGCTCCCCTGGGACAAGCTGCTGACTTCACTTTCTCCTTAGAACTGAGGAAGGGCCCAGGCCTTGGAGACAGCCATGGAGAACCCTTGCCACCTGCCATGTCTTCTGGTTCACTTCGTCAAGGTGCCTCCAATTCTAAGTGAGCTCTGTCCAGTTTAGGAACTGTATGGCCCCTGGAGAATCCCACTGAACTTGGGACATGGCTTCCAGGGGGCTCCGTGTTGTTCCCCTCACCTGTACTGTTGGAATAACAATTGCCTCCACTTCACAGTGTTGTAAAGACTGAACGAGTTGACTATGGGACCACGCCTGGCAGGAAACTAAGTGTTCCACTAACATCAGCCAGTGCTACGGTGGATTTGTTGAGAGTGAGAGTCTGCTGCCTCCCCTGGGAGGGGCTGCAGGTCTGACATTGTGAGCTCAGGTAGATGGTTCAGGGAACTGAACGCTTTCTCCCCCCCAGGTACTGAGTTTCCCTAAGGGCGTCCCCTTAGCTGACTCTGCTCAGTGCCTTGGCGAGTTCATCCTCAGAGGGTCAGAGCCCATCTCTCCACAGACCTGGTTCAAGCGTCAGCTGTGGGTCCCATAGCTTCCCAGTGGAAGTTGGGAACTTGCCGGAGCTCCTGGGCGACGGAGAAGGGGTTGCCGGCGCCTGCAAGTCACACGCGGCCAATAGCTCGGGGCACTCCCCGCCGCCGGTGTGGGCCGCCGCGCTGTTACCGCTAGCGGTAAGTGGCTGAAGAGCGGCCGCGGGCCAGGTGGCGCGCAGAGCTCGGCGGAGGCCCTGCCGGGGCGCCCCGAGGTAACAGTTCCACGTGGAGGGGAGGAAACTTTGCGCGCCCGGGAGGTTGTGGCGGCGCAGGGACGCAGTGGGCTGCGGCCGCGAGATCGGCGGCTCAGCCAGGCAGGGAAAGAGAGCCCCGCAGCCCGGCCGCGGGACGCGCTCCCAGCCCCCCGCCCTGCGCACCCCACCCCCTTTCCTCGGCCGCGCACGCAGCGCAGCGGCCCCTGTCAGAAACGGCGGGATCCGCCCGGCGAAGCAGGGCCGACTTGCACCCAGGACCCTGGGCCTCCGCCTTCTCCGCTAAGCCTCGGAGAAGCATCCGGCCCTCCCCTCCCCCTGAAGAGCGACGCGGGCGGGCAGGACGTCCCGGGAAGGCCGGCCGCTCGTGGCCACGTCCTGGCCCGGCCCGGGCGCGCCGAGGAGCAGAGCCAGGGGCCGGCGTTCGCTCCGGCTCCCTCTCCGGCGCGCCGGAGCCGGGGGGTGGCTGCTCGGGCTGCATCGGCGGGGGCAACGCCTTCTCAGACCGGAGCTTCCCGCGGCGCTCCGCAACTCCACTCCGCTCTGGCAGCGGCGAGCTCGCCCGCCCATCAGGTAAGGAAGGCTGCCCGTCCTGGGCTCTGGCTCTGGCGGGCGTGTTTCTGAAAGTGGAATTGAAATGCATCCAAGAGTGAGCCGGGCCAGTCCCGGCTCCTCCCCGAGGCGACTCCTCTGCTCCTCCAGACATTCCCGGCACTGGCCGACCGGCGGGAGGACCTCCCCACGCGCCCCGCAAGCCAGCTCCCGCGCGCCCCCCAGCAGCGCGCCGCGCCAGGAGTCCGGAAGCAAGAGGGACGCTCCGCAAGTCCCTTACCCTGCCCCTTCCCGAGCCCAGGCAGGTGAGGGCCCACCCAGGCGACCGCGGCAAAGGGTTGCACATTCCGTCGTCCCGCGTGCTTGGGCCCGGCCGCGCGAGGGAGGACACCCAATGCTGTGATGCCCATCACACCGCAGCAGCTGGTTTCCCGCAGACATCTCCCTAGGGCCCGCGTTCGTACAGGTTGGGGCGGAGCCGGACTCGGGATGGGAAACCTGAGGCTGGGGACAGGGGAGGAGGGTTGGAGTAGGAGAAACGCAGTTGGGGGGCGGAGGCCTAAATACAAAACGCGTTGACTTCAAGTGAAATCAGATCAGTCTGAGCAGTTCGCTGCGCCTCGTCTCTCTCCTCCCATCCCTCACTGCTCTTGGCTGGACTCTATCCCCCCGGCTCATTCTGGTGGCCCTGGACACTCCCTCGGTCTTTTCCCAGGGGTGTGGCAGCTGCGGGCGCCGAGTCCCGGGGGCACGGACGCCAGACGCCTGGTTTCCTCTCCACTTACAGGTTCTCCCGGCGCGGCCCGAACATGCTGGACGGCCTGAAGATGGAGGAGAACTTCCAGAGCGCCATTGAGACCTCGGCCTCTTTCTCCTCACTGCTGGGTGAGTGTTCAGGCCACGCGCCCCGGGCGCACCTTATTTCCGCCAGGTCCGGAGCTTGGAGCCCAGCTCTCTGGGACCCGCTAGGCGACCGAGGAGCTACAGTCCCTCTTCCCGCACTCAGCTGAGCCCACTCCCTGGCTCCGTCAGTCCTCTGGAGTCGTCCCTCCCCAAATAAAACCCACAAGCCGCCCCAGGTCTCAGGCGCGGGGCACTGAATTCCCTCTAGTCGAGAGGAGCGGAGAGCTAGTTCATAGGCGTCTGAGTGGCAAGTGATTAAAAGTACCCAGGGCTGGGTTTTTTTAATCACGGAGCTGATGGACGTCTCTTAAATGCCATCCTTCCTCGGAGGCCTGTGTCAAGCATCTCAAAGCCGAGGCCGGGAGCGCCCAAGTTCGAAGCAGCTTCTCGCCCCCACCAACCCCAACCCCAATTTCAGTCTTGGGCACGGCCGAGGGGCTTTTCCGGGCCGGTGGGCAGCGCAGCGCGGGGATTAGCCCGCGCGGCGGGGCCCTCGCTTCGGCTTTAATTAACTGGAGCTAGATCTCAGGTCCAGCGGGTCCCTCCACCCCCGCCCCAACCCCTCGGTGACCGCGGAGGAGCAGCGAGTCAATGGCCCCCGAAGGGCGTCAGGCTCGGGGCTCCCAGAGTTGAGGCCAAGGGTTCTCATTACCGGGTTTTACCCCGCCCATGGCGCTTTTCAGGTTTGGGGAGCAGGTGTTTTATGTTTAGGGATTTTTTTTTTTAAGCGGGAAGGAGTTTTTCGTTTTGTCGTTTCAATCTCTTGGCTCTTTCCCTCCCTCGGGACCGCCATGGCCATGGTTAAAACGTTTCGGCTGGAGACACTTCATACAGAGAGGCATCCCCAGGCTCCCCACACTCCAGACGAATCAAAATCACGCACCTACACCTAGAGCTCCCTTCTTCCAACGCGCCTTTCCGCAACCTCCGAACCTAGGGGCCCCGGCTCGGCGGGAGCTCCTGGGGATGTCCTCCACAGGCGTCACATTTAGCCCGGAGCCTCCCGCCTGGCCCACGTCGGCTCCCAACGTCCCAGTCGTGGCCGGGGACGCCGAGACCCGGCTGAAAGAAAACAGAAGGTTCGCCTTGAGAACCAGCTCGCTGCTTCTCCTGGCCCTCCTTGCCAACTCCCCAAAGCCACCCGCTCCGCTTCCAACTCCGAAGGAGAAAGCGAGAAGTGTATTGCAGGGAAATGGGCCGGGGTCTGCCTTTTGGCACAGCATGCGCAAGGGCATTGTTACCGTGGGACAGGGCCACCTTGAAATAGCTGTGAAATGTGCCACCCAAGGCGGCCAAGTAGCACCCCGAAGAAGGCACCTCTGCTTCCTCAAGCTCAAGGAACCAAACAAATACTCCAGGGAGCAGGACAGAACGGTTCAAGCCACGCACCGCTACTGCGCGTGCCCGACTGACATAGGGAGTCCGGGCCGGAGGTCTCCAGGCGCGGCTTTTTAACCGTTTGTTTTTTCTTCCCTGTATTTTGACGCTTCTTAATTACGAACAACCCATCTGCAATTTGCACGGCCGCCAAGAGGCAGCAGTTGGGTGTTCGTTGGTTTGAAGAACACTGTGCCTGCCTGGGGGCGACGTGGTATTTTTTTTCCCGTGTACCCACGGGACATTTTAAGAAGATAAAAGAAATTTTAAAGTCTGTTCCAACCCCCCCCCCCAAATAAAATTGCGTTTTAACGAAAGAAAAAAGCGGATGGTTCTTACTCATTCTTTGTTTAAAAAAAGTCAAGACAGACAAGCATAGTGAGTGATTTAGATTAATTAAGATGCGATAAACCTGGGAGCGCACATTTATTTTTAACCTAATTTTCCAGGATGCGCTCACGCTCGCGCGCATACCTGGGTACGTTTGACAATTAAGAGCTGCTTATTAATTTCTATCGCCTCCCTAACTAGGAACGAACTTCCCACGAAGTCCTGGTTTGTTAGAAACGCCGCCACTTAGATTGGCTAGATTTTTCCAAGTCCCAGCTTGGTTGATGAGTTGAGCACTCTCCCGGGGATGGGGGCATGCTGGAGCCCGGGGTGGGGGTGGGGGATCCGTGGGCCTGAAGGAATGGAGAGCGGGTCTCCACTGGGTTTTGCGGGGTTGACCGGCTCACCCGCGATCTCTGTTGCGGCTGCAGGCAGAGCGGTAAGCCCCAAGTCTGTCTGCGAGGGCTGTCAGCGGGTCATCTCGGACAGGTTTCTCCTGCGGCTTAACGACAGCTTCTGGCATGAGCAGTGCGTGCAGTGCGCCTCCTGCAAAGAGCCCCTGGAGACCACCTGCTTCTACCGGGACAAGAAGCTCTACTGCAAGTATGACTACGAGAAGTAAGTGGCCGCGCCACCGAAGCGCGCCCTCCGCTTCGCCGTCGGTTGCGTCGCGACTTCGACCTTTCTTTACCCTCTCCTCTTCCGAGAGGGACCCACACTCCAGAGACAACTCCCCTGCACCCGCGCCCTGTGTACAGCCCTGGACAGCGGGGATCAGCACCAGTGAGCGCAGCCTTGGTCCCCGCACCGCAGAAGCGCGCGCTGTGGTCGCTGTCCCGGATCTGCTCACTTAGCTTTCAGTTCTCTTTAGGCCTTATTTCCTTGATTCGACCGTTCCCAGCCGCCACTGCTTTGGGGTCTCTGACCCTTGTGGGCTTGGTCTCCCTGTTTACCTGGTGCCCCTGGGGGTGGGCTGGGGTGGAATGTGGGAATTATCAGTGACGCTTGCCTCTTTGCTGGTTCCCGCTCCATCTAACTCAGGTGTCTGGGTCACCCTCGTGCTGGTGCGGGGCGAGGAGGCTGTCAGGAGCCCCTGGCTTCTGTCCCCTGTGTGCTGTGTCCTGTTCGGTTTTGTCCACTAGAGTCGGGACGCTGCTGCAGCTCCGAGCTAAGCGCATGACCGGTTGCTTTGCCTCTCCCTGTCCCCCTTCGTCCCCTTTTCCCCCTCGGGCGCAGGGGCGGTTAGGACAGAAATTGGGGACCGACAGAAATTGGGGACCGACCTGACGCCCCCTCCTCGATCCTGCGCCTCCACCCTAGCTGCGGTCAGGGTGTGTTTTGCTGCCTGCCAACGCGGCGGGCTCCTGCCAGTGGACCTGCACGTTCTGGTGTGTTCGAGGAGGATTCCGAGCCAGGTGTTTAAGAAAGTGGATTATTTCGAATCTACGTTTCTGTAATGCCTCAAACCTGAAGGAGAACAGGCAGTGGGAGCTAGACAGATTTTCTTGTTCTCGCCGGGCAAGGAACTCAGAGGATAAGAGGAGAGGGAACTAATTTTTCCTTGTGACAATAGCTAATGAGTAGGAGCATTGGCTTTGCAGGGCCGTGGAGGGGTTTGAAGGAGAGAGAAGTGGCTGAAAGGGAGGCCACTGTTTTGATACATTAGGGCTGGGAGCTGTAGGCGCGCGTGTGCACGCGCAGAATTTTGAATAAAAGGATCTGCACTTTATGATGGCAGCCCAGGGAGGGTTGGCGTGCATAGAAAAGCAGTTCCAGGGAAAACACAGTGAAAGCGGGTGTGCGACAGCACCCAGAAAGAGCAGAAAAATGTTCGTTTCTATGTTGTCAGGACTATGAGACTTACCACACAGGATCAGAGGTATTAGACTTACGGACAACACTAAAATTATTTGCACTATGCAGAGTTCTTTTGCCACAAAGCGCTTGAATTTTACCCCTACGTGGAGAGTACCCTAGGCATTTTTTAGTATTGTCTGGGGAAAATAATACGTCTGCATTTTTCAGAACGAAAAAGAATATGTGCCCAATCTTGGATGAGTTGGGATAGTACAGAAAAATGTAAAGAAGTGAGCACTCCACGAAGTAGTTATTATGGTTAGCATTTTTTGAAAGCAGATGTACCCGTGTCTGTTCTTGCTAGTCTGTCTATTGCCACAGCGACTTGAGTGTAAAAGCACACAACCTTTAGGTAATGAAGTGGATTTCACCCACACAGCTCCATGTATCATCTTCGGATAAAGCTGTGGGCTGGATTGCTCGCTTTTCTCTCGCGTTTCTCATCTGAGGGTTTTGTTATTGTGTGGACCCAATCTTTATCTTTCTGCTTACCAATCACTGAAGTGTCCACATCCTTCAGGCACAACAGGAGCAAACTCAGAAGTATCGGAGCTTAGGAAAGGATTTGAGTTGTGAATTTCTATTCTGTTTGTTAAAAAAAAAAAAATCACGAATCAAAGAAGGCTTAAGGGTCAACACAGCTGTCTGGCCGTCAGATCTTCTTTAAGGAAGTCAGGCTGTGTCAAGAGGAGAAGAAACAGTTGTTGGAAAGTACTTAACACAACAATGTCCCTTCCAGCTCAGCCCTTCAGGTTTGGTGGGGTTTGGGCTTATTAGCCCACGAGGGTCAGTTCTCCCCGCACAAAGCTATTTCTGCAAAGGGAAAATTGCAGGGATCAACTTGCCAGCTGTTGGCCAGAACTAAGAAGATTTCATAGAGGGGTGTGACCTACATTGTTCAGAAAGGTGTTGATGTTACAATGGAGGCTTATAATTTTCATGTAAAAATCTAGTTTGAAGCAATCTTGTTGCTGGTACTCTTTTGCTCATGGCACCGTCATTACTGGTCTGTGCCCAGCCTTTCCATTGCTTCTTAGATTCACTTAGATGAATTTGTTCCTTTTTAAAAATTCCCCTTTTCTCCTCTGTTCCACATCCCAATTTCTACTCTTCTTCTAATAAAATAGCATTTTAACTTATTTGATAATCTGAATGGTATTAACCTCTATGATAGTGGCTGAATGAGAGAAAGAAAATTGCTTTTTGTTGTTATTTAGGCAGAGGGCACAT
Source organism: Oryctolagus cuniculus (assembly GCF_051225735.1). Lineage (NCBI taxonomy): Eukaryota > Metazoa > Chordata > Mammalia > Lagomorpha > Leporidae > Oryctolagus > Oryctolagus cuniculus. Next base: position 33,789,589 of record NC_142873.1, read on the forward strand.
TCCTTTATTCAACAAGCTTTTTATTGGGCTTCTATATGCAAAACTTTGGACTAGGTGAGGAGAGAATATTCAGAAGTCAAAAGCCTGCCTTCAGGAGACTTCTAGCCTAGCACTTTTTTCCATCTGTGTTGTTTTAACTGGCACCTATTTCTTGAAAGTCTCCTCTGTAAGAGTGCAGGACTCAGTATTGCCCAGAGGCCATGTGGGATGACCAGGCTTTTATCCCCAAGGGGGACACAACCCAACTCTACACAATAGCCAGGACAGAATCACACCTTTCCTCCCTACTGCATTTATGAAAGTAACTTTGCCTTTTTTGGGGGGTGGAGAGGGGAGGTGGATCTTTTAAAAACTAGAAGCCCAGATAAGATAAATGGAGAGGAAAATGAGATGGAAGTTAAGTGGTAGGGCAATGATGAGATCTTAAATTATGGGGCACTTGAGAAAGAGTGTATGTTCAGGCAGCATCTTCCTCTCCAAAATTAATAACGTCCAAATGTTATTTCTACACATTGAAATGAAAGGCTAATAAATGGTTCGTTTGAAGTCTTCAATGGGCTTATATATTAACAGAGTGGGCTTGTAATTGTCTTAGCCGTTTGTATGTGCATTTCTGGGTGTTGGGCAGTTCTGCATTTGGATTATTGACTGTGTATTCATGGTATCAGGCAGCCAGTTAAAAAGGTGAAAACTGTATTTTAACACTTAGTTGTTATATATTCATAATGTCAAACATCAAGCTTTTCTAATAAAAAAAAACCAACAAGGGCATCTTGGGCACAGGACAGCTCATTGGAAAATTTCAGAATGTCATATTCATGCATTATGACACCCTTTAGAATACATGTATCTTCTGATTATCCAAAGCAAGCATTTAAGGCAAGAGTGGCCAACACTGAGTTGTGAACCCTCAGAGAGTAAAACTGCAGTCCACATCTGCTGTTCAATAAGTCGTGAAAGAAATCTAGCTTGGTTAGGTGGGATGATGGCATTTACAAAGCTGATGAAGATGTGCCATATCGCATCAAGCATCGGGGTGCTATAGGTGTGGATGTTGAGGGGCTGGAGTCAGCTGTCTCCCCGTTCCTGAAAGCTACCAGACAACCCAAATATTTTCCAGCCTGCGGGACTTCTATTTATATGGCTGTTGTTCCCCATTTAACTGAGTCCTCTGCGATCTAGTTAGTTTTGAGTTTTCCCTGAATTTGTTCCAAAGAAATGCTGTAGCTGGACTTAAGTCTGAGACAGAAGAGACTGCTGAATAACAGGAGTGTGGTAATACAATGGATAATTAAGCCTTCTGGAAAGGATCCCACATTTAAATCAAGTTTATATTGTTTCTTTCATGTGCCTGGCAGCTTGGTGGGTCAGGCGGGGCCCTCTCCCCTCACATATGAAGTTTATCATTATCCTCTGGATTGTTCTGGACATCTAAGGAGCAGTGTGGGATAGTATTGCTGTCATCAGGGCTGTTCTCACAGCATCATAACTCCCCACATGTCAGCAAATCACAGGCCTTGGGAAACCTTTCCTCAGAGGGCTGGTCCATGTTTTCTTTTCTTTCTCCTGGAGCAGCCCAATTTTCCAAAGAAAGTGGCTGAAATGGGGGAAAGTGGATATCACATGTAGATCTTTCTCTTTATCCTTTTTTTTTTTTGACCTACTGATTGATTGACAGCCTTGGGGAGAAAACAATTTTAGTAATGATCTCTATTAGGGTCAGTAATGAGTGAATTCTGCATTTTATCAATGTGGTGTAGGCGGAATGTGTGTGAAAGGAGGAGTTAGTTTGATTTTATTACTGTGACATTACTTGGAGATCAGAATTGGGCATGCAGTTACTCATAAAAGAAACCCAAGATAAAATTACAGAGGCAATTGTTAGAGTTTTGCTCTACTTTATCTTTTGTTGGCCCCACTCCTGGCACAATAAAATTTAAGGAACATGAAAATCAAACACAGCTAGGTAATAAATTGATGTCTGCATTGAATTGTAGGAGGCTTACCTCAGAATAAGTGCGGTGCATGGATTGTGGCTGTGTTCGAGCAGGCAGACTTAGCTCTTTTTGTTTTTGGTTTTAATTTTAGAGGGTGATTGGAAGCATTTTCTGCTTGTAGGTGCTTTCTCTTTCTATATGTGTTCGTTCCTGGTTGATACTTTCTCGGAATGTCAGACATAAAATTCTGAAATAAAATTAGATAGCAGGAGTTAATAGTGTTATGGAAATTAGAATTCTAAATATGAACATTGCTTTTGATTGTAGACTTATGCAGTGTTTTGATCCTTAGATAAATGCAACACTTTAAAAAAACAGTTATTTTCCTCTTTGGTGTTACATTCAGATTTCTGACAATTCATTGTCTTGCCTTTTAGTTTCATTTTTCTTATTTACAACTTCTGTATTAACTAAAAGACTGTTACCAACTTAAGGGAAGTGTCTTTGTTGTAGCTTTTCTGGTTTTCAGAAGGTTTTTGGAGCTAATGATTGGGTCCTGTTTTTCTGATGAGAACAATTCATTTATTAATTCATCAGCTAATTTTTTAAGGTCAAAGAAATTATTTGGGTTATGGTGTTTAGAAGTGAGCAAAGAGCCAAGGGTTTAAAATACTCATTACACAACCAGAAGTTTATTTAAAGTTCTTAGACTAAATGCATCTTACAAAATGTTATTGTTGAGTTTTATCAAGTTCATGTTGATTTGATTATCAAGTACACAATTGTGCCACACTGGGAATGAGTGATGGGAAACAAAGTGCCGTCATGTCCATAGTAGACAGATTTAGAAGAAATTTCTGCCTTACCTACAGTGTTAGCTCTACTGGTTTTTCATTTTTTAAAACATGTTGTGGAAGTGATTTTTAAAATGCTCTTTCACATCTCCAGAGAGAGTTTCTTAGGTAAGTTACTTGCAGGGTGAGATAAAGCAGGTTGGGGGCTGGATGGAGTGGGGCTTTCCTTGGGAGAGCCTTGATCTGTTCCCAACAGGCCGGAGACTTCTCCTTAGGAATACCCTGAATGCTTTTCTGGAATTCTCTTAGGGATGTCAGAACAGTGTTGTTGCCAGCAGCTCTTTTAGACTTGGTTTGGGGAGGTAGCGATTTTAGGAACAATTTTTAGAAAAGGTTCCTGAGTGACCGTCAGAGAGAACAGAGGAAAAAAAGACCCTTGTCTATCTCATGTCCCTGGGAGTGGCCTGTTTGCTGGAAAGAGCATCCGACTTCATGTTCCTTAGGATTTGCATTTTCTCCTTAGCCTCTTTGCCTAGCATGATATGGGACATTTTAGTCAACTTATCACAATTAGAATTAGTTATGTTATCATTGACCAGTGTCGACTGCCGCTTTGTGTCTCTTTGTCGTATATTAAACGAAAGCTAGCCAACTGTCTAGCTGAAATGGAGCAAACACCTTCCAAATGTCAAATTGTTATTTTTGTACAGCACAATGATCTGTCTCTATATTTTTAACTAAGATGAAATTAATAAAACTGCCATGGCCCTGGCATTAATTAGCAGGAGGATTAGAGCTATATCGGCTAGAAAGGAGGTGTAAACACCATAATCTGGCTACATGTTTGTTTTCACACTACTGAAAATAAATAAAATGAGACTTAGGATAGGGATTAGGTTTCTTTTGGCATTAGACAGCAGATGCAATTGGAATGCAGTAGAAACAGTGAGGTACTAGGGGAGACATTGTGTAAGGAATGCAACTGTGGCCCTGCATCGGTTTCCTACCCTGTGGGTCCCATCACAAACACCACCCCCCCAATCTGAAGTTTTAAAGAGGATTTTGGGAACCCACCTCTGTGCTGTTCCTTTCAGTGGGGGACGAGGCAACCAAGTCATCTGTAGAGCTTATCACCTGGCTGTCATGCCTGGATTGGCCAGAATTGAATGAAACCATGGCCAGATTCCCTATGATTGCACCATTATGTCATAACAAGTTCAAATATGAAGTAGACTGTGCTTTTCCTGGTCCTGTAACCGAAGCCACATGACCGGAGTTGATCTCTTTCAACCTTTCAAGCTACCAGTTGGGGATCCTATTTTGGGATAATAGCAAATATGTCTGGCTCTTCTGGCACTAGGCTGCAGTGCCTCTCTACCCCATTAGACTTGTGTTTGATCGCTCTCGTCATGTAACGAATGAGCCCTGGTAGGTATCTGGCCACTGTGCATTGGATCACCTTGACTGACTTGTCTATATTAAAAAAAAAATTGAAAGCATCCAGCCTTGCTGGGAATGTAGCACATGCTAAATCTAGACTTCACATCTGGCCCTGCCCCATTCTGCTTGCCCACTCCTATGCTTGCTCTGTGGACCTCTGTTAACTTGACTCTTGCAAGCACCAGAGACTACTTAAATTCCATCTCATCAATAGCCTTATTTCCTTTGTCCCAGGCCATCTTTGTGGACTGTTAGTGCCCCTTTGAATATCTTACTTGCAGGAACTGAAGTAGCCTTTCAGATGCACAAAATAGTGGTTCTGCTATGTGATCACCCAGTTAAGGAATAGTTACTGGATGGAGCTCAGATAAATAGTTGGTGAAGGGTGTTACTCTCATTTTACATGTTCCTCCTTGGTCAACCAAAACCTTCCTGAATGTTCCTGGCACCTAAGTGGATGCTGAGTTGTATTTGGCCACAGGGTGTGTCCTGGGGGCAGGGGAGGGTCCGAGAGGCTGCATCTGGTGCTGTCACCAGTAAGACAGGAGGAGGACTCACTGGGTGAGAATGCTGGTTAGCCTTCTGCCAGGCTTTGTGTCACTCGCTCTCAACTCTGCAGTTTCTTTGAAGATCTCACTTCTCCATCCTGGAAGGAACCCCCGTTGTCTCTGGACCACCTGGTTCTGCTGCTGCAAGAAGTGCTCCAACTGCCTTCCTAATTCCATCCCGCCCCTTCAGTTACACCTCCACCACTCCTGGACTCAGTGCAGTTGCTCCTTCCTTGTGGAGCCTCAGGAGCCTTTAAAAGGATTTTTCCAAACAAAACAAAACAAAACACCCCCTCCCGAACTCCAGATTAGCCTCTTAAGCTCATTAAAGTTCCTTTAAATACCAAAATGTTGGGCTCCTGGGGACTATACCCCCAAACCATATTTTCATTCTTAACATTGTTGTCATTCAGTGTGCAGCAGATTAAGGCCAGCTCCCTCTGGGACCAGCAACAGTGCTCCTTCTCTCCACGGGAGGGTCCGAATATGTCTTTGTTTGAGCACCAGCACAGCCCAGCCTAAGTAGGGACTCATGCCAGTGTGACCTGGGCTCCCTGCTCTGGGCTGGAAGAAGAGTTTGATGTCTCTCCCCAGGATGGGGCACAGGCGAGGGTGTGGACAGACAAGTGGTCTCTGCAGTGGTAGGAGCCTGGCTCTCACTGGGCCCTAACCCAATCGCTGGGGAGAACCAGGAATGGGCAAGTGCTTTGCTGGCTGGGATTGAAGAGCTGTCCGTGTCCTAGAGAAATGGGGGCTCTGGGAGCCCTTTGGCCCAGGCCTCAGCAGCACAGAAACCCAGTTCCCCTGCATTCCGGGTCCATAACCCTCCAGAGGTGGGTTTTCTGGCCACACCTGCCTTTCATCTGCTTCCCCTCCTCTCCTTTCAGCCTCCTCTCCAGAGAGTCCTCCTTAACAGCACCCCACCCCCTCTCTGTCACTTCAGACTTCCTTCCCTAAAGCTGGCTCTTGGGGAGGCTTTCTGGTTTTGACAGTGGAACAAATCCTTTTTAACATAACCATCTAGAGTTCTCCCCCCTGCTGCTGGCTCCCCCCCACCCTTTCTCTCCTTGTCCCTCCTCACATTGTGTCAGGGATTCCTTTTATGCATGTGTTCCCCTGAAATGACAGCCACCATCTTCACAGCAATACAGGCACAGCTCTGCAGAGGCAAACCAGCAGCAGTGCCAGGAGGTGGACTTGTGGAATCCACAGGGGAAGGGCAAACCAGAAAACCCTCCCCTGCCTTCCTTGGTCCTTGTGCCTCTCTTTCCTCTGGAGCTCTGTGCTCCTTAAATCCTTGGGCTCACCCTCCAGTGCAGGTTTTCTGACCCCATTTTCAGGATCGCAAATCGGCTTTGTCTTACGCTCTGAACTCATCTTTGTGACCTTTGAAATTTCGAATGACTCCATGTGCAACTTGGAGCCTGCTGTCACATTGGAGAAGATGACAGGAAGTGATTCACAATGGGATGTATGTGACAACATGGTATTCTTCTGAAGACGCTTTCTAACTGCGAAGATGTTCAGTCAGAGGAGCTGCTATCACAGGGCAGACTTTCAGACTGTAGGATGGGGCCAGTAGTGGAGATGATTTTGGGCAGAATGCAAATTATGGTTTTTAGGAGGCTTCCCTGTTTGTCCATGTGAAAGCCTGGCCATGATTTGGTACCACCCCCTTTCTTGTGGGTTTCATTTTCTTTGTGCTCTGTTGTTGGCAATAGACATAAAAAGTCTTTGGGTATAGAGTAGTATATAAGATTGGGTATCAGTTTTTTTATATATATATGAGTAAAAACCTATACGTATTCTTCAGAATGTGTGCAATGGCCTTCCACAGTATGGTTAAAAACATAGTGCTAGCGGCTGGCATTATGGCTTAGCAGGTTGCGTCCTGGCTGCTCCACTTTTGATCCAGCTCCTTGCTAACGTGCCTAGGAGGACAATGGAAGATGGTACAAGTGAGTGGGTCCCTGCCACCCAGGTGAAAGATTTCTTTCTCTTTTTGTCTCTGCCCATTTTTCTGGAGTGAATCTTAAACACACACACACACACACACACACACAGTGCCATGGTCCCATGTACCTGGGATCAAGTCCTTGCTGCACTCACTGTTCATCACCTGTGTTACGTTGGGCAAAGGTCTTACTTTCTCTGTGTCTGTTTCTTTTCTCTAAGACAGGGAGAATGGTAGCACCATGCTTCTAGGGTCATTTTGGGTTAATACTTACAAAGCACAAAGTCAGTTCTTGGCTCATAGTAAATGCCCTAGAAGGACTCGTTGAGAACAAAAATGATCCTTTTCGGGTTTCAAAGAGGTTTCACGTATGTAATCACTGTTGATCCTCAGGGCAATGTTCCAAGTTAGAAAGTTTCAGTTTTTCCCTCTCACACTTTGTAGCCGAGGAAACTGAGGTTTGCAGAGTTTAGGAAGTGGCCTGAGGTCCCGCTGCTGGTAGAGAGAGAAGCTGGGATGCTCTCCCCAGCCGTGACCCCTGGTCCCATGGCCTTTCCACTAAATCACACCATCTGCTGCTTTATTCTGGTGTTCACACCCCAGTGAGATCACAATTCTCAGTTTGTCCTGTTGAACCAGCTCTTGGAAAACAAGTCCCCACCTGCTAGATACTTGAGCTTTCAGGCAGCCTTCTGTGGTCAGCTGTTTCGAGTATTCTGTGGTTTTAAAGGAAGTTTTCAAGGTTGAGGGGTTGCCCAAGTGTGTGTGTGTGTGTGTGTGTGTGTGTGTGTGTGAGTGAACACTGCTGGGGTGCGCTCATCCTTCCTGTTGGTCAAGCTCTCACACAGGGACAGCCCTACCCTGGCCCACCCTCCCAGCCCTTGCCACCTGCACTGGACTCTGCTGTCCTCTAACGTAACAGTGCTTTCCCACCGGAAGAGGAACACAGACAGCCAGCCGCACTCTTCCTCTCCAGCTCCCAGGGTTTGCTGTTGGTGACTTTTGTTCTGGGAGCCCGTCTGCACATTTGGCAGCAGAACTGTAAAATGTCAGATCCAGAGCCTTCCAGACGCAGCTTCCATTGGGACTAATCAGCAGCTGTCCATCCATTCCTGGGATAACCCCTTTCCAAGTTCTCTTCTGAACTGCATTGTGTTTTCAAACAAGTCCCAGGCTTAGCTCGGAAAGATCCCAGTGTGAGCCTGGTTTCCGGAACTGTTGACAATCCTCTTGTTTGTTACTTGGCCTGGCTGGATTGAAAAGTGATCATGGAATTTGGTTTATAAGGAGCACAGGATTCCTGTATTGCCTTGCTTCTTCCACCACTGCTGACATTTTTTTTAAATCTTCCAACTAACTCCAGTCAGTTTTAGAGAGATGAAATGAAAGTATGTCTGAATTTAATCTTTGTCAACTAATGGTTAATGAAACTGAAGATTTTAGGTAAGACATGAGCAGCCAGAATATATTTGCCCTCATTGTACATGGATTTCCAAAATTTGGAATTAAAGGAAACTCCTTTTTTTTAAGCTTTTTTAATATTTATTTGAAAGGTGGAGTTGCAGAGAGAAGGAGAGACAGATTTTCCATTAGCTGGTTCACTCCCCAGATGGCCACATGACCAAGGCTGTTGACAGGTCGAAGCCAATGTCCAGTTGCTTCCTCTGGGTCTCCCATGTGGGTACAGGGGCCCAGGGACTTGGGCCATCTTCTGCTGGTTTCCTAGGCACTTTAGCAGGGAGCTGGATTGGAAGTAGAGCTACTGAGTCTTGAACTGGCCAGCACCCATATGGGATGCTGACAGCACAGATTGTGACTTAACCCTCTGCGCCACAATGTGGCCCCAAAGAGAATCTTAAAAACAGTTAACTCATTGATTAAATCACTCATTTGTTCATTTAATCATCAGATTTATTCTAAGTTCCTGTATATGAAAACGGATAAAACAACACTGGGGACGGGCACTGTTGCGTACTAGACAAAGTTGCTGCCTGCCGTGCTGGCATTCCATATGGGTGCTGGTCTGAGTCCTGGCTGCTCCACTTCCAATTCAGCTCTCTGCTAATGTGCCTGGGAAAGCAGTGGAAAAGGCCCAAGTGCTTGGGCCCTGGTACCTACGTGGGAGACCTGGAAGAAGCTCCAGGTTCCTGGTTTTGGATGGGCCAAGCTCCAACTCTTGTGGCTATTTGGGGAGTGAACCAATGGATGAAAGACCCTTCTCTCTCTCCTTCTTCCTCTGCATCTCTGTAACTCTGCCTTTCAAGTAAATAAATAAATAAATCTTTAAAAAAAAACAAAACAAAACACTAATATGTTAACAGTCTAGCAGAGGCATAAACAGATGCTTTATAATGAGAGCAAAATTCTTTTTTTTTTTTTTTTGAAGATTTACTTATTTGGAAGGCAGAGAGTCAGAGAGAGAGGAAGGTACACACACACATGCACACACACACACACAGAGAAGTGAGCTCTTCCATTTGCTTGTTCACTCCCCAAATGGCCACAAACCAGGTCTGGGCCAGCCTGAAGCCCAGAGCGCAGAGCTCCACCCTGGTCACTCACATGGGTGGCAGGGGTTCAAGTACTTAGAACATTGTCTGCTACCTTCTTGGGCGCATTAGCAGGAAGCTGACAGAAGCTGAGCAGCTGGCATTTGAACCAGTGCTCTAATATGAGATGTTGATGTTGCAAGCAGTAGCTTAACACGCTATGTCACAGTGCCAGCTCCCCCCATCAAATAAAATTCTTTTAAGAGAGGTATGGTCAGTGAGACAGAGCAGTGAATCTAAATCTCTTTGTTCTGTGTTACTGTTGCTATTCAATATCTTTATAGTGCTTGTCACAATTAAAAAATATAATATACATATACTTTGTATATAGACATATGTATTGTATGTGTATACATTATATGTGTGTATATATAGTTTGTAAAAAATTCATGGAAAATGCACATTATGAAAAAACTATGTATGAATTTCAATTTTTTTTGCACCAAAACAAACTTATCCCTTAATTCTATTTTTCCATGCCTCTTTGAAGTTCCCTTGTTTATGTATTGGTTATTATCTATGTCACTAGATCATGAACTACATAAGGGAAAGCACCTTTCTGTATGGTTTGATTTTTTTTTTTTAATCCTGCTTCCCCAGCATCTTGCACAGTACTTGACAGATAGTAGGCATTTGACAAAGTCTTCCTGCTTGAACAGATAAATTCAACAACCAACTTCTGGGATTGTTGAAAAGGTGTAGAAGAGGTGTTATGTTAATTGTCTCTTGGAGAATGAGTGGGAATGTAGGAAAAAGGGAAAGGGTGGGGGAATTGGATGTGGAGAAAGAAGCAGGAGCAAGTTGATAGCATCCTGAAAAGGAAGCATGTTGGTTCCTGTAATCACTAATCATGGAAATGGTGGTAGTCACAGCATCAAATATATTAGAGAGTGGGCTGGATGTGGACTTCAAATAGTACAAAGCAGTGAGGAGCATTATGTTACATGCAAAGGGCTTCCAACTTCATCCTGTGGCTAGGAGGCAACCAGCAGAGATCTCTAAGCAGAGGGATGGTGTGGGCATACTTATTTTCCAGAAGGTAATTCTTATGGTATATGAGGGCACCAGTAGGAGCCTGGGTAGAGACTGGGCAGAGTGATCCATCAGACAATTGTTGCTGTAGTCTATGGGGGAATCATATGGATATGAATTAAGGTGGAGGCATTGGGGGCTGGTGCTGTGGTATAGTGGTATAGTGGGTAAAGCTGCCAACTTCAATGCCAGTATCCCATTTAGGTGCCTGTTTGTATCCACTGCTCCACTTCCAATCCAGCTTCCTGTTAGTGGCCTGGGAAAGCAGCAGAAGATGGCCCAAGTCCTTGGTCCCCTGCATGCATGTAGGAGACCAGGAAGAAGTTCTGGCTCCTGGCTCTGGCCTGGCTCAGCCCTTGCCATTGTGGCCATTTGTGGAGTGAACCAGTGGATGGAAGATTCCTTTATCTGTCTCTTCCTCTCTCTTTGTAACTGTGAGTTGCAACATAAATAAATAAATCTTTAAAAAAGATGGAGGCATTGGCAATGGAGAGAACAAACATGATAAAAAATATTCCCAACAGAGGATGAATTGAACTTAAGATTTTTAATTGTGGGAAGTAGTGACTGAGAGGGAAGTTTTGAGGATGCTCCAAAAGAGATGAGGTGGATGATCACGTCCATACTTGATACAGGGAATTAAAGAAGTAGAGTAGGCATTTGGGACAGGCAGAGGTGAATAATGAGAATATTATGGATATACAAAGTTACTGCTTAGACATTCAAGTAGAGATGTCCAGGAAGCAATTGTATAAGATTTGCAAGCTAATTTGGACACAAAGCTTTAGATGCATTTTTTTTGACAGGCAGAGTGGACAGTGAGAGAGAGAGACAGAGAGAAAGGTCTTCCTTTTGCCATTGGTTCACCCTCCAATGGCCGCCGCGGCCTGCGTGCTGTGGCTGGCGCACCGCGCTGATCCGAAGGCAGGAGCCAGGTGCTTCTCCTGGTCTCCCATGGGGTGCAGGGCCCAAGCACTTGGGCCATCCTCCACTGCCTTCCCAGGCCACAGCAGAGAGCTGGCCTGGAAGAGGGGCAACCGGGACAGAACCTGGTGCCCCGACCGGGACTAGAACCTGGTGTGCCAGCGCCACTAGGTGGAGGATTAGCCTATTGAGCCGCGGCGCCGACCTAGATGCATTATTATTATTAATAAGAGAAGAGGAGAATACCCAAGGGGATACTTGTGTATAGAATGAGAGGAGGGCCAAGGGTGGAGCTCTGGGGAGCACAGTATTTCAGGGAGACCTCGGAGAGCCTACTGCAGGGAGAACAGTAGGGCAAATGGGGTTCTGGAAGACAAGGCAGTGATGGGGAACTTCAAGAAGTGAGGCCACCTATTTGCCCTTGGAATTGGCAGTTAGTCACTGATAAACTTATAAAGCATAGTCTTGTTAGAGGCATGGGGTACAGGAAGTTTAGCATTTAGTAGGCTGTACAGTAAAAGAAGTTGAAGAAGTAGAGGGTAGACGTGGCCAAGGCTTTGCAGAAGACGGATAGTAAAAGAACAATTGGAGGAAAAAAGATAGTACTTGGGTTGGAGATAGATTGATGGTGACAGAGTATTTTTGAACCTACATGATGGCTCAGGTAAGCTTAGTCAGGAAAGGGAGACTAAAGATTCAGGAGAGGGAGAGGCATCCATTTGGTGTAGGAGAAGCTCAGGGAAGGTCAGAGAGCATCCAGGGCATGGGTCATGCCACTGATTTGCTCTTTCCTAACCATTCTCTTTGCTGTTTTATGCATTTCCCTGTGGATTAGCTAGAACTGATAACCACAGGACAGAGGCTGGCAGTGAAGGGTGTGCTTCCCTTTGCTCCTTTGAGCCTCTCCGGGGGCAGCCACTGTAACTAGCTTCTTTCCCGAGGCCAACCTGGTTCCAGGACCTGGGAAGTGAAGCTCCAGACTATTTCCTTCTTTTTCAGATACCAGCCATCTTTGTGTAAACCTCACTTGTCTGTCTTCTTCCTGTTTCTGTTCTTGATCCATGCAGAGCTCTGTCTGGTGACAGCAGGATCTAAGGTATACCACTTTGGGCCAACTCCCTGGAACAGGTCTACAGGCCTCCCAGGGCTAGCAACCAGTCAGCTGTGCATGGCAAATAGACCTGCTATATGCCTGGCATTTGAAGACCTTTTGCTTTCTGTGACACTTGGGAGGACTCTCAAGAGAAGGGAGTTCAGGATGTGGGCACCGTCCTCCTTGCTGACCACACCTCTGAGCCCCTATCTCCTTACCCAGTCTTGTGCACTTGGGTGACTCAAAGGCTTAGTTCCCTTGCCTGGAGGCCAGCATGATCTAGTGGATAACTGGGTCTTTCAGGATCCTTGAGCCTTAATCTTGTCTTTTCCTCTGCTTTGCTTAGATGGGCCTGAGCAAAACATTTAACCTCTTTGAGACGATCCCATTTACTGCAATTCCTTTACCTGTAACACTCTCAGGTGTGGAGGCTGACAAACAAACTGATATGTGCAGTGGTAGAGGGTTAATTGTCCTGACGGGGAGTGGGTGAGCAGCGGTATGGTTAGATGGGTATTCTTCCTTAGGTCTGTGGCTGTCCTATCCATATGACCCTAGGAAAGAAAAGATGATAGGTTATAAGGAACCAGACCTCTTGCTTCAAGAGGGAATTAAACTGAACTGGTACTGCCAAAGAAGCTAAGTATTTTCCATTGGCTTTGCCTTGGTGGCCAGTAAATTCAGTGGAAAATATATTAGTGATGGGTTATTTGATATCATAGACATCCAACTGATTCATGGAATGAATTTTTCTACTTGTCAACTGGTTGTTAGGGCTTAATTTAGACTGAGCTCAGTAGTGCTAGAAGGGAGACTTGGGTGGAGAACTATAATACAAATGGCAATACTTACTAATATGTGATTTTCTACTTTCCCTGTTGACAGTTAAAGAGCAAGGGCCAAATGGAATGCACTCTTTTAAATGGCAACATGGACACAGTGGGATTGTTGGAAAGCCATTAGTAGCCAAACCTAGTTAATATCAGCTCAGGTAAAGGCTCTCCATCACTGGCCCCTTTCCCTCAACTTAATTATTAAAGGATTAAAGGACTTCCCCAATGAACTCCCTTAAAAATTTAATGATGTGCAGTATTGCAGAGGTCGAACTGTTACGATGAAGTGATTTCAGCTTGCTTTGACATTGCTGGTTAATCAGAGAGGGAAGAAGGTTCCAAGGCTCGTGTTACCTGTAATATGGCGAGACTCACCGTCACAGGCAGTGGGATCAGGGAGCTCACATTCTGAGGTGTGCCAGGTTTTGCTAACTTCTGGGGACAAGACAGAGGGAGAAGATATCCTGCCTGTGGCCCTCCAGTCCATATGGCATCTGTGTAGATGCTACTGGCTCTCTCTTAGAATTGAACAGTACTTTTAGGAGAAGCTCCTGAAAAGAGATGTGTGTAGGGCCTTGATGTGATGTTGTAGTTGTGCATAAGGGGGTCAGTCAGTCCTCAGTAGTCACTTGCAGCCTCATTAAACATGAAGTGTGGGCTTTGAGTTGGCCTTTTCTGATTGTTACAGACACGGACACCAACACCCACACACCCACATGCCACATCCCCCAGTGTACCTGGGGATATACACCTGTGGGATCAGTTGGCAAAGGCAGAGGTGTAACCTGTGGCTGGTGAACTAATTCAAGTCCTCTTGGTTTTTGTGGTAACCCAACCCATTATCCTTAGATTCACCAGCACCAAGGGCTAAGTAACTGGGCTTTATGAGCCACAAGCAAGCTTAACATTCAAGGCCATGGGTATGCCCTGAGTGCTCTGCAAATGCAGGTCTATAATGGAGCATACAGTGAGGAGTGAGGGTATCACAGCACAGCAGTACTGTCCAGCTTGGTGGCTACTGTCTTACTTACCAAGTCTCCATGGCAAGAGGCATTGAGCCTTGCTGACTGTTTTATTGATGAATCGCTCAGCACTTAGGAGTTCTAGACTTCAAGGGTCATTTCTAATTTTAAAACTCTATCTGAGGGCAAGTGTTTAGGTTTATTTTAAAAAAAGATTTATTTTATTTATTTGAATGGCAGTGTTAGAGAGAGAGAGAGAGAGCGAGAGATCTTCTATCTGCTGGTTTACTCCCCAAATGACCACAATGATTGGAGCTGAGCCAGTGCAAAGTCAGGAGCCAGGAGCTTCTTCCAGGTCTCTCACCTGGGTGGCAGGGGCCCAACCACTTGGGCCATCTTTTGCTGCTTTCCCCAGGCTATTAGCAGGAAACTGGATTGGGAATGGAGTAGCTGGGACTTGAACCAGCTTCTATATGGGATGCCAGCATCATAGGCTAGCTTTACCTGCTGTGCCACAATGCTGACCCTAACTTAGCTGTTAAGATGCCTGACTTGCACATTGGAGTAATTGGGCTCAGTATCTGGCTCTAGATCATGACTCCAGCTTCCTACTAATACAGACTTTGGGAGGCAGTGGTGATGGCCCAAGTAATTGGGTTCCTCCCACTCACATGGAGATGTGGATTATGTTCCTGGCTCCTGGCTCGGACCTGACCCTGCCTTGGCTGTTGCCAGCATTTGGGGAGTGAACCAGCAGCTAGCAACAGTCTTTCTCTGTCTCTCTCCTCTCAAATGAATATATTTTTAAATATCTTAAAAAAACTTCAACTCTGGTTGGTACAGCATCTACTGTTTGTTTTGTGAAGCCTATTTCTTGTTTGGTTAAAGTTGGAGTTCATATTATTATAATTTTTCATGTGCCATTACCTTGTAATATTCTATCTTTTTTTTTTAAGATTTATTTTTTATTTATTTGAAAGAGAGGGAGAGAGAGGGAGAGACGGAGAAAGAGATCTTCCATCCACTAGTTCACTCTCCAAATGGCCTCAATGGCAAGGACTGGGCCAGGCCACAACCAGGAGTCTGGAACCCCATCCTGGACTCCCACATGGGTGTAGGGACCCAAGTACTTGGGCAGTCTTCTGCTGCTTTCCCAGGTGTGTTGGTAGGGAGCTGAATCAGAAGTGCAGCAGCCAGGACGTGAACTGGAACTCCAATACGAGGTGCTGGTGTCGCAGGTAGTGGTTTAACTTGCTGTGCCGCAATGCCAGCCCCTCAATCTACCCTTCTGAAGAGTGAACTCGTAGTAACTCAGTTTCTTTCCTCTGTGCTCTGAAATTGCCATTTAATGAAAGATACCATTATTTTTAGGGTAAGATTTAGAATTGTGGTTCTGGCCCTCAGTTTTGATCAGCCTCAAAGATGTGTTTTAACTTATTTATTATTGATTCAATTAATATAGTTTGAGCACCTACTGTATGCTACACATCATTCTAGGTACTCAGGAAGCAGCAGAGAATAACACAAAGAGAATCTCTGACTACACAGAGCTTACATTCTAGAGGGGAAGAAAAGACACAAATAAGTAGAAGACACCTTCCTGAGGCCTGCGTGGTGGCATAGTGGGTTAAGCCATCACCTGTGACTCTGGCATCCTATATGGGTGCTGGGCCGTGTCCTGGCCGCTGTGCTTCCTAACCAACTCCCTGCTAATGGCCTGGGAAAGCAGCGGAAGATGGCCCAAGTGCTTGGGCCCCTGCACTCACATGGGAGACCTGGAAGAAGCTCCTGGTTCCTGGCTTCAGCCTGGCTCAGAACTGGCTGTTGAGGCTGTTTGGGGAGTGAATCAGCAGATGAAAGATTCTCTCTCTCTCTCTCTCTCTCTCTCTCTCTCTCTCTCTCTCTCTCTCACACACACACACACACACACACACACACAGCCTCTCAAATAAATAAAAAAAAAATCTTTAAAAAAAGACACCTTCCTGCAGATATCCTCAAGTCTGACTCCCCTGACTCCCCCTCCTCTCCCAGAGCAGTGATCCTCTTTGAGCCTGGGCTGTAATTTCCCTCTTCAGTGGCCAGTGTCTAGCTTGTCCTGCCCATTAGACTGTGAGCTCTGTTGAACACTGGAATGGTTCTTTGTTCACCTGTTTGAGGCCTAGAACATGATTGGCACCTGGTGATTGTTGTGGAAGGCTTGGAGTGATGGAATGAGGTGGTGGAAGAAAGTGCAGGGAGGTGATTCCAAAGTGCTCCACTGGGGCTGAGATGGTGAGGGCACTGGAGGAAGGCTATGGGACAACATGGCTTTTGTTGAATGTGGGTGAGATCATATTCTGCTTTGGAGATGCAGGTTTTTATTACTTAAAGACTTCCCCAGAAGCCAAAAAGGACGGGGAAGTGGAAAGGAGGCAAGTGAGTGAAAAATCCAGCGGCACTGGTATTTAGGAAGTCTGTTTGAATTGGAGGTGTTAAATCTGGATTTCTTTGTAGGATATCTATGAATCCTTCAAATTATTTTTCCAGAAGATAGTGTGTGTGTGTGTGTGTGTGTGTGTGTGCTTCTGGGGAAGAGGGTACATAGATCTGATCAGATCTAGAAGTCGCCTGTGATCACAAATGATTAAGAGTTAGTGATCTGGAAGAAAGGGAAAGTGTTAAGTATTAGGCACCATCCCTCCTGGAGAAAATAACACAGTAAGAATGGAGGGCATGGAATATGTTTCTGGCCTAGAGGTTGGGATGCACACGTTCAATGTTAGAGTGCTCTGGGTTCGAGTCCTAGATCCATTCCTGTGTCCCGCTTCCTCTGGGAGGCAGCAGATGATGGCTCAAGGACTTGGGATTCCTACTACTCATGAGGGAGACCCCAAAAGGAGCTCCTGGCTTCAGCCTGCAGAGTCCCAGCAGTTGCAGGCCTTTGGGAAGTGAACCACCAGATGGAAAGATCCATGTGTGTCTGTGTGACTCTCCATCTCTCTCTTTTGGTGTCCCTGTCTCTCTGCCTCTCAAATTAAAGGAAAAATACTGGAGTGAGAAAGCCTCAGACTACCACCCCTCTGCCACATACACACAGATGGCGACATGCATTCAAATCCTAGCTCTGAAAGGCTCCAAGGAATCTGCCTTCTTATTTCTAAAAGGAAGGAACTATCTATGTTGTAGGGTTGAAAATTATGTGTATTTATAAAGCATATAGTAAATACTCTCAGTAAACAGTAGCTAATTATACTAATAATTTGTATGCTAACGTTTAGCAACACCAGCCAATGGTAGATTATGCCCATATGGGCAATTTTATTCTCATACCAGTGGTTTGTTTCTTTCACTACCTTAAAACCTCAGCATTAGTTTTCTAAGAATTCTCAGTGGAAATACCTAATATTTTAAAAGGATATAAAAGCAGACAGATTGCCTTGTAAAGTAAAAACACACATCAGATTTAAAAAAGAAAAATCAAGAGCAAGAAATACTTGGTCTTGGAACCAGAGCATTGAAACGGATGGAATCTACTTACCATTGTTGATTTATATGAACTGTGATGAACTTCAACTGTGACCATCCAGTATTTATTTGTTACATTCATCCTACACTGAGAGATAGTGAGCAACTTTATTAAGTTTACCCTTCTTTGCTAATTGCAATCATGTGTTGGTAACTGGAGACTGAACCGAGTTCTGACTCGATACGGCTGTCAGGAGGAGCTGATGCACTTGGATTTCACAAACATGTGTGAACTGTCCAAATCTCTTCTTATGTTTAACAGGGCTCCAGTCTTTCTCAGAAGGTGCACATAATGATGAAACTTATCAAGTTATTGTCTATTCTTCATAAACAAGATCCTAAAATGGACCATGGTTAATCAACTTGCTAATACTAATTCAATGAATGAACGCACACTCCAATGTTTAAATACCAAGGATCTTCAAAAAGTTAATGGAAAATATGTATTATGAAAAAATAGTGCATGGATTTTAAAAACATTTTTAAAGAATTACTTTTATTTATTTGAGAGAATTACAGAGAGAGAGAGAGGTCTTCCATCCAATGGTTCACTTCTTAAATGGCCTCCATGACCAGAGCTGGGCTGATTCGAAGCCAGGAGCCAGGAGGTTCTTCTGGGTCTTCCATGTGCATGCAGGGGCCCATGCACTTGCCTATCTTCCACTGCTTTGCCAGGCCATAGCAGAGAGCTGGATCAGAAGGGCGGCTGGGACACGAACCGGTGCCCATGTGGGATGCCAGCACCACAGGTGGAGGCTTAACCCTCTCTATCACAACACCAGCCCTGGATTTCAAAACTTTTGTGCACCAAAATAAACTTTTTTTTTATTTCCATTTTCCATGAATGTTTTAAAGCCCCTTTGTATGAGTATGACATCCATTAATTTATGCATCCACTGTGCATTTTCATAAGGGTGTATTTTCTGTAAGAGTTCAAAGTTTTTGAATTTGTATTTTTTAAAATCACCTACAGTTTCTCTCAACCTTTCTACTAGTCACTTTGAAAGTACTATGCAATGTAAAACTACTAACAGACACAGAGAGCCTAAATGAGTAGAAGGTCATATTTTAAGTAAATGATACAAATCAGTCCCAACTTATAACCATGTCTTCTGTCTTTCTATTTCAGACCCCAAACTAATTTACAAAAAAGATTGCCCTCTAAATTTGAGTAATCCATAAAACCTCTTTGTACAGGGCTGTCATTGTGACTTAGCAGGTTAGGCCACCACCTGCAATGCCTTCACCCCATAAGGATGCTAGTTTGAGGCCTGGCTGCCCCACTTCTGACCCAGATCTCTACTAATGCATCTGAGAAAGTCGTGGAGGATGGCCCAGATGCTTGGGCCCTTGCACCCACATGGGAGACCCAGATGAAGCTCCTGGCTTCAGCTTTTGTCCCAGCCCTGGCAGTTGCCGCCACCTGGAGAGTAAACCAGTGGATAGAAGATGTCACTCGGCCGGCGCCATGGCTCAACAGGCTAATCCTCCGCCTAGCAGCGCCATTACACCGGGTTCTAGTCCCGGGCGGGGCGCCAGATTCTGTCCCGGTTGCCCCTCTTCCAGGCCAGCTCTCTGCTATGGCCCGGGAGTGCAGTGAAGGATGGCCCAAGTGCTTGGGCCCTGCACCCCATGGGAGACCAGGAGAAGCACCTGGCTCCTGCCTCCAGCCGCAGCGGCCATTGGAAGGTAAACCAAAGGCAAAGGAAGACCTTTCTCTCTGTCTCTCTCTCACTGTCCACTCTGCCTGTCAAAAAAAAAAAAAAAAAAAAGATGTCACTCTCTCTTCTCTCCCTCCCTCTGTCTCTAATTCTTCCTTTCAAATAAATAAAATAAATCTAAAGAAAAAAAGGTTAAAAATCATTTTTTCCCAAAGGGGTAGTGTTTCAGTGGCACAATTCAAGGTCAAAATGCTCATTCCCTATGGGAATTCTTACTGCATCAGGGAGGGCTCCAGGATGGGAGCCTCTGGACCACCAGGGACTACTTGAGGTGGACTGTAGCTCTCAGGATGGTGATTTGAGAGTGGCCAGTCCTGGAGGGCTTCCTCCTCTCTTAGTCAGTCAAGAAGTTGACTCTGAGACCCCGAGACCTTATCCCCCAGCTTGTACCACTATCTTTCCAGCTGCTACTTGCTGGGTACAAAGAAGAGGGCACCTACTCTCAACTCCTTTCATAGCCAGGACAACTTCAGCTTAAGAAGAACTTAATGTAAGCACCATTGCACAGTACTTAACATTCCCCATAATGAGTCATATGATTTTGCATGGTAAGTATCAAAAAAATGGCAGAGTGCTTGAGAATCAAACCTGGACTTGAATCCTGGACTTGTTACTTATTAGATGGGTGACCTTAGATGGACTATTTGATGTTTTTGTGTCTTAGTATCTTCACATGTAACATTAGGATAATATATTACCAACCATGTAGGAATGTTATGAGTTTTAAATGAGACATGAATGCTCATAACTTTAAACAGTAAATGTTAACTCTAATCATCATCATTAACATCATTATCATGGAATTGAAGGCAATCGTGACTGAAGTTGCTGGAATTTTCTGCATCTGTCTGTTTTTGCTTATGCCTTTTGAACTGAACTGTGACATGGACAGTTGCTCTATGCAGCAGTGCACTAATTGCTTTGTTTATATGAGTTGTGGGTCAGTCGGCAGTTTTCTGTAAATAATGCATATTAACTCATTCTGGATTTTGTGCATCTTTTCCCAGCTTTGTCTACATGTCGTTTGACTCTTAGTCTGCTTTTCACTTAGCATCCATGGTGGCCACTGTGTTTTACTTTACCTTTCTTGAATGCATGCACCTCTCTGAAGGAGGCAACAATCAATTTATGTCATATATGGCTGCCAAATGAGAATTTTAAGTAAACATGCATCGAAAACTGTAAAAACACACACAGCTGTGAGATCTTGAGTACTGAAAAATCATATGCCTACAAGAAAACCTCTGGGGTATATTAGTAGAAATGAAGTTTGCTTCGTGTCTTTCTGTGTATGCATCTGAGTTTAGACAACAGTCCTTGCCCTCAAGAACTATGAAATGTTGGAGGATGAAGTTGTATAAAAGTGAAATGCATAGAACAAGTGACTATATCGTTTAGAGAAGACTACACAGAAGAGACAGTGAACACAATGGGAGCTTTTTAAAAATTTAGCTTTAAAATGACAATTCATTCAAAAGAGTGAATTTGTTGCTTGGAATTTGAAGGCATGCTGCCATGAGAAAGATGGACCTGAGTGGGGCTTTGAAGAATCAGAAGCAAGTGTAAGGAAGAAGAGCGGGGGCAGTCTGGAAGAGGGGTGAGAACAAAGGCTTTGGGATCTGTGGAAACAGATGCTGTGTCATGTGCTCCTCACCACACTCTCACTTGCTATGAGAAGATTGAGTCTTAAAGAGACTAAGTGATGGCCCCAGTGTCCCATGATTTCTAAGTGGTGAATATGGGAATCCAGCCAGGATTTCAAATGGCGGGTCCAGTGCTCTTTGCTCTGTTCACAGCTGTTTTGTCTGTAAGCAAAGCCCTGGAGATGCCGTCTGCTCTAATCACCAGGCTATGTGGAAAGGTCATGCCAGTCCCTTCTGTAAAAATTTAAATTCAGTTCTGGGACAGTCCTGCTGCTGTGCCAATAGGTTTAAGTCAACTCTCCAAGAATAAGGGAGGCGATGTTTCTGGACATAATTACCCTAAAACTCCATTTGATTACTTGACAGAATAACTATTGATTGGGAACAAAATAAGCAATGATGGATGATTGTACTCAGTAAATTGTCCCTTCCATTATTGCTGCTGGGTTTGGGCATACATAAATTTGGCCATTAATTACTATAACTGCATCCTGCTATATATTAATATACATGTAAATTGTTGGATTTTAGAGATGTAAGATATTTCATAGATCATGTATAGTGTAATAGTTAAAAATAGGAAAAATAGTTCCTGGTTTCTAATCTTTATTTTTCAAGATGAATCTCCTATAGACAGTGTTTAGCTGAGTCTTGCTTTTTAAAATCCATTCTGACCCCTTCCTTTTAATTTGTGTGTCTAATCCATTAACATTTAATATAATCACTCATCTACCTGGATTTAGGCCTATCATTTTGCTATTTGCTTTCTATTTATGCACTCTGAGTTGTTTTTCCTCCCTTCTTCCTTGCAAGCCTTCTTTTGGTTAACATTTTTTAAAGAATTCCATTTTAATTTGCATGTGGACTTTTTAACTGTATGTCTTTACATTTTTAATCAGTTGTTGTAGTGGTTACTCCAGCATTACTATATATATTGTAATTGCTTTGTGTATATATAAATATATACACTATTCCTAATATACTTAGTGTAAATATTGTATCTCTGCACATGGCACATAGGAAACTTGGAAGTATTTATGTCCATTTTCTCTCTTCTGCTGTTCCTTTGGCTCTACTTGTCAGATTTTTCCTTCTCTGTCCTTCTGACTGGATTATTTCTATCACTCTACCTTTACTCCAATCTGATGTTAAGTCTATCTGGTGAATTTTTTATTGTACATTAAAAAATTATTTTAAAAATTAGAGAGGGGAGCACACACATGCACAAGTACACATACAGATAGACACTCAGGGTGATCTCATTTACTGGTTCACTCTCATGCAAGGGCTGGGCCAGGACCAGAACCAGGAGCCACAATGCAGGTCTCCTACAGGAGTGGCAGGAACCCAACTACCTGGTATATCACTGCTGCCTCCCTGGGGTGCACATTAGCAGGAAGCTGGAATCAGAAGTGGAGCCAAAACTTAAATCACTCTTAGAGATAGTCATCTGTCCATCAATAATGGTCATGTTATAATACTATAAATTATTTTATATTTCCATGATTTTTGATTGTTGGGGAAGTGGGTGAGAAGGCAGTCTGACGGGTTTCACTAATTACAGCTTTTGCTGTTCAATGTCACCAGAACTCTTTGTTTCTTCTGTTCTTTATCCTTTATTCACCTGTATCCATGTAAGGCATTTTTGAGGGAAGAATTTTTTGTTTATTTATTTACTTTTTGAGATTTATTTGAAAGGCAGAACCAGAGAGAGAGAGAGAGGGAGGGAGGAATGGAGGGAGGGAGGGAGAGAGAGAGATCTTACATCCACTGGTTGACTCCTCAAATGGAAGCAATGGCCAGAGTTGGGCCAGACTGAAGCCAGGAGCCAGGAGCTCCCTTTGGGTCCCTGATGTGGGTGCAGGACCCAGGTACCTGGACTATCCTTTGCTGCCCTCCCAGGCACACCAGCAGGTTACCATATTGGAAGTAGAGCAGCCAGGACGTGAACAAGTGCCCATATGGGATGCTGGTGCCATAGGCGGCGGCTCAACTGGCTATACCACAGAGTCCAGCTCTATTTATTTATTTATTTTTTGCATATGACCTCTCACTACCTTCACCATAGTGTTCTATTCTCCTTTCCTATTTAGTGGGCATGTTTGGTTTCACTCTCTTTTCTCCATGCATGAGGTGGCCGGCCCAGGTCTTTGTCATGCCTTCACTGAATGGCCTTTGGGGTTGCTGACATGTTTTGGAGACAGAGAGTCCCAGTCTGGCATAGAGACTAAGCCAGCTATTTCAGCTCTTTGCACATCTTCTCTGGAGGGGAGGTGCCTACAGCTTCAGCTCTGGGCTCTTTCCCACCCTGGGGCAGAGTGGCTGCCTTCGTGCCCAGTGACAGCATCAGAAATGTGCCCGTCTTTCTGCGATCTCTCCCATCACACAAGGACTGACCAAAATCTAGATGAGTGAACACTCCAGTTCCAATCACAGAGCAGATGCTTGGCCCTGGGTAACTGACCAGAATACCAGGGTTTCTGTAGGAAATAGCGGGAAACAGCTAAACAACGGCACAGCTTGGTGTTTCTGCTAATGAGTTTTTCTTTATCTCGGTTTGCGGTACACGTGCTCTCCCTTCTCTCTCCTTCCTCTCTGCTTGCTCTTGCCTCCTCCCCCAGTCTCAACCCTAGAGACAGAAAGAAGTCGTGCAGTTTCCCAGTTCTGTGTTGATGGAAGCATTTTTCCATTAAAGTTCTTTGCTGGATTTTTAAAGTAGAGGTAGGTGGTGGCTGTGCAGGCAGCTCTGGTCTCTCCCTACCTTTGAAAATCCCCCAGTAAAGGCCTCTTGGTGAGAAGGATTTACAATTGAGACAATGCTGCTTTCACAGCTTTTAATTACACTTGACTCTTTCTGAGGCCTCCTGCTGGCAGTCACTACCTCTGAAAAGGGGACTGGACTTGGGCTGAGAGCAGTGTGGGAGTCTTTCTCTACCCACCAGCGGCCTGCAAGTGAACAGACCCTGCCTGCGTGGTTGCTCTGGTCCAGTAGGACAGAAGCCAGAGACTGTCCTGGGGAGGTGGTTCCTGAGTGTTCAGAGCAATGAAAGAGCAGGCACCCTTGGTCTAATTTCTGTTTTCATGGGCTTTAGAGCTCAGGTCTCAGTCTCAGGACTCAGCGGTAGTTCTGTCCTTACCTCCTGGTGGTTTTGCCACCAGAGGCTCTCTCTCTCTCTCTGAAGTCGGGTTTGGGATTTTTCTGAGTGTCTGTATCTGTCAGGGTGGCTCCTTGAAGCCTGTAGCTGGTTCTGGGTGTTGTCAGAGGTAGAGTTAGCCCATGGTTCAGGTTGGACTGGGATTCTTCCCCTCCTTGGAATGCTTCTTCCTCCTCCTTTCGGCCCCTCTCCTTATCTCTCTTTTGCCCACTTTCTCCCAACCAGTGGGCTTGCCCACTCCCCTAATGCAGCTGTCATCACTAGGTCATTGACTTTGATCCCGAACCTTCTAAGCCCACCTCCATCCCCATCTACAGAGCCCCATTTTCAGCAGCCCATCAAGGAGATTTGAAGGTGACTTAGTTGCCCAGCCAGTTTAGATGTGGTTGCGTTTCTCATGGTGTCGCCATTTTGGGCCAGGCTGCCCAAAAGGTTAGCAGCATCCTTGACCTCTAACCTTTAGATGCTGGCAGCCACCTCAGTTGTGACAGTCACGAATGCCTGTGGCAATTGCCACATCTCCCCTGGCAGGTAGTCTCCCTGAGTTGGCGTGTACTAGAGACTGTTAATACTAATCACTGGAATAGGAACCACGTGGAGCTGAGCATGCTTTGGGGAAACAGATTTGGTACCCAGAGGTATTAATAGAAGACAGGATGATGGGGGCTTGGGAAGAGCTGGGAAGAAAAGGGTTTGTTCACTTGCAGAAAGAAGTTGTGCTGGGGATCAAAAGGCCAGGGCTTCAGCCCAGGGGCTCCCCTTAACCAGCTGGCCCACGCACTTGGCTATGCTGGGCCTCTGTTTCTTTAACCACATCCAGTTGACTTAGATGAAACCCAAGGCCCTGCCACCCTGTGGGTCCTTTTCCACTTCTTTCTTGTTGTCGCCAGTTCTCCAAGGATGAATGGATGGCTTCATAGGCAAAGAGCAGATAAAGAAGGCACACATTTGCCTGGACTCTGTAATGCAGTTTTGAATAATAGTGCCCTGATTCACAGCTGTTTCTAGCTGGTCCTGAGAAAACCATGCCTCTCCAAGAAGACTCAGAGAAACACTGAGTCCCAAAAGCCATCACATGGAAATTGGACTCTTTGACAGCCCAGGCATGTCCAAACCCAAATATCTTCCCTCCTATCTCATCCGCTTCCCCTCCTCCCTCTCTCCAGCTCCTTTAATCATCGTTTCCATCCAGCCTCCTCCAGCCTATTGGAAAGATCTGGGAGGCCCGTGATGGATTTGACTGAACAGTGTGTAATATAAAAGGGCAGAGCTGAGCCTGAAGGGACTGGGGGCTGCACGAGCTCCAATATTGCTTCCTCCAACAGGGCAGTGCTGGGGAGCCCCTCTGGGATTACTCACACAATATTACTGCCACCGGTGAGGGGGGAGAGGGAGGGGAGGCAGCAGGCGCGGGGGAGGGTCTTAGGCTAGCTGCAGATGAGGCGGAGAATCACAACAACAAGGATAATGGCAATCTTTTAAGAATAGTAAAAGTAGTAATAATTGTGTTTTCTAGGTTTATTAACTTTGGGAAGTCTGTTTTATTAACTCTCCTGGCTTATTAACTTCGAGAAGTCTTTGCTCGTCACGGCATATGCCTGAGGCTTGCTGGTGTGTTTGAGTTCATCAGTCTCAGGCTCTCAAAGAGAAAGAGGGGCACAGGAGAGAGGGGAGGAGGGAGGCGCAGTGATATTTGAAGTAATTAGAGAGACTTTATTGAAATCAAATGCACAGGCAAGAAATGGTAATTAACTGCGAGAAGAGGATGCTCTGTTCTCTCTCATCCAAGGACTGTGGGGCTGTCACGAATAATCCTCATCCTGGGGGCACTGCAGTGTCTGAAGAAATATGTATGTTTTATAAATAGAGATCTAAATTGAACAGTGCAGGAAAGGCAACACACCTATCCACATCTTAGGTACCACTGGTACAAAATACAAAAAAGGGAAAAATTAAAAAGATACACTGGTTGAATTAGAAATTCCATCTCTGTCCCTGATCTTATTTACTAGTACAGACTAAGGAGGATGAAACCTGATTCTACAAGTCTGGGAGGTCAGATAGAGAAATTTTGATGAGAATTATGGTTTGGAGGAGGACGTTGGCATAGATTTTTGTTATTTCTGAAACTGACCTCATAGTATTGGGATTTCAAACATAGAAGGCTGAATTTCCTTGGTTCCAATTTGGGGACTGTGCTTTAAAGATGAAGATGTGGTGGTTATCTGGAGCTAAGGGGTGAGAAGGGGCCCTGTGGAGGAATGCTTAGTTCACTTAAGAAAGACTTTGTGATGCTGCTTTTAAACTCAGAGGGAGCAAGTCTTTTGTTATGAAGTTGATACAGAAGGCATTCAAGAGTCCTTCTTATATTAAGCATTTGTTTACTGTCTACTGTATTTCAATACAAAGAAGAAAACTGGTTCAACAAAGTGACAGTGAGATAAAAATGGCACTGGATTTTGAGGAAAATACGTCTGTTTTTCAGACTTCATCGAGTCTCAGTTTCTTTTGTAAAAATCTCTGACAGGGCTAGTGTAGGATGGCATGGGATAATGGATTTTGTAGACCATAAAGCACAGTCTACCTTTAGGATTAAAAGCAGCGATTGTCTATTAATATTTGCAGTTGTTGTATGATGCCCAGACTCTACAGTTGCATCGTTGCAAACATTTTCTCCCTGTACCTCCTGTGGCTTCGCCATACATCCACTCTCATGGAGCTGGATGATAAAGAGCTGCTCTGTCAACATTGACACAGGGATTGCTCTGTGTCTGGATGTATTCAATCAGTAATTTCACTTGCAGCTTCTTTTGTCGGTGCTTTGAGACTCATGGTCAAAATGCACTGTGGACATGCAAAGGCTCTCCAGTATTAGAGGGATTTACTTCTCATTAGGAGAGTATCAAGTTGAAGACTGGGCCCCTCATCTGAGCAGGGACACTCTTGGGCTTGTGCATGAAGGCTTTGACAACAGCCCTGGTTTGAGCTGTGTGGGCCAGGCCTTGATAAAGCTCAGACATTCATCTTAGTCTTCTCATGCAGCTAGACTGCTCATCACCTTCTGCATGTGGTCTGTCTGAGAAGGCAGGGCCTGCTCTCATCATCCCTTTTATTCAACATCCATTGCACAAAATCTACTGAATTCCTGCTGTGTGCAAGCACTGGTATTATCTTAATCACATCATCTTTCTCACTGATTGGATCTGTATTAGGATATTGAAGTTGCTACATTTAGACTAGGCAATCATGTGGGTGAATTTTGCTGTAACTTTAGAGAAGTAAGATGATAACAAGTTACCAATGACCATTTTGTAGGGACTTTTTTCATTCAGGAGGTGATGTGAAAAAAAAAAAAAGACATTTTATGACCTGGTGCAGGAGTTGAAAGCACAGCTGTGAAAGTGTTGAGAACAGTGAAACCAACATGTGCAAAAGTGATGGACTGTAAATCAAATACATTTCCTTATCATGAGCAAGCAAAGAAGTCTACAAAGGGGGTTGACAAGTAGAACAGGAGAGATTTTCTAGGGGAGATAAGTTTGTATTCAGGTTATTAAGAAGAAAGCTTACAGAGAGCAGTGTTTTCCCGGGTGTATTCCCAGTGGTGGTACAGGAGGGAACTTTAATGGCATCTGGGTGCATATTTCATGTTATGGTATATATATATATATATTAAATATTTGGTAAATATTATGGTATATATTTTATATATATAAAATAGTATCTTTGTAACATGTATAGAAAAATTGTCAAATTTTATTTAATTTATGTGAAAGACAGAGATACAGAGAAATCTACCATCTGCTGGTTCACTTCCCAAATACCCCAAACAGCTCAGGCTGGATCAGGCCAACGTTGAGAATTGGGAACTCAGTCTAGGTCTTCCATGTGAGTGGCAAGGGATCCAGTCATGTGAGCCATCACCTGCTGCCTTCCAAGGTGTGCATTAACAAGAAGTTGGGTTGGAAGAGGAGCTGGGACTCAAGCTCAGATATGTAGGAGTGGTAGCTTAACTGCTACACTAAACAACCATCTGCCCTTTGTATAGAAAAATTATAACATTAAACCAGTGATATCAGGGTAAGGAGATAAAATCTATATTGAAAATAAATCTGTGCAAGTAAAATAGTAGGTTACTGTTGCACAGGTGGTGAGATACGTGGCATATGCCATGTCCATAGCATAGAAATTCCTGAAGCTTAGGAACACTGGCATGGATGATGTTATCTCCTAGACTTAGAGCAATTTATAGTTTACAAAACATTTTGGCATATTTAGTGTATTTTATCTTCGTAATTACTTTGTAGGGTGGAATTTCAGGTGCTAATTCTAGCACAAACTAGAATTTCAGTAGGCATGTTTTTGCTAATTGTATTTTGAGTGCTCATCTTATTATATGGAAATGAGGCCTGGAGAAGTCTACCTACTCAAGGTGAGATATATGGTAAGCAGTGACCTGGCCTAAGATTGCTGTTGCCCCTCTTGATTCTGAGGCAGTTATTCTGTGGTGGACAAGTAAGGGAGTAGGTAAAGGGAATGGCATTTGAAGAAATGGAGTTTGGAATTAACAGATTGTGTTTGGATCTAAGGGGTACACCAGAGACTGGCATCCTGATTTAACCCATAATTGCACTTGAACTGAAAAATTAGGAAAGACAGAAGTGGGGATAATGGAAAAAGTGTTTCAAAGCCTAGGTGTATGGCACCAAGGTGGGTTCCTTTTACTTTTAAATTATTGAGGTCAGTGTCATATAACAGGAAATGAAATTCACCATTCTATCCATTTAAATTCAGTTCAGTGGCTTTTTTTTTTTTTTTTGCATTCACAATGTAGTTCTAGAACATGTCTTTTGACCATTAAACAACACTCACTTTTCTCCTCTTAGCTCAGCCCCTGGCAAACCCTGCACTATACTCCATTTCTATGAATTTAGCTATTCTGAGTTTTACATGTAAATTGACTGATGGAATGTATAACCTTTTAAGTCTGGCATCTTTCACTTAGCATAGTGTTTTCAAGGTTCATACACCCTGTAGTTTGTGTCAGAGTTTCATTAATTTTTATGAAAGAATAATTCTACTCTATGTATAGACCATATTTTGCTTATCACTCACCAGCTGATGGATATATGGATTATTTTGGCAATTATAAATAATGCTACTAAGAAAATTGAAGTACAAGGTTTGTTTCAATATCTATTTTTCAGTTCTCTAAGATCTATACCCTGGAGTGGGATTTCATAGTAAGATGGTAATTCAGTGTTTAAATTTTTGAATAACCATCAAACTACTTTCTACAGCAGATGCACAATTTTTTATTACCACTATTAGTGTTTAAGGGCTGAAAGTTTTCCACCTCCTTACCAATACTTATTATTTTAAATTTTTTGAATTATTGGCATTCTAGTATGAGTGAAGTAATGTCTCATTGTTTTTGATTTGTATCTTTGTAATGACTAATGATGTTAAGTAGCTTTTTTTTTTTTAAGATTTATTTATTTCTTTGAAAGGCAGAGAAACAGAGATGGTAGAGACAGAGAAAGAGAGAGAGAGTGAGAGAGAGAGAGAGAGACAGAGAGAAAGAGAGATATCTTCCGTTTTGGGTTCATTCCCCAAATGCTTGCAACAGCAAAGGCTGGGCCACGCCAAAGCCAGGAGCCAGGAACTCCATCCAGGCCTCCCATTAGGTGGTAGTGGCTCAGGTACGTGGACCATCATTTGCTACCTTCCCAAGAGCATTATGGGGAGTTGGATTGGAAGTGGAATGACTGGGGCTCAAACCAACACTCCAATATGATGTCCCATGGGGTAGCTTAATAAGCTGGACCATAACATCCACCCCTGACACTGAGCATATTTTCATATTCATATAAGCCATTTGTATGTCATCATTGGAGACGTTGCTAGTCAAATACTTTCGTGTTTTTAATTTTTTTTTGTTTCTGTTGAATTGTAAAACCTTGTATTAGAAATTTTGCATACTAGACCATTATCAGTTGTATGACTTGTAAATATTTTCTCCCATTCTGTGGGTTGTCATCTCACTTTTTTAAATTTTATTTTTATTTTTATTTATTTGACAGATAGAGTTAGAGAGAAAGACAGAGAGAAAGGTTTTCCTTCCATTGGTTCACCCCCCAAATGGCCGCTATGGCTGGAGCTACGCCAATCCGAAGCCAGAAGCCAGATGCCTCCTCCTGGTCTCCCATGGGGTGCAGGGCCCAAGCACTTGGGCCATCCTCCACTGCCTCCTGGGCCACAGCAGAGAGCTGGAGTGGAAGAGGAGCAGCTGGGACTGGAACCGGCGCCCATATGGGATGCTGGTGCCGCAGGTGGAGGATTAACCAAATGAGCCACGATGCCGGCCCCCCACGTCTCACTTTTTTAATTATGTTTTTTGATGCACAAAAGTTTTTAGTTCCAGTGAGTTCCAGTCACATATTTTTGTTTTGTTTATTATATTTTTGGTGTCATATCCAAGAATCCATTGCCCTAAGATATAAGGAGTTACTCTCATATTTTCTGAATAAGAATTTTACAATTTTTCTATAATTTTGTCCCTACACTTCAATCTTTGTCTATTTTGAGTTAATATTTTTTATAATATGTGCGGTAAATCTGTAGTGGGCTCTCTCTTTTTGTAGACTTTTTTTTTATTTGAAAGAGTTACAGAGAGAGAGAGAGAGAGAGAGGGAGG
This sequence comes from Oryctolagus cuniculus, assembly GCF_051225735.1. Lineage (NCBI taxonomy): Eukaryota > Metazoa > Chordata > Mammalia > Lagomorpha > Leporidae > Oryctolagus > Oryctolagus cuniculus. The sequence goes on from NC_142873.1 coordinate 33,820,378, forward strand.
GAGGCAGAGAGGGAGAATGAGATCTTCCATCCACTGGTTCACTCTTCTAATGGGTGCAATGGCCAGGGCTGGGGCAGTCCAAAGCTAGGAGCCAAGAACTCCATCCTGATCTCCTATATGGGTAGCTAGGGCCCAAGCACTTGGGCCATCTTCTGCTGCTTTTCCAGGTGCATTAGCAGGGAGCTGGATGGGAAGTGGAGCAGTTGGGACTTGAACAGGTGCTCATATGGGATTCCGGCATTGTAGGTGGCAGCTTAACCCACTGTGCCACAACACCGACCTCTATAGTGGGTTCTTGACTACAGAAATCACATAATGGCAATTTTAGTAGGATTATTCCAGCTGTAATCTTTAGAATGAAATAGAAGTACTGGGAGAAAAACAAGATGCTGTTGAATAGAGAGGAGTCAAAGCATGTGGTTTATTTTATTTTAATTTTTTGACAGGCAGAGTGGACAGTGAGAGAGAGAGACAGAGAGAAAGGTCTTCCTTTGCCATTGGTTCACCCTCCAATGGCCGTGGCGGCCAGCGCGCTGCGGCTGGTGCACCGTGCTGATCCAAAACCCGGAGCCAGGTGCTTCTCCTGGTCTCCCATGGGGTGCAGAGCCCAAGGACTTGGGCCATCCTCCACTGCACTCCCTGGCCACAGCAGAGAGCTGGCCTGGAAGAGGGACAACTGGGACAGAATCCGGCGCCCCAACCGGGACTAGAACCCGTGTGCCGGCGCCGCAAGGCAGAGGATTAGCCTAGTGAGCCACGGCGCCAGCCAACATGTGGTTTATTTTAAAAACTGTTTTATTGAGATACAATTACCATACCATAAAATTCACTCTTTATAAGAATGTAATGATACTTTCCTCCCTCCCTCCACTTTTCTTTCTTTTTTAATTTTTGAGATAAAATATTTTAACTTATTTTATAGCAAAAAGCTTAATGTTCCACTAAATTAAAAGTTCAACATATAAACATATAAAAAGTAAAGACTGTAGTTCAATGGAAACACAGGCAAAGACTACAAACAGTAATCACATGAAAAAATGTCAATTTCACTCACATTCAGTAAATTTAAAAATAATCACAGATTTGAATTGCATCTATGAACTATATTAAATCTGTATTCTTTGTATTAATACAACATTAATGTGAGAATTGATGAGAATTGTGTTGTAGTAATTATCATGCAGTTTCTGGGACTGAGAATCTATTAGTACATTCCTTAAAAATAAAAAATTAGAAAAAATTCACTCTTTTAAGGTGTACAGTTCAGTGGGTTTTTGTGTATTCAGAGTTGTGCAACTGTCACCCCCATTTTCATTTTAGAACATCATCTTTGCCCCCTAAAAGAAACCTTGTACCCATTAACAGGTACTATTCATCCACAAAAGGTCTCATGCACACATAGTCTCTTCCTTTCTCTCATTCTTCTCTTTTTCAGAATATCCTTTAAGATTCCCATCCTTTTGTTTTTATTTAAAGATTTATTTATTTATTTGAAATGCAGAGTTACAGAAAGGCAGAGGCAGAGACAGAGACAGAGAAATCCTCCATCCGCTGGTTCATCCCCAAATAGCCTCAACGGCTGGAGCTGGGCCAATCTGAAGTCAGGAGCCTGGAGCTTCGTCCAGGGCTCCCTTGTGGGTGCAGGGGCCCAAGGACTTAGGCCATCTTCTGCTGCTTTCCTAGGCCATAGCAGAGAACTGGATCAGAAGTGGAGCAGCTGGGACTTGAACCAGCACCCATATAGGATGCTGGCACTGCAGGCGGCAGCTCTACCTGCTACACCAGAGCGCTGGCCCCAAGACTACCACCCTGAACCTTGAGTTTTGGAGGAAAAAAAAAGTGACTTCAATTCCTACACTTAATTTGTTTTCAGTGTCTCAGCTTGCAATCGTGCTCAGTACATCATACCAAGGGCATCAATTTGATTTTCAGGTTATTGTTATGTAGATTATATAGAATAGGCATGTCTCACAGTACTCAATACTGTATTGAGAAGAGTGATCTCACGGTGAGAGATCTGTTGCTGTCTTTTAATTTAATGATCATATATGGAAAACAATATTTCCTTGAGCTTTTTAGTGTTTGTGAAAGAATTTTTTTTTTTTTTTGCTTTTATCCTTCTATTGGGAGAAAGCATGTGAGGGGTTTTCAAACAGTTCATGGAAAATATGTACCATGAATTTGCATGGATTTCAAATTTTTTTGCACCAAAATAAGCATTGTATATTGAATAAAACTTTTTAAAAATTACGTACTTTGGGGGCCCAGTGTTTTGACTGATCAGGTTAAGCAATAGCCTATGATGCTGGCATCTCATATGGGCACCAGTTTGGGTTCTGGCTGCTGCACTTCCAATCCAGATCCCTGCTGATGTGCATGGGAAACAGTGGTTGGCTCAACTGCTTGGGCCCCCGCACCCATGTGGGAGACCTGGAGGAGGCTCCTAGCTCCTGGCTTTGACCTGGCCTGGCCCAGCCCTGGCCTTTGCTGCCATTTGGGGAGTGAACCAGTGGATGGAAGATTTCTATCTCTTTCTGTCTCTCTCTCTCTCTCTAACTCTGACTTTCAAATAAATAAATCTTTAAAAAAAATTACTTACTTTCATTTTATTTGAAAGGCAGTTTGGGAGAAGAGAAAATGGGAGAGATCCTCCACTTGCTGGCTCACTTTGCAAACATTCACAACAGCCTGGGCTGGGCCAGGTCAAAGCCAGCAGCCTGGAACTCAATTCAGATCTCTCACATGGGAGGCAGGAACCCAAATACTTGAACCATCACTTGCTGCCTGCCGGAGTACACATTAGCAGGAAACGAATCGGATACATAGCCAGAACTAAGACCCAGACACTCTGACATAATGTAAGTGTGTCCCAAGTGGCATCTTAAGTGTTGTTCAAAATGCCTAACCAAACATCTTTTAATTTCATTTCCCATGAACTTTTTGAAGTACCCTCATGACCCGAAAAATAAAAAAAGGTGGAGGTATGAATTGTACTCTCCAGTAGCTGTTACACAGAAAACTATAACCTGGCTAAAGTTGGTCCATGTGGTTGTACTGGTTAGGTACACTGAATTCTAAGGTAACCAAGTGTTCACTGGGAAACATTTGGAAAATATCAAAATTAAAAAGAAAATTAAAACCATCTGTGCCCCCACTATTCACAGTTTTTCTCAGTGTTTAGGTGTCTTTCTTTCCAGTCTTTCCTCCCCCTCTATTCATGTGTGTTTCTGTGTGTCTACCTTTTGCCTGTCTGTTCACATTGTGTGCATGTTCTCATAGCCCTCAATTTGCATTTCACACTGGATTGTGAATGTTTTCCTGCATCATTAGTTTCGAAAGTATAGTCTTGCTGGTTATGAAACAGCGTGATTTAGGCATTTGCTATTGTAACTAACACTTAGGTGGTCTGAAAGGTGTTTTGTAAACAGTTTGTTTTGTGTGGGCAAGTTCTTTTGGATAAATACCAAGCAGCAAGCACAATTCCTGGGTTGCATGGTAATGGTATGTTTAATTTTGGAAGAAACTTACAAATTATCCCTCAAGGTACTTCTATTATTTTGCACACCCATCACCAATAACATGCTTTGTATGTAGTTAAAGATACTGATCTTATTATATCTTGGATGATTTCCTTGGATGATTACTAGCAGGAAGATTAAGACATGAAAGATACTAACATTTTCTAAGGTTCGTGGTATCTTTATGTAAGGTATTTTGCAGAAAGTTTCTATTCATCAGTGCATGATGTCAGGCCTTTTTCTTCTTTTCCTTGTTGACTATTAGTGTTTGGAGTGGTATAAATTAATATCAATATTGAGTTGAAGGTATAGAGATTTCCAAAATAGTGCCTTTCCCCACGCATGCATGGATTCCACGATTATCAACATCCCTTACCAAAGTGGTCCATTTATTACAATTAATGAGCCTACACTGGCACTTCCTGATCACCCCAAGTCCATAGTTTATGTCATGGTTCACTCTGGGTATTGTACAGTCTGCAGGTTTGGACAAATGTGTGATGGCTGTAGCCATAGTTGTTTTGCTGCTCTGAAAATTCTCTGTGCTCTGCCTAGTCATTTATCCTTAACAAATGCTGGTCTTTCCACTGTCTCCATAGTTCTGCCTAAAGGCTGTGGCCATTCAAAAGAAATCATTTAGTTTTTTTTTTTTTTTGAAAAGCAGAAAAACAGAAAGAGAATGAGAGAGACCTTTCATCTACCACTTCACTCTCCAAATGCCTACAACTGCAAGGGCTGGACCAGGCTGAAGCTGGGAGCCTGGAACTTAATCCTGGACTTCCTTGATGGTGGCAGGGACTCAAATGCTCAAGCCATAATCTGCTGCCTCCCAAGATGTACATTAACAGAAATGCTTGATTGGAAGTGGAGCTTGGACTTGAACACTGGTGCTCCAATAGGGAATACAGGCACCCTACGTGGCATCTTAATAATTGCACCAAATGCTTGGCCCCAGTATATAGACTTCTCAGTATTTACATATCCTGTGTGCTTTTCCGTGACTTGACAGCCATTCTTTTTATTGTTAGATAATATTCCGTTGTTGAGATGTACCACATTTTATCTATCTATTCACTTACCGAAGGGCATCATGGTTACTTCCAAAGTTAGTGATTATGAATAAAGCTGTTATCAATGGTTTTACCGCCTTACTTAATATGAGTACACAGTCATATCATTTAGAGGGGTGGATAATTAAATGTAAACACATTTTCAAATGTTTATTGGCCATTTGTACTTTTTGCTTTGTGATTTTCCTTTTTTATAGCACAATTTTGTGTTGTCCTTCATTTGTATGCATGAAATAGCCTTTTATCTAGCCAATCCACATTGATTGGCTATGCTTTTTTTAGTTTTTAATTTGCTTTATAATTTTTATTGTAAACATATGTTTTATTTCATAATTCAATGTTCCCTTTCTTTTATTCCATGACATTTATGTTAATTTGCCAACAAATATGTGGGGAAGCCCTGTGTGCCAGGAACTGTGCCAACCACTGGAAAAGAAATAGTGAAAGTGAATAGCAATGAGAGGCAAATGTGTCTTGCCTTCATGGAGCTTGGACTTCTGACACCTTTAGTTTAGATTCATTTTTAAAGTTTCCTTTTTATTTATTTATATATTTGAGAGGCAGAGAGAGAGGGAGAGAATGCTGCCATTTGCTGGTTCACTTCCCAAATGCCCGTAACAGCCTAGGCTGTGCCAGGGCTGAAGCTGGGGTTCAGGTCTCCCAGGTGAATGGCAGGAACTCAATTACTTGAGCCATTACCACTGCCTTCCCAGATCTGCACTGGCAAGAAGCTGGAGTCAGGACTTGAACCCAGACACTCTTGTGTGGGACACAGGCATCAGCCCCTTAGCTCAATGCCTGTTCCCTAAGGTTTCACTTTTTACATGGAATTATTCCACTGCTCTGGAATTATATGATTGTATTCTCACATTAATTGAGGAAACAACTTTATTTTCCTTCAAGATCTGATTTTCCTGTCACCTTTTATAGACTAACATCTCTTCCCTCTCCTTCTTGCCATGTGCCAATCTCTCAGGCCCGTGAGAGGATCTGTCATGGCTACTGCCGTTGTTTCATTTATGCAGTGTCCATCATTTCTGGAGCTGCCAGGGCTAGACTATTTTAACTGTTATTGCTTTGTAATGCATATTCTAATATTGTAGTAGAGCAAGGCCTCGTCACTATAGTGCTTTTTGTTCCCCTTAATCAATGCTTTGTGCTGCACTTTTTATTCATTTTGCCAAATCAGAGAAAATAGTATGATTGGAATAATAGATTTGTCTTTGTGAAAGAAGTGTCTCAGTAAATTTTTCTTTCCTTTGGGAGCATGACCTGCCTCTGTGTTTATTTATTTATTTTAAAGATTTTAATTTATTTATTTGAAAGAGTTACATAGAGAAGGAGAGAGAGAGAGAGAGAGAGAGAGAGAGAGGACTTCCATCAGCTGGTTCACTCTGCAGTTGACCACAACGGCCAGAGCTGTGCAGATTCAAAGCCAGGTCTCCTACGCAGGTGCAGAGGCCCAAGAACTTGGGCCATCTTCTATTGCTTTCCCAGGCCATAGCAGAGAGCTCGATTGGAAGTGGAGCAGCCAGGTCATGAACCAGCACCCATATGGGATGCTGGCACTGCAGGCAGTGGCTTTACCCCAATCTGCATTTATTTAAATCTGCTTTCATGCTATTCATTGGGGTTTTCATACATTTTTTTCATACTTTTTAGGATTATTCCCAGAGGTTGCCTGTTTTATTGCCCCTGTAAATAAAATCGCCTTTTTCTGTATTATGAACAGTTTGTTTTCCCTAGCAACATAAAAGGTAATTAATTTTTACAACTGCCTCCTATCTGTATACTTTACTGTATCAATTAATTTTGAGTCTTTCCTTGGTGTTTTTGGTCCTACTTATTTGCAATGAATGATTGTTGCATATTATTCCTCCCAGCAGTTTTGTCTCTCTGAGTTTGTTTCCTGTTTTTGTTAAGCTAGAACTTCTTGGGTATTTAAATTGAAGAGATAGTGGGGAACATTTTTGTCTTTTCCATGGAATTTAAGAGGAAATGAATATTTTTTGAATTTTTAGAAAATTTATTGCGGCCGGTGCTGTGGCCTAGCAGGTAAAGCTACCACCTGCAGTGCCAGCATCCCATATGGGCACCGGTTTGAGTCCTGGCTGCTCCACTTCTGATCCAGCTCTCTGCTGTGGCCTGGGAAAGCAGTGGAAGATGGCCCTTGGGACCCTGCACCCACGTTGGAGACTTGGAAGAAGCTTCTGGTTCCTGGCTTCAGATAGGCATAGCCCCTGCTGTTGTGGCCAACTGAGGAGTGGACCAGTGGGTGGAAGATCTCTCTCTCTCTCTCTCTCTCTCTGCCTCTCCTTCTCTCTCTGTGTAAATCTTTAAAGAAAAAAGAAAATTTTATTTATTTATTACAAAAGGCAGAGTGTGTGTGTGTGTGAGAGAGAGAGAGAGAGAGAGGGAGAGAGAGAGAAATCCTCCCACCACTGGTTCACTCCTCAAATGCCTACAGTAGTCAGGGCTGAGCCAGGCTGAAACCAGGAGGCAGGAATTCCATCCAGCATAAGTTCTTGAGACATCATCCATTGCCTTCTCAGGTGCATTAGTTGGTAGGTGGAGTGGAAGTGGAGCAGCTGTGACTCAAACCAGTGCTCTGATATGAGTTGCTGGCATTGCAAGCAGTGGCTTAACCTGTTGTGCCACAACATTGGCTTCCCTTTTTAATTTTTAAGTATGATATTGGCTATAGATTTAGAGTTGACATTCTTTATTATGTTAAATGTATTTTCTAAGAGACTGGTGAGTGTTGGTGTGATGTTTGCATATGTCTGAGTGTGTTTGTGTGCGTGTGTGTGTGTGTGTGTGTGAGAGAGAGAGAGAGAGAGAGGGAGAGAGAGAGAGAGGGAGAGAGAATCTTAGCTGAAAAGCTTTCAGCTTCAGGTAACAGAAAAATCAGTTGACCATAGTTTAGCCAGAAAGTGGAGTTTGTTTTTCCCACATTACAGGAAGCCTGGAGCCTGGCAGTGCGAAGGTGGTACAGTGGCTCCTCATTGCCGTCAGCAGTCCAGGGCCTATCTATAGTTCTTTCCACCCATAGCACACATGTCTTTATTCTTATGGTTACAGAGAGATTGTTCAGCTGCAGCCTGTGATCACGTTCCAAGGAGGAAAAAGGGCATGACCAATAGGTAAAGGTTTAAAAGGCCAAGCAAAACAGTGGCTGAGTCTTCCTTTAAAATTTCATTTATTTGGGGCTGGCATTGTGGCATAGCAGGTAAAGCTGCTGCTTGCGATGCCAGCATCCCATGTGGGTTGCCAGTGCATGTCCTGGCTGCTCCACTTTCTATCCAACTCTATGCTAATGGTCTGGGAAAAGCAGCAGAGGATGGTCCACATGCTTAGGCCCTTGCAACCCATGTGAGAGACTTGAATGAAGCTCCAGGCTTTGTCCTGGCCCAGCCCTGGCAGTTGCAGCCATCTGGAAAGTGAACCAACAGATGAAAAATTCTCTCTCTCTCTCTGTAACTCTTTCTAATCAATCAATCAATCAATTAATCAATCTTTTTTGATTTAGTTATTTGAGAAGTAGAGAGACAGAGGGAAGGAGGGAGAAAGGAGAGAGATAGAGAGTTACCATCTGCTGGCTCACTCTCCAAATGCCTGGGGTAGCTTGGATTGGGCTGAGATCAAAGTTGGGAGGCAGGACTGCAATCTGGTCTCTCACATGGGTGTCGGGAACCCAATTACTAGATCCATGACAGCTACCTCCCAGGGTCTGCATTTCAGGAAACTGGAGCCAGAAAACAGAGGAAGATACTGACCCAGCCACCTGATGTGGGACATGGGCATCTTAACCACTAGGCCAAATGCCCACCACTTGTTTCCTTTTATAAAAACAAAAACCTTGTCGTTTTCCTAGATGTTAAGAAGAAATGAATGACTTTTGAATTTTTAAGCATGATGTTGACTATCAATTTAAGATCACCACTGTTTTTTTTAAGATTACTTATTTGAAAGGCAGAGTTGCAGAGAGGCAGAGAGGGGGATAAAGAGAGAGAGAGAGGCCGGAGCCGTGGCTCACTAGGCTAATCCTCTGCCTTGCGGCGCCGGCACACCGGGTTCTAGTCCCGGTTGCCCCTCTTCCAGGCCAGCTCTCTGCTGTGGCCAGGGAGTGCAGTGGAGGATGGCCCAAGTGCTTGGGCCCTGCCCCATGGGAAACCAGGATAAGTACCTGGCTCCTGCCATCAGATCAGCGCGGTGCGCCGGGCGCAGCACGCTGGCCGTGGCGGCCATTGGAGGGTGAACCAATGGCAAAGGAAGACCTTTCTCTCTGTCTCTCTCTCACTGTCCACTCTGCCTGTCAAAAATAAATAAATAAAAATTAAAAAAAAAAACACAGAGAGCGAGATCTTTCATCTATTGGTTTACTCCCCAAATGGCGACAACAGCTGGAGCTGTGCCAATCCAAAGCCAGGAGCCTGGAGCTTCTTCTGGGTCTCCCACATGGGTACAGAGGTCCAAGGATTTGGGCTATGCTCTACGCTTTCCCAGACCATTAGCAGAGAGCTGGATCAGAAGTGGAACAGCAGGGACTTGAACCAGCACCCATATTGGATGCTGGTGCTGCGGGCAGCAGCTTTACCTGCTATACCACAGTGCCAGCCCCAAGATTGCCATTCTTTATCATGTTAAGGGTATAAGACACACAGGGATTCTTCCTTAAATCTCATTGGGTGTATCAGGCAACTTCTAACAGTGGATTTTGGGAGAAAGAATCTGAGGATGCTGGTTGGTCAACAGTATCCACCACAGTTTGCAAGCAAATGGTTTAGAACTCTCACCCCCAGTGCCCTGGGAGGAGAGATACTACAATACCTTTAAAAATCCTCAGAACCTGGAGCCAGCTGACTTTTGAATTCTATTTTTTTTTTTACCTTGGATGCAGAGCCAGTCAACTCTGTGGGGGTGGAGCCTGTCTTGGCTACCTAGGAAGATGCTTGTGAATGCAGTAAAAGTCAAATCCGGAAAGTATTCCTATTTTCATTTCCTTTTTGCATTAGGATAATTTGGCTTGGGTTAATGAGTAAACTGCTCTTTATGATTTTGATAGTGTTGTTATTAAATTACTTTTGCCTGAACAAGATGTCAAAGACAAGATCATGGACAGCTGTTAACAACAGGGGTAATTCTTTGAAAAGCAATAGAATTAAGGTGCCAAGAGCAGGACACAGCGAATGCCTCTCTGCAGCCAGCAGGAGGAAGACAGAACACGTAACAAAATGATTTAGTCCTTCTGCTCCCTTCTCTGCCTTGGAGTAAGAGAAGTGCCTTGCTTCAAATTCTATTGAGAATAGCACCCTGAATCACGTTGCTTTTGTTGCAACTATTAATTGCTTCCTGAATTTATTCAGCATAAATAAAGCAGGTTGCCAGGGAGTGAATTACCCAGTGGATAAATGGTGGGTCATTAATATAGGGTTGACCCTGAACCCAGAAGATGACGTGAGAGCTTGCAAGAAATTTACCAGAACCCATTTCAGCTGGAGGTGATGTGTTTTAAATCCCTCTGTAATGCAATGAGGGGAATCAAATTAGATAATAGTTTGCAGAAATTTGCTGGGCTGAGAGGCTCACTCAGAAGAATTTCATCCGCTGGCATGATCGTGCTTCACATTTGGGGGCTGTCCCTGTCCCCAGTGGTGCCTACAAGATGACATATATGAAATGCCCTAATGTGCAGCAGTGTTCTGTGCCTCTATAGTTTATTTTGTCTGATTAAGAAATACCCACTTGTACCTCATTTTGAAGCCCAAGATTATAACTAATACAAAGGAAAGGGTAGATTCAGAATGCAGAATTCTCTGTTGTGCTGCTTTCTTTGCAACTTTCTCCTGGAAAAATGTTCAGGTGTCATACGCCATGTATGCCATTGGAATGGGGGAGGGTGTGCTTTAATTGTATTGCAGATAGCTGCGCTTCTGTGGGCTCCAAAGAAAATCTAGACTTGAAATGATTTGGGCTTCCATCTCTCTCCACTGGCTCTGATGGTTTGCACAAACTCAGAGCACCTCTGAGAGGGACACAGTTGTTAGTGTTGGTAGAGGGTGCGCTGTGTGTCATATGAGTGTGGGGATACTGGTGGTGGCTTTCTGGAGTCATTTACAAGTATCAGTTCCATTAATAATCCTGTCAGGGCACTTGTTACTGGAATTTTTTTTTTTTGCAAACTCCTTGCTGAACCAAATTCTGATCAGTAGTATATGAATACCAAAACAGAAGGGAATCTCAACCCTGTTAAGGACAGACGCTTTCCAGAGCAGGTGCACCTGGGGACCCATGGGGGAAGGTGTTGATACAGCAGAAGGGTAGCTTCTAGGCTTCCCTTAGACTCTACCTTTTGAGTCCTTCCATTTTCCCCCCAATACTGTGAAGTACAGGTACATATGGCTCTGTGGCTAGCTTCATGTGTGACTCAGATGTCCCCAGCCTCTATGGGTGTATGAATGAGGGCTTATTAACAGAAAGATCTCTGAGGCTGGCTTTGTGCCTCAGTGGGTTAAGCCACCACCTGTGACACCGGCATCCCTTATGGTGTTGGTTCGAGTCCTGGCTGCTCCATTTTCCATCCAGCTCCTTTGTAATGCTTTTAGGAAATCCGTGGAAGATGGCCAAAGTGCTTGGGCTTCTGTACCCACATGGGAGACAAGGATGGAATTCTAGGCTCCTGGCTTTAGCCTGGCCCAGCCCTGGCCATTGTGGGCATTTGGAGGAATGAACCAGTGGGTGGAAGATCTCTTTCTCTCTCTGTCTTTCCTTCTCCTTTGTAACTCTTTCAAATAAATAAATTAATAACTCTTTATATAGCTCCTTCTTCTAGCTCCACCATCTCTTAGACTCCTCTTCCACCTCCCACCCTGTCCTCTGCGTGTGCCTCCATCCCTGCCTGGCAGCCTTAGTCCCCTAGCACATTTCCTGGCTTTTATCTCCTTCCCAGCTCTTTTCTGCAGTTGCCTCTGCTCTTGAGACCACTTGGGGGAGTCACAGGCTCTGTTCCCCAGGTTGCTACTGTAGGGCCCAGTGGGGAGTGGCCCCAGGTCTGCCAGTTCTCAAGGTGACCGTGCTGCTAGCTCCCTGTGAAGCTGAGTGTGTGCCCTGTGTCTGAGCCCTGAAGCAGCAACACAGAGTTCCCAGCCTTTTACTCATTGTCAGTTCTCTGAACACGCTCACTGGGTTCAGGAGGGGACACACACTGTGTGACCTCCTCCATTGCCCAGTGTCTACCTGTTTCTATTTTAGATCTGTGTGCACTCAATCTCTCTCTGTCTTTCTCTCTATCTTTTACACGCACATAAAATCACTGACTAAGCCTCCTCACTAAAAAAGAAAATCTTCCTGCTATCAGAAAGTGAAATGCCCCCATGCCTACCATGTCACACAGATAGACTGTGGGCAATGGGTAGATGTGCTAATGCCTGACTTTACTCTGGTGGTACCCTGCAAGAGACAGACAGTGGGTCCTTACTTGAACAGTGCTCAGCTTTCTCCAGCTTTCTCCAGTGACAGTACATGAAATACCACCACAGAGGAAGCCCATGGGGGCTGTTCAGGCTACCAATTTGCAGAACCCTTGATTTAAAATCAGTACCACTTGCAGGGGTGCTCCTTGAGATATTTCTTCAGTTCCCACCCTGGTGAGAACCAGTGCTTGGCTGCTGGCTCTGTGGGTTCCACGTGCCAGGACCAGATGGGCCTCTGAAGTCTCGTGGTGCCTCTTTGCTGGTTTTGAGCTTTCCCTGCTGTCTGGAGAGCCCTGAGTGCAAGTTTGTGAGTCCAAGTGCAGGATTGTTAAACCCTGCCCCATGCTTCAGACAAAGAAGGAGTCAGGGTGACAAGGATTTAGTTTTACAGTGTTGGATTAGGGACCAAATACAAGGTGACTTGGGTAATTTTCACTTTGCTGGCTCCTTAACTACAAGTAATTTATTCTAACCTTCTTCCATAATGCTAATTACAGCTGTTAGCACATACTTCAAAGCCAGTAACTCAAAGCACAAAGCTACACTTAGGATTTTTGGAGTTCCTGTGCTGATGTCCCTGGGGGGCTTTAAACCAAGGTTGGAGTGGATGGAGATGAAAGGGAGTAGAGTTTTCTTGAGTACTTCTGGTTAGTGTGGATGCTGGGAGAGGGGTTTGGGGAAGGAGTGTGGAGTCGGCCCAAAGAAGGGCATGGCCAGCCAGGAGATCTCCTGGGAGTTGTGGTGTGGTCTGTGCTGACATCTGCTTCATACATGTAGAAGCTGTAACTTAACCAGAATGGTAGTCACTAACTGGGGAGAGATAGAGCAGAATGAAAGGTTGTGATGAGGAAATGGAACAGATCTCATAAGAGCTAGAATTGATAGGATAAGTCTTTCTGGACACATTAAATGACACTGGTAGAGCCTCAGACTGTCCTTTCTTGTATAGGACATTTGGTCAGTCACCTAAGCCTCGTGGAAACCAGGTAGCCAATCCATCAGGAGCCCATGGGTGGTGTTGTCCATGGCTTTTTCCAGGATGAGGCAGGACTTCCTGTAATCACTGTGCTCCTGCCTGTTGTAGCATAGATGCCACCATCCATTACCTGCCAGGTGTGCCCTTAGGCTGTTGGGTCTAATTACTACCAAGGGCTTACTAGGTGTGAAGGTAATGTGCCAAGCTGTGCTAAGAAGGGAAGTGGCTCTGCATAAAGAGCTGGACCCAAGAAGTCTTGCAGGTCTGAAAACAATGGGCATTTCTGTTCTCTGTCTGCTCAGGTATGGAAGAAACAAGAGAAAAGGGTGTGGATCCACAGAATGAGAGATAGAAATGAAAAGTAACGACACTGGAAGAAAAAAAATAAAGGGAGGAAGAAAAGCTAGAAATAGAAGCCAAGACTGAAGGGAAGAAGCAAGTCAATGCAGTGGAGGACCAGTGAGAAAGGGGCCAGTCTAACAGGGGGGCTCCTGCATCCTATTTGCTGTCACAGCTTAAAATCAGGAAAGGGTGACTCAGATTGGAGGCATCCTAGGCTTAGAAGGCAGGCACAGAGGCAAAGTTGCTCAAGTGTGTTTTGAAGCATCTTGGGAATTTGAGTCAAGTTGGGTCTGACAGTACACTCCTATGTCCCTTTGCCACTCTCTCTGCCTTGTTTCGGAGCTCAGAAATCTCACATGTGTTGACTGTCACCCCTCCCTGCACCGGAGGTATCTCCCACCCAAATGGCTGAGACAGCAGCTATTTCTCAAGGAGGTGTCATCTTGGGAGGTATTTGCTGTCTTGCTCAGGGAGTCATGTGGTGGCCTCTCTGTTTGCTGCAAACATGCCTTCTTGTGGCTGTGGGTGAGGTGGGGCCCTGGCATCTCTGGCATGACCATCACAGCCTGCTTCATCTCATATGCCCAGCTCAGCCCTCATTTCTAAAGACAGCTTGGGAAATGGCAGCCAGGGGTTCTTCCTGTGATGCAAGAGGGCTTTACCAGTTTCCTTAGAAATAGGCCTAGCTTTAGAGTGTGCTCCTATGAAATTTGTTTGCAAATGCTGCCCTTGTGTAGGTAGCTTTCCTCTGGTTTTTCTCCCTTTGGCCAATGAGAAGTGCTGATAGCAGTGCCAAGACAGAAAGACTGTAAGATTGAGTGTTTATTCCTGGCTTCTTCTTTTTGAGATTCCCATGTGTTGACTTTGTCCTTTTCACCAGAATCCTTAGCTGCTGTCCTATGTCTCCATCCAGCTCTCTCTCTGGGTTCTGGTAACTCTTCCCTATCCTTGCCTTATCCAGCCTAGGGGTGATCACAGCTCTCTGTGAACCTTCTAAACCTGTTGTTTTCCTTAAACTTTGCCCATGTCTCAAAAAAAAAAAAAAAAAAGAGTATGGTTAGCTAAATATGAAGTTGGCCATCTGTTCTAAGAATGGGTCAGAACATGAGGCAGATTTAGTGCAGCTTCCTTTCAATGAGACTATCAGAATGAATTCAGATAATGAGCAGAGGATATGGGCTCATAGGGTTCAGAATGTATGTGCCTTGGATATAATTTAGCTAAGCCATTAAGCTGGATTGCAGGGTCAGTTTTGTAGTTTAATTTTGTGCTGTCCCCTCTCAAAATTCTTTATAATTTTATATAAGTATGAATTCTAATTCTCAATTTTTTAATGAGGACCCTGCATTTTTTCTTTGCCACTGGGCCCCCTAAATTATGTTGGTCCTGCTGGGATAAATTTGCCAGTGGACTTGATATTGCTTCCAGTTGATATAAATTGAGAACGACTGAGAGCAACCTCATTCCTTCTGCTAGTGATGGTAATAAAAAGCCATTAGACTAAAATCCTAATTCTTCAGGAGACTTTCCCCTGGTGTTCAGCCTCTTTGTGTGAGATCAAGAGCTATACTTGAAAAAGACAAGTCCTCTATATTTAATTCAGTTCCCTTTCCACCTCCCAAAAATCTAAATGTAAATTCCTGCTACTGATTGCCACTTAACAAACCAAACCAAAAGTTAGTGTCCTGAAACAACAATCACCATTTACTTTGCTAATTAGTCTAATTTGGGTAGGGCTCAGCAAGGATGGTTTTTGGTTGTTTAGTGCAACTGGGATGGCTTGAAATAGCTGCCACCATTTATTTTGCTAATTAGATTCTAATTTAGGCAGGGCTCAGCAAGGATGGCTTTTTGTTGTTTACCACAACTGGGATGGCTCATCTTGGGGTGGAAGATCTATTTCCAAGATGACTATACATGCAACTGGTAAGTTGGCCCTGGGTATTACCTAGGAGCTCAGCCAGGATTGTTGGTGGTGGAGGGGATCCTTTTTCTTCATCATGTGAGCCCCTAAGCAGGTTGTTTGGACTTCTTTACAGCATAGGGTTGGATTTCAAGTGTGAATGAAACAACAGAAAGTGAAAGCTGCTAGTTTCTTCAAACCTGTTTGGGGAACTGGTATATCATGACTTTCACTGTCATTGAGCTCATCCAGATTCATGGCAAGGGATCACAGTCCCAACTCTTTATTTAAAAAAAGATTTGTTTATTTATTTGAAAGTCAGAGTTACACAAAGAGAAGGAGAGACAGAGGGAGAGAGAGAGTTCTTCCATCTGCTGGATCACTTCCCAGTTGGCTGCAACAGCAAGAGCTGAACTGATCTGAAGCCAGGAGCCAGAAGTTTCTTCTGGGTCCCCCACTCAGGTGCAGGGACCCAAGTACTTGGGCCATCTTCTACTGTTTTTCCCAGGCCATAGCAGAGAGCTGGATTGGAAGTGGAGCAGCTGGGACTTGAGCTGGCGCCCATATGGGATGCTGATGCTGCATGCCAGGGCTTTAACCCACTGTACCACAGTACCAGCCCCAGACCCAACTCTTGATGGGAAGAGAATCAAAGGACTTAAGACCAGTTATCTTTATTCTACCAAAATAAGTACACCCATTTTATATATGAGAAAATAGAAGACAGTAGTGCAATGAAAGCTTTCTCAGAGCAACAGCAAATATGGGTCAGAGTAGACTTAGTGCTCATAAACTTCTGATTTGTCAGACTTTACTCTGTCTACCAGGCTCTACTGCTGTTTTGCTAATCTAATGAAGAACAATAACTCTTCTCCATCTTTATGACCCTTATTCTCAACCTCAAAGCACACTAGAATAGTAGTAATAAGGGAGATATTCTGGAACTCTTCAAACAGCTAACATAGAATCTAGGCATTTAGAAAATAAAGGAAACATCCATATCATTAAAAACAGAGCCACTTCTCTTTCGTCTGGGCTGATTATGTGACATGAGCATGTAACAGTCCCTGGCAGCCTCTTGTTCTTGGAGAGACAAGAACCTGTTTGGCAATGATGGTACTAGGAGTTCTCTTTTGGGTGACTTGGAAGCTGTAAGTTGAGATGGAAGGCTTCTGAGGAGCTCTTGGCCATCACAAAGGGTACATCACACACCAGTACCCTCTGAGAAGTTCCACATAGAATTGAGCCTTATAGCAGTTGTTGTCCCCATTCTCTTCATTTTGTAGGGGGAGCGTGAAGAGCTCACTTTCCCAGGGACATCTGGGACAAAGCACATCCCTCTCTCTCTCAGTGCAAGATCTACAAATTTGAGTTTGCCAGACCCCAGGGCAATAACCCTTGACCTTCCATGACAATTCTGGGAAGGAGGTTGTTGAGCCTCAAAGTTTGGAGTACACAGCCCTTTGGTTGGTGCTCCTACCTTCAGGCATGTTTGTGCAGTAGCTTCTAGGGCTTGAGGCTAAGAGCCACCCAGCCATCCTCTATCTCTGACAGTGGCAGGACCTGGAGCTCCAAGGGGCACTATACTCCTGTCGTGTCGCCTCCTAGATGGAAATAGACTGGGCACAGGGGCTTCCAGCGGTTTCTGAACTCAGTCGAGTGGAAGTTTCTTGTCAGACAAGCCCATGTGGAGCTGGGAATGTGGTGTGAGAATGACTGGGAAGTCTTTACACATGGGAGATCGTTCTTCATGTCATCATGTCATCATGAATGTATTGATCACTTCAGGCCTTAATGCCCATCACTGTGAAATACACTGATGAGTAGACACAGTTTATCTGACCACTCTGATTCCAGGCAAGCATTCCTAGGGAAGAGTAAGGGGCCTTGGGGACAGAAAATATGTGAATCCTGTTGAGTGAAATGTTTACTTCTTGAGATTCTATTACATCAGTGGGTGAGATTCCAGAGATAAGTATTAAACTCTTTGGATGTTAGAACAAAAAGAAGGGGGGATGTCACAGAAGAAACAGCCTCTTGGATTTGGGAGCCCTATAACAGATGTAGTCATAATGGTAGCTTTTGTACATAAAGTTCTTTCAGTGCCCTGGGGCTGGTCACACCTACCCAGGACTATTCTAGGGGAGCATAGTTGGATGCAGTGTATTTTCCTGTGTCCTTGTCCACATAGTACCCTTTGTACTGCAAGTACTGGAGTGCATGCTGATGAAAGGGGAGCTGAGCTCTTCAAACTCTGCTTCTGGTGTTCAACTGTAATTAATTTCAACAGAGCTTAGGGCCCACACCTCACACACCCCAGGATCTTTTGACAGAAGCACCTGCATAACTCCCCAAATCATTTACTAAAATAAAACATGACCAAAACTACAGGGGCAGGGAGGAGGTAGGTGTGTGGGTGATGTCTGCATTTCTCTCCAGTTGAGGGCGGGACCCTTCTGTGGGTTGTTCATTCCATGCAGGAAGACCAACCTGCTTTGTTTCCACCTTTGTCAGGGAGGAATCATGTCCAGCCATGTATGGTAGCTCACTTCTAGCTCCTGTCCCATCTTGGATCCCTGTGGCTTTTGATTGAAATAACTCCATTTGTAATGCTCCATCCAATGACTTTCTATTAAGAACCTAAAGGTACAGACAAAAAAAAAGAATTTGCTTCATGACAGCTCACCTCACTCCTTTATTTTACAATTCAAAGCATGCAATTCTTCGTATCCATAGCTTGGAAGGAGGATACAGAAAATTAAGAAGATGGAAAGAGATCAAACATGGGTCAAGGAGGACATGTCATTGTCACTCATTACTAACAAAGAATTCGAGTTTATACTGCAAAGAGGTAGGATGAATTTTGGCGGATCGTCAAATGTCCCTATTTTCAAGGAACCACTAAAGTGGACAAGAATTGAGAGCTTGAAACACTGTGAGAGCAGAGCACAATGGCCTTTCATCACAAGACCTGGGTTCAAATTGTGACTTTCACTTATTGGTAGTGGAATTTGGATAGTGTTTTATATCCCTAGGGGTTTGTTCATTAGGTAAATGAGGGGAATATTTGTGCCACAAGATGCCATGCACATCGAATGAGGCAGCTTTGAAGAAATGACTATTCTAGGGTAGTGGGCAAACATTTTTCTCATTTCTGTTTTTCCTCATGAAGACAGTGGGGTGGGATATGTCTTCGCTCTGGGACTTTATAACACCGGGTTTTTGTCGGGATTTTGATGCTGTGGTTTGGCTTGTCCAAGTCCACCTTCCAGCAAGCATCCAATTCTAGACATAAGGAGGTGATGGCTTGCTTGGGTCACAAGGAAGGTGAAAGGATCACTGGCCTACCTGCAATGTCAGGGCCCAGGTGAGCTTTGGATTCCTGCCTGGGGAAACTGCTGGGAGCCATGTGGGGAGTGCACACGGCTCCAGGAATCTTCAGCACAAGCTGGACCTGCTACAAGGATTGGGTGCTGCTTGGCTGGAGGTGGTAGAGGCAGCTTCCTTGAGGAAAAAGGGAAGAAGCCACTCTGCAGACAGTTGCTGCTGCTGTTGGATTGGAGGCAGAAGGTGTGGGGGAAGGTCACAGGGTGCCCTTGCACTGCAGGCAGGAGGTAATAAATGAGCTGACAGTCTGCCCTGCAGCCCCCAACCAGGACTTCCTCGGTTTTGCCACTGGAGGCTCTTGCTAGGCAGAGGTGCCTTCCCTGCCAGGTTTTTGTTATTAAAGTTGATCCCATGTATCAGAAAGTGGAAAGCAGGCCTTGGAAATCGGCATCCAAGTGGGATTCCAGGCTCTCGATAGCAGTGTGTGCCAAGGACTGGGGGTGGGGAGCGTGCAGCAAGCTCTTCGCTCAGCATCCAGGAGCGAGCCCTCAGCATCATTCACTCTGTCAGGGTATCTCGGTGGTAATCACTTCCAAATGGCGGCGGGCTGGGGAGGGGGCTCCCCTCCAATCACCCAAGGAATGTCTTGACTAAGGACGGAAAGGGAGGTTTTCCATAAGCATCTCCTCTTTCCAAGGGGGACCAACAATAGAATATGAGACGCCCATGAGCCTCTCTTAGCATCATCTATAATAATATCCATGTCAACAGAATGGAGGGGGAGGCTGCAATGATGTGGGGTGGTGTCGGGTCCCCTCGGCTGACCTAGGAGAGGCGTTCAGGATGAGCAGCCTGCTCTCCAGAAATGACACATTATCTCCCGAGCGTCTTCTGGGCTAGGGACTCTACGTGTGAGTGTGCAGGCACAGGCTCTCTCTCTCTCTCTCTAATTTGATAGATAGGCACCGTCCATGTCACTTCGGAGACACACACAGGCCTAAGCTGTGGGATAGAAGTGCTAGGGAATAAAACATCACAAGTCCAGGAGGCCAGCTCCAACATTGCCTTTATTATTAGCTTTGCAGTTTTAATTGAGACGTTTCCTCTCTTTGCGCCTTAATGGTCTTACCAGCAAAATGGGGATTGTAACGTCTATTTTATAAATAGACATTGTGGGGGCTGGTGCCATGGCTCACTTGGTTAATCCTCTGCCTGAGGTGCCAGCATCCCATGTGGGCCCCAGGTTCTAGTCCCGGTTGCTCCTCTTCCAGTCCGGCTCTCTGCTGTGGCCCGGGAGGGCAGTGGAGGATGGCCAAAGTCCTTGGGCCCTGCACCCGCATGGGAGATCAGGAGGAAGCACCTGGCTCCTGGCTTTGGATCGGTGTAACTCCAGCTGTAGCAGCCATTTGGGGGGTGAACCAATGGAAGGAAGACCTTTCTCTCTGTCTCTCTCTCTCACTGTCTGTAATTCTATCTATCAAATAAATAAATCAAAAAAAAAAAAAAAAAGCCCTGTTCTGAACACTACGTGATCCAGCTTTCAGAATATGTGAATCACCAAGTGAGTGCTTGCTGTGCCTTTTATAAATTATATTGAGTAGATTCAGGATCTTTCTCATCACTCTACCTCAATGTCTTGTCCTCTTTGGTTGTTCCTAGACACTGTGCAGAATCACACGTTAACCCTGGCTCTGAAATTTGTAGAGAGCCCTGTGGAGCTCAGAACTCTCCCATCTGCTTCCTGCTTTAGCACTTCCTGCTCCCATTTGCAGCTGAGACTAGAAACTAGAGGCCCTGAAACTGGGGATGCCAATGTGCTTGCCAGCATTGCTCAGAGTAGGCTGTCCTGACTCCTAGGTCAGGTGTTCTCAGCTTCCCTCCCCAGATCTGGTTCTCAGAGGGCTGGCTCTGGATGCCTCAGCATCCAGTGAGTATTTGCCAGTGGACCATGAACTGGCCTCCTGGACTGTGGAAGTGTCGAATAAGGCAGCATCAGTGAATCTGTTTCAGGCCTGGATTAATGATTTCCTTAGGAAAATGCTGATTGGTTTTTGTTCATAATGATTTCTTCCACTGGTAATTCCTTTCCTTTCTCCTCCTTCTTCTTTTTTTTCCTCTGACATTGGCAATCAGACTCCAGAATCCATTCTCTGGACACCCGAGCCCTTGAAGTGGTTCTGTGACTCACTTTTTATGGAACCAAGGAGAAAGGAGGCAGTAGCATTTATAGCCAGGGTTAGTGGCCTTCATAGTCTTTGGTTAAAAGTTGAATTTTAAAATGTGTTGTTGCACAGGGACAATTTTCATTTAAATACTGAGTCTAAATATCAGTTCAAATGCAGGTGGTTGGATGAGGTTCATGCTAGTAACCCATTGTACAGCTTCTGGACACATCCTCCTGTGGGCCCAGCTCCAATGGATGGAGCCTGGGGGTGGGTGTAGAGTGCTTGGACCAGCTGACCTGCAGTAGGGTGGCTGCTTGCTTGCAAACCCAGATGGATCTGTTGAAAGGGTATTGGAGCTAATAACATTCTCAAGTTGTACTATGGCCTTGGACTTGCTCCAACTGGCCCTTTTTCTCCCCTGCCAATATGGCACCTTAGCTATACAGAATTCTTGTGGAATGTCAGCCAAGTTTTCTGCATAGCAGATATTTATAAGACTTAAGTCTTTGGAACTGGATGTGGTAAGGCTTGGATGGACCAAGTTATGAAGGCCAATGATGTCATATAGATTGATTTTCCCACAAAAATCAGAGTTCCGCTCTCACTTCATTGTCTCTTGCTCCCTTTTATCTTTCCTCTCGCTTTCCTCTCACTTCCAGAGCTGTGCCCTGGCAATCCTTCCTGTGCTGGTCAGCACAATGAGTTTCCTGCCATTTGTTCCACTGTCGTTTCTGGAACAAGAAGGGAAGTTTGGCCTGCTTTGCCTACACTGCCTGATTCCCTTGCACGAAGCCACAGGGAGTTCTCATTACCACTGCCCATATGCACAGGCACAGCATCTGTCTTCTGCCTGAGAGGACGTAGGGAGAGTCGCTGCCAGCAGCTCAGAGCTGAGCCCTGTCTCCTGCTGTCCACTCCACAATGTGTGCTGCCTGGGCAGTGGGAGGAGAGGGGGATGGCACACACAACTTCTAATAAGGACTGGAGTGGAAATCTTGCTGATGGAGGGAAGTCAACAGAGCCAGCTAAACCACTACCCGTCTCATTCCTGGGAGGTGTTAGGCACCGTATGCTGGAAGCGTGGTGGTGTGAGAGCCACTAACAGGCTTTTGGTGAGATTCAGAGACTGTCCTGTGCAGACTGCTTTTGGGAAAGAAGTGACATTGTGTGGTACAGATAATCAGCTAACAATCAATTTAGTGTCTTTTGAGCATATTGGTTAGCTATCATCACAGGAATGCTGTGTAACAAAGCATCATGAAACACAGGGACTTAGAAAACCAAGCATCTATTCTTCTTGCTTTTGGATCTCTGGCTTGACAACGGAACACTGTTCCAGGTTCAGGGTCACCTGGACTTGGTTCCAGGCATCAGGTTGGGTTTGTCTCTGGTCACCATTCTCTGAATCAGCAGCTCTCAAGGTTGACAGGAGACAAGCCACATGTTCACATTTAGGCACTTTGTACTGACCAAACAAATCATATGATGAAGTCCACTATCACTGGAAGAGACGTTTACTCTGTATCAGAGGGAAATGGTGGACAAGAGTTATCTATTGAGTGATAATGTAAAGTATCACACAAAGTTCTGCATCTACAAATTTCATTAACCTGGGCTCTGAAGATTAAAAGAGTAGGTGGGAGGAAGAAGGAGGAGGGTGAGAGTGGAAGAAGGATGTCTAATGGGTGTGTGTGTTTGTCTGGGGGGTAGGGTTCAGGGACCAGGCAGGAGTTGGGCAGTGAGAATGCTGACCTTTTCTGTAGGCACATCTGGGTCAGATGGCCATGGTAGTTCCTAGGTGCCAGGACTCTTGGTTTGTCAGTCCTTGGTCTGCTTCCCACACCTTACATCTTAGGCCCTAACACTGGAATCCTGGTATTTAGCCTGCTATAGTTTCCAGGGAGCTGTGTTGTGGGCTTTACGCCTGTCAGTGAGACCAATAATAAAGACAAAAGAAGCCAGGTTCAAGTTGGATGCTGCCAGCACTTGGGTCAGAGCCACTGATGGATATGCAATCTGATGTTTCCATTGTGAATGTGTGGCCAAGTTCTTTCCAGGAGCCGCATCAGGAGCAACGTAAGGACTTCTTTGCTTCTCAAAACAGCCCCTGTTTTGCCTCAGGTCTATAGGGAGAGGTTTATTTTAAAATGCAATGTTTGGCCTATGGGGTCCTTTCAAACTAAAGCTTCAAGGTTTTCCTTTTGATGTCTTTCCCCAATCCCACCCTCCACTTCTAGTTTTCTAGAACATTGCAGCCCACTTAGTGTCACAACAGTCCTCCTCTCTTCCTCCCTTCCCCTATGCTAAGAGGAGATTTCTAGTGAGGATGCCCCTTCTCCAGGGCCCTGTCACTGCTAGGTGCAATGTGTGCTGGAGTGGATCAGATCCCATTACTTGAGCAGTGTGCTATTTATCTGAGTCATCCCTACCTGTAGACCAATTCAACTTCACATTTCTCTCCTTCCTCCCTATTTTTCCTCCCAAAGACACCTACTATGTGCTGGGTATCTCAAACATGCACAAGAAAGAAAGACACATTCCTTGCTCTCGGGGCCAGCACTCTGCTGAGCCCCATAGACAAGGAATAGAGGTTATTATAATGCAAAGTGGTATGTGGGTTATATCTACAGCAGGGATAGATGCACCCCAGCCTGCTGGGAGGTATGTGGCAGATGTCTGGAAGGAGGGGATGCAGAATGGGCAGATAAAGAGCGGAGAAGGTTTCCAGCCTGCTGGGTAGTATGAGTAAGAGAAACAGGCAAGGAGGAGTATCTTGTGCAGCAGCTTAGCATTGCGGGGTTTGGAGATTCAGATAGGTATGGGCAGATAATGAGGCAGGGAGGATCAACAGGGGCGAGAACTTGGAAATGCTTGGATGTCTTGTAAGGAGCTTGGATTTAGGGATCTGTTGAAAGGCTTGAAGCAGGGGAGCGGCATGGTAAAATTTACACTGTGTTTATGTAACAGCATTAACCATGTAAATAATTCTTAATTGTCTGGGTTTAAGGAATAGAAATAAGGCACAGACCCAATAATAAATCATTTCCATCTTTCACGGCACACCCAGACCATCCCATCCCTGATGACAGAGTTTACAAGAGGCACAGGAAATGCCTTGTTTGTGCAAACAATTGAGAGAAGACTGAACTCTCATGGTTATTGAGTTCTTTTTTCTTTCTGAGACCAGACTATAATTTTAGCGGATAAGGCTTTTTTTTGGGAAGGAGAGGCTGAAGTCTATGACACTGATCCCTGAGCCTTACACATACTAAGGACTTCCTGATCCTATGAACTGGGTCCATTATTGTTCCCATTTTAGAGATGAGGACATTGAGGCCCAGAGAGTATAAATAAGTTTTCCAGGGAGACCCTTTAGTAAAGAATGGAGACTGTTCTAATCAACTCCAGAACTGACCTTTAAGATAGTTTGTGACACAGTGACCATATATGACTCCTGCACAGGGTCTGAGCACCTGGGATGGAGCATAGGATGATCTTTGTGCTTTAAGAAAACAATGGGGCCAGCACTGTGGCTCAATAGGTTAATCCTCTGCCCGTGGCGCTGGCACACCGGGTTCTAGTCCTGGTTGGGGCGCCGGATTCTGTCCTGGTTGCCCCTCTTCCAGGCCAGCTCTCTGCTGTGGCCTGGGAGTACAGTGGAGGATGGCCCAAGTGCTTGGGCCCTGCACCCGCATGGGAGACCAGGAGAAGCACCTGGCTCCTGGCTTCAGATCAGCGCGATGTGCCGGCCACAGCACGCCGGCTGCGGCGGCCATTGGAGGGTGAACCAATGGCAAAAGGAAGATCTTTCTCTCTGTCTCTCTCTCTCACTGTCCACTCTGCTTGTCAAAAAATAAAAAAAGAAAACAATGGCCTTTGGTCTAGGATATTCTACCCATGGACCAAATATAATGTCCAGTGTGGAAGATGAGGATGTATTATGCAGTCCTGCTTTATCTCAGGCTCTGCAACTAGGAGCAAGACAATGGAGGAAGATGGTGATTAGGGCAGAGGACTCCTAGAAGCCAGTAGGGCACTGAACATGGGGAAACAGCTTCCTTCTTGGTCCTACCTTGGCCTCTTACATTCCTGTCCAGTACCCGCTACTTCCCATCATGCTTTGCCTCCTGGGGACCCAAAGGGCTGGTGGTCTGAGTGAGGAATAGCTAGCTGCAGGCATGGACAGCGTCTGGAGGAACGAGTCATTGGTCTGCCGGAGCCAAGTCCGTGACCAGCGGGCTCCCAGGAGGGCCAGGAGTTTGTGGTTACTTGGCCACTCTTCCAGCTGAAGAATGTGCCTCCCCCTTCTCATCTGTCTTGCACTTTTGTAAACGTTGACGAGGATCCATGAACAACTCAAAGCACCAGTGTGGGTACAAGGTCAGCCAACCACAAAGCATTCCCATCCTCCAACACATTTGGGGTAAGTCCGATGCCTCTTGGGAACCCTAAAGGAGGTGCTCACTTTTGTGGGTCAGTGCAGTAGGGATGCCGCAGGCCACGGAGAGGTAGAGGCTCAGGGAGTGGGTCCCAGATTGACCTTCACATTCGGGAGCATCTTGGAGTTCTCGTCTGTTTTATGTCATAATCTTGGCACAAAAGGAGTGTTCTCACTAGCTCCGCATTCCTGGTTTGGGACCAAGATGCATGAAAATTATACATTATCTTTCTCCTCAAAGCTTGAAAAGTCTTGAGAGTTTCATTATAATACTATACCCTTCCAAAGAAGATTTGAGGCAATTATAATAAAGACAAAGAGGCAATAAAGTGATTGAACAAGAGTGAAAGAATGAGAGCAAAGTAATGGTGGAGGGGGTGGGGTGGGGAGAGGGGATGTGGATCCAGACATGTTCCAGAAAACATAGGCTAAGGACATCATCTCAGCTGAGTGTATGGAGCCTTGTTTGGAGCTTTCCAGGAGCTAGGGAGAAAAGCAGCCACGCTGATCACAAGGAGCTCAACTTCTAGCCATTGGTAGGCTCCCCATGCATCAGGAGAAAGGAACTTTGCCCTGAACTTCTCTCTAAGGAGGAAGACTCATAGGCATGGTTACTAGGGTCACTGGGCAACTCACTGGACAGCAATCTTGTAGAAACAATCTTACCCCAAATTCAGTAATATGAGGGCACTTCAAATGTTTGTGGAAGAGGGAATTTAAAAAAGCTTGTTTTGGCACAAAATAATTGAAGCCCATGCATAATTTTTTCATAGTAGACATTTTTCATGAACTTTTTTGAAAACTCCTCATGTGCATGAATTTCAAAAAACATTTTTGCATCCAAAATAAAATATTTAAACTTACAAACTCTTTTAAAGTATTCTTGCAGTGTTATGTCATTCATTCATCTTCATGAGCCCAAGCGAAGCAAAAAAAGGAAAAAAGAAAGACTGATTGGGTTCAGATAGTTTTGGCGGATGGAAGAGAAAATTGAGGGCAAGGAATGAGTGCCACTGTCAAGGTCAGTCAGTGAGTGAGTGAGGAGCGAGATCTGACCCATCAACACACTCTGCTTTCAAGAGCACAGAAACAGGGAGAGTGGATAACGGAGATTGGAGGACCCAGGTCTTGTATGGTCTCTGCTATCAGAGGGTCTGATATGAACTTGGGAAAATCTCCATGAACTTGGGAAAATCACTTAATTGTGGTTGAGCAAAATGCAGGCCTTTCAGTTTCCTCCCCTCTAAACAGAGAAGGCAAATGACAGCTTGAAGATCCCTTTGTACTCCAGCATTCTGTGATTTGTTATTTCCCCTCAACTGAGAGCCACAGACTTAAGTGGAACCAAGTGAGAGAAGCCCTCTCACTAAGAAATACTTCACCTTGAAAAACTAAGTGGTTTCCAGGGATAAATAACTTGGCAACAGTTGAAAACAAAGAAAGGAGAAGAGAACCAAGTTAAGCTGCCTCTCCCTACCCCCCCACTCCCTCTCCCTTCCCTCCACAAGTCCTTTCTGTATTTACCCACTATCCTATTGTTTTCACTTTGATTTCATTTTCTTTTTAAAGGACATATCGTGGAACCTGGCTATCAGTTTTTACACTGTAGGAGCGCATTTAGCAAAGTACTCTCACTTTTTTTTGAACACTGAATTCCTGCAGGTTTGAAGCTGCTTGACTGTGTAAATGGAGGAGGGCACTTCTCAGAATGAGTGCTGAGTGAGCAGGAACCAATATCTTGCAGGTGATGCAGTGTATTTCTAGCCCCCTCATGTCCTCTGTATGTGTGTATCTGTGTGTTTGAAATGAACTTTAGGTCTTGTACTGGCAGAAGAGTGTGTGTTGAATATTGTCTTGGACGCAGGCTAGTTTTGGGGTAAGCCAAACACTGTGCAGGGGCAGGGGGCTCTGGAGTTGGGCATTCAACCATGCAGGTGCCAGGTGGGATGGTAGGCAGGTGGGTATGACACTCCACAGAACCAGAGTTGTAGAAAGTTCACTTGTTAAAGGGGAAGGGATATTAAAACATACCATCAGGGGTTTCCACAGATGGCACAATGTAGGTGCCTTGCGACTTCTCACCAGGTTTGGGATTGTGTTAAGCCGGCCCCGAGAGTGGGTGGTTTGAAGTCAGCATTGTGCATATTTGCACAGTGGGCAGTGAGAAGGATTTTCCTCTGATTTCATGGAAAAGAAAAGCAGCTATCTGGGCTCTCTTTCATCATAGATTGAACCTACAGCTTGCACCTACTCCTTCCTGCACCTCAGATTCTCTAGTCCTTGGATGCCACCAAGAACTTCTCCAGTTTAGCTCTCTAGGGTGTTAAGTCTCTCTTCATTGTATCTGGGTGTACAGGCAGTCTGAGAGCCTTGGATTCAGTGAGAAGAAGGGAGGGAGAGTTTGCGCATTTCCACAATATTATATGCAAGTGCTCTGCAAATAAAATGCAAATGAAAACCCAGCGCTCTAGCACTGAGCAAAGGTGATGCAAATTTGCTTTTAATTTCTCCTCCGTGCAGTTGCAAGCTCTGCCAAGCCATCCAGGGAACTATCATGGGGAGTGGGGAAGCAGGGGGCCTAGGAGAGAAGCTGACTGCTTTGTGGTTGGTTATGGACTTGACCGATGAGTCTTCCTGCCTGACCTATGCATAAAGTGTGCTTTTCTGAGAGTTGCTGATGAGAACCACTTTCACTCAAGAGTATTCTCAGCACTTAGATACAAGTACAGGGAGAGGAGTGATTTTCTTGGGAGGAAGAAGAGTGGTTAACCTGGGTCAGCTCAAGGTTTTGAGGTGGAAGTGGGATGAGTTAGCCATTTTCTTGCAAGTTGGAGCAGCATTATTGAGGAAGGCCTTGGGAGCTACTCCAGGCCAAGTGACTATTAGTGATGAGAAAGACCTCTCCAGAAAGTGTAGAGGAGAGTTAAGTGGATGGGTCACACGTCAGGCCTTAGCACATTTCAGCTGATAGCAGGCTGTGGTCAGCTCAGAGCTTACATATGATTTGATGAGAGCTCAGGATGTCAGCTGAGAATGGCATGTGATCTGAGGATTGGACCAGTGAGAGTGTGGCCTGGGATGAGCTGCTGGAGTCATGCTCAGGCAGGCTTCTGAAAGGATCAGAATCTTCATGTGAATGACTTCCCAAAGGGGTCCTACGTAAGTCTCCCAACCAATGGCCCTTTTCCTAGGGGAAGTTTTTGGGCAGCCAGCGCTGGGGTCTGAACCAGTGATCATAGTGGTCTCCAGCCAGACCCCCAAAAAGGGCTCAAAGTGTTCCTGCCTAGAGTGGAGACAAAGGGAGAAAAGAAGGGATTTAGGAAATGAAGTCAAGTCAGAAAGACCAACTGCCACCTATGATGGCAGAGTTCTTGGAAGGATGCATTTCTTTTTCTTTTTTGAGTGTGTTTCTTGGTTGCCCTGATATCAGTCATACATGTAGGAGCTCCACGAGAGAAATATGTTTTAACATCCTGAAACTGAATTATTAAATGGGGATTAACTAGATGTTGACTTTTCTTCATGGCTGATTTGCAGTATGAACTGGGTTTAAGGCATCTTTTACTAAACCTTCTGGATTTCAGCAGATCGCATTGGGTGAGCCGTTCATTAAAGATTTCATGCTGATGTTATTTGTTTAGGCTTTGATGCCCTTTTTCTGTTTTCCCACCCCTTTTATTCAATAATGATATCTTTCAGGCAGAAAATACCTTCCGCCTTGTGGTATTAAGGGCTTTCCATGATAGAGCATAGCCTTGTGGCCAGTGTCTAGGTGGGAAATAAGAGAACTGTGGCTCCCTCCTCCCTGATCCCTAACTAGCCTACAGCTAGCACTGGCTGCAAGAATGGAATGGGTACTGGACTCCATGTTTGCCAAATAGTTCCTGAAACCTCAGGTCCATTAGCAGGGGAGCCTGCCTCTCTATTTTCCTTTTAAAAACCCTGGGAGAAGTAAAGGGTTAAATTCACACTGCTTTGTAAATGCCCCTCTCCACAGTCTTGTCAGAGAGCAGATAGTTAAGGAAGAGGGAAGAGGGGATGTCTAAGACACAGCAGGAAAACACTGGCTGTGTTAAAGTCATAGATGAGGAACATTCTACTACCTTTGGACAAAGTATTTAGCCTCCTTGAGTTTATGTGTTTCATTGACAAAATGGGAAAAATAAAAATAGGTCTTGAAGTTATAAGGAGTAAATAAAATTATTCTTGGAAAGAGCTCAGCATATAGTAGATATTCACATTTTTTCCTTCTCCATATACAAACACACTTTATATAGCTGAAATCATAGTGCCAGACTCGTTTTAATACATTAACCCTTTAAAATAAACACTTTCCTGGGCCCAGAAATTAAGATACCAGTTAAAACACCTGTGTCTAATATTGTAATACCCAAGTTTGATTCCTGGCTCTGGACTCTGACTCCAGCTTCCTGCTAATAGAGACCCTGAGAGGCAGAAGTGATGGCTCAAGTAGTTGGATCTCTGCCACTCACTTGGGAGACCTGGGTTTGGAGTTCCTAGCTCCTGGCTTCAGCCCCAGCCATTGCAGGCATCTGGGGAGTGAGCCAGTGGATGGAGCTCTGTCTTTGTCTTTTTTTTTTTTTTAATTTAGAAAAGTAATAAAATAAAGTAGGCACCTTGATTCTGCAGCCTCTCCTTCACTGTTAGTGTCAGCCCCATTATATGTATGGCAATTTGCTAAATTTATAACTGTTGGTCATTTTGATTGTTTCCAGAAGCTGCAATCCTTTCTGTGGATCTCAGAGGCTCTGTCTGAGGGGCAGTTAGACCTCGTGTGGCTTCGTAACACAAAGTGCCACCATGGTTTCTTTTGGAGCACTGTGACAGGGATGATCTTGGATGATGTGGCAGCATTTCCCACAGGCTGGCTGCCTTGGACCTGGGTGGGGGTTGGGGAGGAAGCTGCCAGGGTCCAGAATGGCACATACAATGTCACTGCCAGCATTTCTGGTCCCCCGTTCATAATGTGTTCTTGCATTTACCGTCTGCATCCTGGCCCACAGCACCATGGACATCCTGCTCTCTATTTCAAACCCTGGGCTGACTGTGCAGAATTCCCCCCACTGACTCCGCTGATGGCTGCTTCAGTTTCAGGCTGTGTTTTCTCACTGATTGGGCCACAAGCTGAAAGCTGTGTTTGAAGTCCCTGGAGTCATTTCAGTCTTCAGTTGACAGAGGTCCTCACAGGCAATAAATCAGCTCTCATCTCCCTGACTGGCTGTGTAAAAACCAGTCCTATCAGAGCACAGCACATGGTCCTGAGGCCCAGGCACAGCTGATGAATGGAAAGGAGATCAACTGTGAGCTCGAGATGCCTCTTGGGGACACTTCAGACCTCAACTCTTAGCTCAAGTTAACTCCACTTCTTCCAGGAACACTTCCATTGTCATATGCCCAGAGTTGCTTTCCCAGCTTAGGAAATAGGAGCTGATTAATTAATGAGATAGACACTTGTCATTGCATTGTCACATGGAAGCCTTCTCCCAGCTCCACGCAGTGGGCTGGGTTTTGTTATTCTCATCTTATGATGAATCTGGCTGAGGAATCTGGCTGGGAGTGGGTTGAATGATTGGCCTGAGTTCTCACAAGTAGAAAGCATGGAGGCTGGCTCTACGGCCCAATTCTGCTGACTCAAAGCTTGGAGGTGGCAGAGATGGGTGAGGCTTCTTCCTGGTCTCATCCCTCCATCTCCAGGATGCCCTGGAGACTGTTTGGGGAGGATCTTAGAGAAGGTCATTTAGGTCACAGCCCTGAAGGTCACATTAAGAGCCTGAAGTTGGAACCAGTGTTCAGCTGCTTGTCTATCCTGATCCCTGTCTCCATCCCAAACAGACACAGTGAGACCTTACCTACCTCCTTGCTTTTCGGTGTAGGATTCTGATCCTTACCTGCAAACTGGGGCCACTGGACACTTATAACTGGACACTTAATTTTAGCTAGTTTCAGTCCAGACTTTAGAAAATACTGATTTCCAAATCCTGCCCAGGCCAATGTCTAGGAATGTGGCTAAAGCCATCCCTAGGAGCTAGTGAGCCTCTCCTTTAATCTCTAAAGGGAGAACATTCTGAGCACCTGCATAGACACAGGGCAGAAGTGGGAAGGGCCCACGTGAGCAGAGGAGTTCTACTTGCTCATACCTGCAGGACCTAGTGAGTTCTGAGGTCTACGCTGGATGCCATACTTAGGAATCATTGAAGAAGGCTTCACAGCCTAGGTGTTATTATTTGGAGCTGGTTTCTAAGAGCAGATCCTTCTCCCTAGGCCATACTCCCCTCCGTGTGGCACACTGAACACTTTGCCGGGCTGGCTGGCCCCTCTCCTTTGAGACGATAAACTCTCAAGTGCCCTGTGGGCCCTTCCTAGTCTCCTCTCCTGCCAGTCCCTACTTGCCCAGGCCCTGGCATGTGTGTCTGTGCCTTGAACATACTCTTCCCTGTCTTTTTTTTTTTTTGACAGGCAGAGTGGACAGTGAGAGAGAGAGAGAGAGAGAGAGAGAGAGAAAGGTCTTCCTTCCATTGGTTCACCCCCCCAAAATGGCCACTACGGCTGGCGCTGCATTGATCCAAAGCCAGGAGCCAGGTGCTTTTCCCAGTCTCCCATGTGGGTGCAGGGGCCCAAGCACTTGGGCCATCTTCCACTGCCTTCCCGGGCCACAATAGAGAGCTGGACTGGAAGAGGAGCAACCAGGACTATAACTGGCGCCCATATGGGATGCTGGTGCCGCAGGCAGAGGATTAACCAAGTGAGCCATGGTGCCAGCCCCAAAAGATTTATTTATTTAATTATTTGAAAGGCAGAGTGTGGGGGGGAGACCTTCCATGTGCTGGTTCATTTCCCAAATGATTGTAATGGCTATAGCTGGCCCAGGCTGAAACCAAGAGCCTGGAACTCCATCCAGGTTTCCCACATGGGTGGTGGAGACCTAAAAATTTGGTCCATCTTCTGCTGCTTTCCCAGGCACATTAGCAGAGAGCTGGATTGGAAGTGGAGCAGCTGGGACTGAAACAGGTGCTCCAGTATGGGATGACGGCATCACAGATGGTGACTTAACCCACTGTGACACAATGCAGGCCCTCACTTCATATTTTGAAGAGAACAGCATGTAAGAAATTTGTCAGGGGGAGGA
Organism: Oryctolagus cuniculus; assembly: GCF_051225735.1. Classification (NCBI taxonomy): domain Eukaryota; kingdom Metazoa; phylum Chordata; class Mammalia; order Lagomorpha; family Leporidae; genus Oryctolagus; species Oryctolagus cuniculus. The sequence goes on from NC_142873.1 coordinate 33,852,736, forward strand.
AGAGGAAGTTGGGAAATAACATAGCAAATTCCGTTTATCAGTTTCTGTCATGTATATGTTCTGAGTGGAGACTGCTAACTGATAAACCAGATATTTCATCAATCCTCTAAAGATTACAACTGTAACTAGCCCGTTCTGACTGAAGAGATATTTAGAGCAAGGGAACAGAAAGCGTGCAGCGTGGTTGTTAATTGTGGTGCCCCCAGACCTGATGAATACACTCCAGGTCCATCTGTTCTGTATGTTCCCAACAGTGGCAGGGACAGGGACTTCATGCTTACCCCAGTTGTCCTCCTGCCTGCCCACTTGAACTGGTTTTCCCCTGGGCCTTGGCAGACACTGACACTGGGAGGAGCATCTCCTTGAACAGCTGGGACTCCACCTTTCTGTTTATGCATTTGATATATACTGTCTCTCTCTCTTAAGAGAGAAACATGGCTGTGACTATGCAGGCTGTCCTGAGATCCAGTGACTGTGCATTTAAGGGGGCTTTGACTCAAATGCCCTTCACCTTGAGAAGGCCATGAACTCGCAAAAAAATGGAACTTCAAGCTTGTTAAGGCAATGCCATTAAGTTCTTTCTCTCTGAAAGATAATTGTATATGATTGTAAAAGGACAATGTATTTCTTACAACTAATTTGGATCATATGAAAAAATCACAAAGAAGAAGCAAAGACCATTTATCATTTCACTATCCAGAAATAATCATTATTGTGTTTTGGTGTCTTACCTTCTCTGTTTTTTTTTTTCTTTTCTCCTGCTCATATATATGTGTGGGGATTAGGATGTCATACATCTTATTTTACAAGCTGCTTCTGCCTTTCACAATTTATCATGGACACTTTAGTGTCATTAGAAGTTCTTTCACATTTCCAACATCAGCTTAAACAGCTACATGGCATTGAATTGAAGTAATGTAACTTATACAGGTGTTGGGCATCAGTGATGTTTTTTTCATTAGGGATTTTTAGCTGAAACTCAGAGGTGGCCTTCAGGTTGACATCAATGCATGCTCTGAGATTGCATGCCAAGGTTCAGGGCATTTGACTTTTATGTGAAGAAGAACTAGATACTCAAAGGTTGAACTGCTCAAGAGTCAGACACAGGTAGGAAATGGGCCACAGTTAAACCCCTCAAAGGAAACTTGCCAGGTTTAAATGAGCTGTACATGGTTGAGGCTTTGAGGATCTTGCCAGATTGTCTTCCCAAAAGACCGCTGTGGCAGTTTCCATCACTCCATGGCTACCTTAGCAGTAGTGAAGGGTGCTTGTTTTCAACCCTGGCCAGCTCTGGATGTTACCTTTTGGAATTTATCATCGAGCTGTGCAGGCTCTCAGCTTATAATTTTCTCTCTAGCATGGTAGAGTTAGCACGGCTATCGGAGTCACAGCCACCTGAAAATACTGCAGAGATTTCTGAGATTCAGCTGAAAGTGCCACTTCTTGTGCTGAGCTGACCAGACAGTGGTGGTTAGGAATGCAGTTGCTGGGTTCTGACTTTAGCCGCTTTACTTACTAGCTGTGTTACCTTGCACAAGGTATGTGAACTATGTCTCTGTTCCTTTGTGGAGTAGAGAGATAATGACAGTGCTTAGGTCTTTCATGGGGCTCCAGTGAAAGACTCTTACTTGGCACTTAGCTTAGTGTGCATACTACAAAGGGCCATGGTCTGGATGCTTGTGTCTCACCCACCCCACAGCTAATATGCTTGAATCCTGACCCTCTACATGATAGTATTAGGAGATGAGAGGACTTTGGCATGGAGCCTCATAAATGGGACCCTTTTTAAAAAAAAAAAAAAGAAATTTATTTATTTATTTGAAAGGCAGAGTTACAGAGAGGCAGAAGCTGAAAGAGAGAGAGAGAGGTCTTCCATCTACTGGTTCACTCCCCAAATGGCCACAATGGCTGGAGCTGCACTGATATGAAACCAGAAGCCAGAGCTTCTTCCAGGTCTCTCACATGGATGCAGGGGCCCAAGGACTTGGGCCATCTTCTATTGCTTTCCCAGGCCACTGCAGAGAGCTGGATGGGAAGTGGAGCAGTGGTACTGGAACTGGTGCCCGTATGGGATGCCGGCACTGCAGGCAGTGGCTGAGCCCACTACAGCACAGCACTGGCCCTGGGAACCAGTCATTCTTAACTCCCCTGGAGAGTACGCTGGAGTCTGTTGTCTGCTGTGTTCTCTTCACTTAATACAATTTCTGACTCATAGGAGGCTGCAGGATCCTTCAAATGTGGCAACAAGTAAATGTTACCATACTGAAGATGCGATTACATCAAGGATCTTGCAATGAGGACACCATCCCGGGTGAGCCTTAATGCCATCACAAGTGTCTTTGTAAGAGAGTGGAGGGAGATTACACACACACACACACACAGAGGAGAGAGAGAGAGAGCAAGCTATGCAGTGTGATGGCCATGGCAGGGATTGGAGTGATGTGGCCACAAGCCAAGGGATGTCAGCACTGGCACTGAGAAGCAGAAGCTAGCAGGGGCAGAGAGCAGATTTTCACTTTGAGCCCCCAGAGGAAGTGTGGACCTGCTGAGACTTCCATTTCAGTCTAGAGAAACTGATTCTGGACTTCCGCCCTCTGGAGCTGGGAGAGAATAAATTTTCTGCTTTAAGCCACCAAATTTATGGTCATATGTTGCATTCGGGGAGCATGAATGAAACAAACAGGGGAGCTAGGTGGAGGTGCTTCGGCATCCACTGAACTGACTCACAAACTGAGGGCTTGCTGTGCCTTCTCACCACACCTACTGTGGATGTTTGCTGACAGGGGGCCCACAGCAACCTCGGTTTCTTTGCACTTGCCCAGTGGGTGTCACCTCCAAGTGCACATGAGCACATATAAATAGGAATCCCTAAGGGGGTGGGTGCTAGGCTTTGTTCTTGCTCAAGAAGTCCCTCAGCCGTGGTTGAAAACTACCTAGATCAGGCTGCTTCAGGGAAACCGACCAAAGCTCCTGGTGGCCTCTGAGAGCCAAGTGCAAGCAGCTTCAGTGTCTGCCAGGCATGCCTACCAGATCTAACCCCAGTGCACCCTCTGAGCGAGGAGGCAGGTGAACCTCTTTTCCAGATGGATATGGTGTCCTAGGAAGAATGAGGTGCCCAGGTGACTGGTCCTCTGACTGTGCCTCCAAGTCGCTACCCTCAGCAGTTGTGTGTAATTGTGGGTACCTAATGGTGGGTCACACGGAATCATCGTCAGTCCTGGGACTTGGGACATGGGAAACATGAACTATTTAAAACTTCTGACGGGAGAAGCAGTGAGTGAGACCTGAGGCCGGGAGGCTTGGCAGATATCTCCTAAGGGAGTTTCAAGTTCACCATCAAACCAGTTCCTGGGGCTTTGCCTCTGACCCTTTGCTGGATGTGGGTGACAGTGGCCCCCAACACACACATTCTTTGCTCCTGTCAGCAGAAGGTCTGCTTTGGAGATAATTAGATCCCCAGGGCTGGGTTCCCTGTGAGGATTTCAGGGCAACTAGTTCTTATTTTTTTCTATTTTTTTTTTTTAAGAAATACTTTATTGAAAAGGCAAAGTTATAGGCAGAGAGACACACAGAGAGAGAAAGGTCTTCCATCTGCTGGTTCACTTCCCAAATGGCTGCAATGGCTGGAAGTAGGCTGATTGGAAGGCAGGAACCAGGAGCTTCTTCCAGGTCTCCCACATGAATGTAGAGGCCCAAGGACTTGGGCCATCTTCTACTACTTTCCCAGGCTATAGCAGAGAGCTGGATCAGAAGAGCAGCCAGGACTCAAACCAGCACCCATATGGAATGCCAGTGCCGCAGGTGGAGGCTTAGCTTACTATGCCACAGAACAGAATCCTCTTATTTATTTATTTATTTTTAAGTCAACAATCAGATTAAAGCAGTTGAGCTCACAACTCAGTGACTTCAGCTCAGTGGCTTTTTACAATTTTAATGAGCAATACCCTCCCCCCTCCCAATTCCAGATGGACGCATAACCATAACTTCATAAATGTGACCACAAAAGATTAGAGGAAGGCTCAGAGCAAGCAGGCAGAGTCTGTACTGTGGGTTCTTTTTCAGGACACCCCCAGTGGGGGCCGGAAGACTGTTTGCCGTGTCCGTGAGGCGCAGCTGCTAGCTCCAATGATTTACTCTGCCAATTGGATATTACCTAGTGACTTTTTATGGAGTTGACTCTAAAGGAAATTTGAGGAGGAGATCACTTCCTCTATTTTAATTAGAGTTTTGAGACTGTTGGCCTCAGACGCCAAGTGTGCCCTGCACATCTGTAGCAGGCTGGCTACAGGAACAGCAATAAGGCACTGTGGATTTTAAATATCTGCAGAAGGTTATTTGAAGAGCTGGGTCATGATAACCACTGCTGCCTGAGCGTGTGTGAGCATAGGTGTGTGAGTGTGTGTGTGTGTGTGCATGCGTGCCTCGTACAGATGTTTGAATAGTCCCTGGGGAACACACATTTTCTGTAGTAATAAAGGAAAACACAGTCCTCCGCTGTAACCTAGGAGACATGGGATCCCACCAGAATTGGAATCTTGAACCACATCTTGGCTGCTTGCAGGGCCGGCCCACGAGGCTTCCCGTTGCCTTGAAGTTCCCAGTGGCAGCCCCGGCAGAGGAGACAGCTGCCTGCTGTTCCACTCACACATCAGTCCCCGGGGAGAAATAAGAGCTAAGTGGTTGCTACAGAGGGGCGGTGGGTTTGACTCCCACGGCTGGTCACAGTGACGTTTCTGGTTCTGGCAGACCACACTTTCTCATCCTGAGACACCTTGCTACCCCTAATCTCTGCGCATGTTTTGGAATCACAGGGATGGAAGCGGACTCAGGAGACTGCCTACCCGTTTCCTCACTGCTTGTCAATTCTTCATCCAAGCCAGCCTGGCCCGGGAGAGCTGTCCATCTCCATGACCCCCTGGGATGGGTATAAATACTGTTATCTCCATTCAATAACATGGGGCTTGAGCAAGGGAGAGCAGATTTGTTCCCGGGAAAATGACAGCAGTTTTAAGCCTAGTGACTTGGAGGTGATTTAAACCCCTTCATCTGGATTTGTTTAACACACTTCAGTTTTATTATTGTGTTTTCATACAGGAAGTTAATGAATAACTCAATCTGACTACAGCTACACAACCAAACAAGGGACCCTGGCTGGGATGCTCACCCTCAGGACGGGCGTGCCTCAATTTACACAGTAACGACATTCCTGGGAAATTGTCTGTAAATCGGATTAAAAAAAAAAAAGTCTTGAGAGGAATATAGTATTCTGTAAGTTTGTTGCTGTCTGTTAGTTTTTTGTTTTTCCTTTTGTGAAGTGTTTTTCCTTTTGTGAAGTCAAATCATCTTGAAACATGAGTAATTTCTCCCTAATTGACTTTTTATATATTTGCTAGGCTAGGCTAATTTCTCATTGAGCCTCTGTTTTGAGCCTGGAGGTGGATGGGGTGGAGGCAGGTGTGACTCTTATAGGAGATGTTGCCTGGGAGTTCAATGCAGCAATACTGCTGGGTCCTGGAATGTTTGGGATGGGAGACCTGGCAGGGGGAATCCACCTTCACCCTTCCCTCTGAGTAAGCAGGGAATACTGGGGCTCTGGGACACAAAGGAACAAAGCAGTTCTCAGTTATAACCCACCCGGAGGGCCCAGCTCCAACCAAGTCTTGTTACTTCCTTTTGCTCAGTTGCTTTTGGAATCTGAACTTCTGAGAAGAGTTAGAGTCTCTGCTCCAGTTTGTCTGCTTGGAACACAGTGAGAGGGAGCTGAGTTCTTTGAGTCCCTTAGAGAAATGGACTATCTCGTGTGCAAAGATTTGTAAAGTCACTGCCCACCTTCTGTGCCCAGATCTGGGCTGGCTCAGAGGGACTGTATGGAAGGAAGCCTCCCCTGCCCTACCTGTGGCTGCCCACTAACAGGAGACTCACAGGTCATTCAGTTAGCCCTGTGCACTGTTAAAGCTCCTTTGCTTCCTGTTATTGAGACAGACACTGGAGGACTGTCTTGATTTCTTCATTCTATTAACACATTCTTAATATCAATTGCATCATATTTACCTCCTGGACTTCAACATAGTTGGGTGATGAGAAAGGGCAGAGAGGTGAGGAACTTAAGTTGGATTCACTTTTGACTCTACGGTACTTAAGAATGGTTGGTTCTCTTCTTCGCACCAAATATCCTTTATAACATGATATCATCAGGTACTTTTCTGTAATCGTTTCCAGACCTAATCTCACATATATGCAGAAGGCCTCTGGCAGGTATTCATACATTGGAGAGAGGTTTGTCTTCCAAGCTGAGTAGGCTAGGTTTGGATGCTGGTGCCAAACATGATCTGTGTGGTTTCAAGTAATGTACTGTCCTGAACCTCAGTTTTCTGTAAAATGACTCCATAGCAACAACCCTACAGGATGACTATGAGGGTTCGATGAGAGAAAGCATAGGGAATGGCAAATTGAGTACCGAGCCTGGGATGTGGTGGCCACTGTCCTCTTCACTCTGGATACTCTTGTTTCTTCTTGACTCAGAGGAAACCGAGACACAGAGAGCTAAAACAGCTATGCAAGACAAAGCTGAGTGTGCAAAGCTTGGATTCTGGATGGTGCACCTGTGGTCTTCCATTGTCCCAGTGTGCAGAGCTGGGCTAACGGAGGCCAGGTTAGGGCCCAACCTGATGTGACTCAGGGCCTCCCTGAGCCTTCCCCAGCTGCTGTCTTCCAGGCAGGATTCCTGAAGTTTGGAATTGACATTTATGGAGTGTCCCAATAATGTATGCTTGTACGTATGTTATCTCAGCAGATACAAGAAGCCTTTAAGGTTGGAATTATTGATCCCATTTAACAGATGAGGAAACTAAGGCCCAAGGGTTTTAGGTACTTGGTCTACCCTTGCACAGAGATTGTGGAAGAAGTGGAGGTTCAGTCCAGCCCCTGTACTGTAGACATAGACCTTCATGACAATTCCACTTGTCCACGTACACTGACTACCCAGGGTCTTGCTTCCCCTTGCATTTCAGCCTTGGACCAGGATAAGTCTTGGACTATGTTTCTTTACTGGACAAAGAGAGGGGTTTTCTTCTCTCTAATGAAATATTCTGTACTCTGATCAGCTGCAGGGAGCAGTGCCCTATGGCTGGCATTGATGGGATATCTTATAGCATCTGCTTTTCCCGCTCACTTCCATACCCAGACAATGGAGCCCCCTCAGATGGACCACAGGACCAACAAGGGCATTTGCAAAAGCAGCTTACATGTTTCTTTCGGTAACGGGTTGCTATGTTTAACCATCCATCCTGGCTGAGAAGGCTCCCCTACCTCCAGCCTAAGCTCCCGTCCATCAGGCTGAGCCCATTCCTTTCTGTTTGATCCTCGGTGGAGAGGGTGGACAGCTGGTCCTCACAGGCTCCATGATAATCCTCCACGAGGAAGCCCATATACACACGTTCGCCTTGGAGACGGAACCTTCCCCCATCTTCTGAGAATGTGGACTGACGCAGGTACCCCTGCAACACAGAGCAGCTCTTAGATCAGAACAGGTTCGCAGTGTCTTTGAGTGGTCTCTGATTTCTTTGCAGAAGGGGCCTTGATTGTGTGGGTGTTATGGGAAGCAATGAAAAGAATTAGAGAACCACACAGGGTGGAACTGGAGGCATTGTGCAGTCCGGTGTGATCCAATCATCTTGTTTTATAGTTGAAACTCATTCTTCAAAGTCTAGACTCACCCAGCATGTGTAAGTGGGATCTAGAATTTCTGCAGGACTCTCTTCACCTCAGGGTGCCCTTCCAGGTGTGCGATGGGCCATAACTGTGCAAGTGAGAATTCTTTTATTTCCCACATTTGCATCCAGGCTGGGAGATCCTGATGCCAGTTTCAGATTAATATTTAAATCAGGGAAACACATGTTCTCTTTTTGGGAACAGCACTGTGGGTGTATGGCTAGGGTTTAACTGCCATTCTTTCAAACATCAAGTGCTTGCCCTCTCCCAGAGCTTGCAGTTTCAACCCATTTCACAGATGGAGAGACTGAGGGACTTGGGCTTTCCTAACGGTGAGAGCCGCATATTTTTCCTCTGGCTATGGCTCCTGGGTCTGGTGGCTATTGCAGGACGATCAGAAATGTGAAAAATGCCTGCTGTTTGTTCACAGGGAGAGAGAGCAACACCCAGATGGACGCTGCCTTTCTTCCCAAGACGGTGTTCAGGCGAGTGCCAGGCAGCCACGGCTTTGTAGAGGGAAGGACTTCCGTGTTGGCAAATCTGCTCACGCTCAGCAGACGTGCCTATAAATCTTGCTGAAAACAGATGCTTTAACTAGAGGAGGAAAGTTTAAAAGGCCCTGTGGGCATATTCTAATCACTACTCACTAATATCAGCCAGCCCCGATTCAGAATGTGGCTGTTCCCAGTGGAGGGGCCTGGGTAGCACCTTGTAAAATGCCGCTGGCTGTAATTAACTCTGACCTCCGCAGCCTGCCTGCTCACTCGCTCTTAATATTAGCTCTGACTCCCACAATGAGCCTGCGCTGTTTGTTGTTAGGATATGTTCTTCAAAATTCTTCTTTAGCTGACATTTTTTTTTAGCTCCTATTCCAACCACACACACACACACACACACACACACACACACACACACACAAGCAAGCAAGATAATCACATGGCATCAAATGAAATCAATAATCAGGTAGATTTTTGCAGTCACTGCAAATTCTACTTGTCTCAATCATGCTAATAATCCTTACCATGCGGCTTATGGTTTTTACTGTGCAGAATGCAAAAGTGCTTTCCGACACTTATTTGTTCCTTATTACAACCCAGTCAGGTGGGCAGGCCTGATATTATAATCATCTCACAGATGAGAAGAAAATAGCTCAGAGAGGGGGTGTAGCCTCTTTGGCATCTCACATGTAATCAGTGTCTGAGCCCAGGATTCAGACTTCGTCCTGCTGCCTCCACACAGCTTCTTAAATACCAGTGCCTGAGTGGACGGTCGAGATCGAATTTATGATGAAGGTTAGGGAGAGGAGGAAGGGCTGTGTCTGTTCTTTACTTCCTGCCAATGGAGGTGATGACTTTGCAGCAATTGCTTTCTTCTGCCACCTGTAACAAGGGATGTCTGGTCTAGAGCAAGCAGTGGCCTGTGATCTGTGACGGATTGTGGACCATAAGGAAAATGAGGACAGTCCCGTCTAATGTGTTACAGACTAAATGTTGGTGCTGAGGAGTGTACGTGTATTGTATTAGTGCAAAGAGCCAAACATTGGAAAACTGTTCTGGGAACATGTCACATGCCAGGCTGTCTGTTCCAGCCACTCAGATGTAGGTTTTCTGCTCACGGAGTTACACCGGAATTGGGAGAGTAAAGAAGTGAATAAGAAAATCAATTTTTACTGTGTAGAGTATGTGCTAAAGGGACTGGATGGGTACCTTAGGTTGAGTGCTCAGCTAAGTGCTGGATGCTGGAGTCATCCCTGAGGAGGAGGAGGGTCTAAGAAGGAGGAGGAAGTTCAGATAAGAAGTGTGGCCAGTGAAAGGCCTATATTGGAAAAAAGCTTGACATGTTTGGGGCATGGAAAGAAGTCGGTGTGCTGATGCTGAATGAGAAGGGGGAGTGATATAAAGGGGCTGGGGGCAGTGGAACTTTATGTGAATCAGAGTAGAGATTTTGGCTTTTATTCTAAAGCTGCTGGAGAATCACTGGAGTGCTTTTCCCAAAGTGGTGACTGATACCTGGAGGACGTTTTAAAAAGCTCACTCTGACCGCCGAGAACCAGTTGAGACAGCCAAATGATGGAGGTTGCAGTGTAAACAGAGAGATGGGAAAGAACTGTGGGCATAGTCTGATGCACTCTCTGGGTCTTGAATAGGCCAGGTAGGGGGTGGAGAGGAATCCACAATGGCTGATAGGTAGATGGAGACCCCAGGAGCTGCCGTATGTGTGGGTTAAGGAGTGGATGCAGATCAGGCAGAGAGCTCTGTGTGCCATATGAGTTGAAGACGTGTGCTGGAGAGGGCAAGGAGGCAAATGGTACGTGTTTGGAGGAGTGACTAGATGTAGGGGTTTGGGATTCATCAGGCTGTAGGTGGCATTGAATACACCACGAGGCTGAATGTACTATCTGGGCAGAGTATGGAGAGGGGTAGCAGCAGGGCCATAGGCCCTTGGCTCAGTCTGTGCAGAAGGCAGAAGTGGTGAGGCTGTGTCTGGGGCTGGAATGTGCTGTGGTGCCTCCTTCTATCACTTGCCTGCAGTGTCTGCTCCCCTGACCCCAGTTGCCCACTTCACAGCCGGGGGGCCATGGATCACAGGGGGCTGAATGAAAGGTGGGTTTGCCACTTCTGGGGAAGAGCATCCCAAAGTAAGCAGAATTGTAGACCAGACAAAAACTTACTGAACTTTTACTACCGGTGAGGCAATGTGAATCTGCTAAGCTGTATTCCTTTATTTTCAAAGGACAGCACCCTGCAGTGTCACACACCACACACACACACACACACACACTCACACGCATACACACACGTATGTACATATTGCCTGTGTGTACATCTGGTGGAGGGGTGGTCCTTAGCAAACAGTGCCTGTTTACACATAAATGCCCACATTGATCTCCTGGCAAACTTGCAGCATTGTGTAAATCGTCTTTTCTCTCTCCTCCAAAGCAGGTCACCTGGTCTTCACTTCCAGGGGTCCTGGAATCTCTCCTATCTCTGGGGATGGAGCTGGACTCCCTCTCCAAGCTCTGTGCTTGCCATTCTTCCTAGGCTCTGTGTTTGCAGTGGCCACCTCGAAAACACACCAGACCTGAGTTGCTGAACATTGAGGTTGCAAGTCCAAACAGACCTCATTCCCTGTTCCTGTGGAAGCCCTGATCTGGGCTGGGCTTTGGGGCTGGGTGCACATCCTCCCGGACACTTTCCAGTGGAAGATTCTGGACAGTCACATTCAGGACACTTCAGGAACTAGAGTCCTGGGAATTTTTCAGAGAGTGTAATATGTTGTATTTCTGCAGCTTCTCTCTCAGAAGCACTCAAAGTGCCTTCTATTCCTTTTCCTATTCACCCCTGAATAGGAGTTCCATGAAGTGGGAGGAAGTTGGCATTCTTATTTTATGTAGAAGGAGGTCCCTAGCAGAGAATCCTGCCTAAGGTCCTGTAGTTAGCCAGAGCACTGGTGGGACCCTAGCCCCGAGGGCTAATTCTGCATGTTCTGGAATGGAGCAATCCCCTCTTCTGCAAGAGAAGCATCGATGTTGCAGACAGTACATGCACAAGGACCCTAAAATAGTCTCCAGACCTTATGGTCCTGTCCCTGACGACTGATCCAAAGGGCCCATCCTGTGGAATATCACAAGGGGACAAAAATGAATGAGCATTGCATTTAATAATAATGAAGTCTGGTGATGTGTGTGCTTGGTCCTACCCACATGTAGAAGTCTGCTTCCATGCCTTTTGCCGTTTCTATCTCACCCTATAAATTCTGCAATAGAAAACCAGACTCAACCACAAAACCATGCTTGCCAGTTTGTCAAGTTGGCTTTCCGTGTGGGTGCATGAGTAGTAAAAATATTAATGATAACCATCATTTTAAACCTAACAGTGACAGCAGCAAAGCCCCAAAATACATAAGCTCAAGTTGAGCTTTCAAGATTGTGGTAATAAACAGCCTACTATAGTGCTGAGTGCCTGGGGAGAGGTGTATCTGGGGGCAGAATGAGGAGATACGGAGGTGCATTCCTAAACTGGGCACCCCTTCCTTGGTCTTTAAGAAGTTGGCCCTCAACTCACTGAACAGGACTGGCCTTCCATGATGGTGTTTGGGGATGAGGGCATGCTTTGGGGTGAGGAAGCTGATTTTTAAGAGTTAGGATCACATCTAAAAAAATCACCATTTACCTTGGTTGCTAAGCCCCCTTGAGCCCGAGGTGAGGAATTCTGATTGGCAGAATCTGTAGGAATTTCAAGGAGGGGAACGGCACGGAAAAACGGGAAGCTTCGGCTGGGGACCCTGACTGAGAGCAACTCGGTGCTTCAATAAGCCCGAATCTGCTGAGAATACATTTTACGAACATGCAGCTAAGTTGGCTGCCTTTGTTTAGGGGTTTGTTAAGCATTATCTAAAGAATGCCATGGTTCAGCCTGCTCGGTGTGAAGCCTAATTCTTCCCCTTTCTGGAGCCACGGCCTGGTGTGTTCAATTTTTCTCTCTCTGTAGGGCTGCAGGCTCTCTGGTACTCCAGCCAAAAAAACACTCATATTTTAGCCAGCTTAGTCCCAGTCTGGTTGCCAGGCAGTAAAACGAGCACTTGCCCGCCCCAGGGAGAGGGGGACCGCGAGATGGAAAAGGGTCATGTAAACCCCTTGCTCGAGCCCTCCCCCCAAATCTACGCTCCAAAAGCCTCAGGGCACTTGATATGTTTATTGATGTGGAGGGACACTGCTGCTTAGGCTCAAATAGAGGCCATTGGTCCCAGCTGATGATACAAGTGACTTTTATTATTAGAGGGGTGCTTATAGTGGGATGTTTGCCCTATGCTATTTCTGCAATCTTAGATACACTCATTTGAACAATGTTGTTCTGGATAGATGGCAGGAAACCCATTTAACTGATGGGGAGACTGAGGCCTAAAGAAGCTGAGCTTCATGCATGGTGAGAACAGATGAACTAAGCTCTGGCACCACTCTTCCCCCTTTCAAGGGAGAATGGTGCTGTAGGGAGAGGTGATGCCAGCATCTCCCTCTGGTCTTTTCTCAAGCACCCTTGTGGTTGAAAAGCCTGCAAAAGAGAAAGTATACTCTGGAGTTCTGGAAATGCTGTGACCGTTAGGATGAATAGGGCACTGAGCTGGGCCTTGGGGGCTTCTTCAGAGGCTCAGCTGGAAGAGGAAGCCAAGCCAGGCCACTTGCTGGCCACAGTGGTTTCTGGGGATGAGGCCTCTCCCCACAGGCTGGAGTCCCCACCTACTTATTTCTCACAAGCCGCAGGGCCCTGGTCACAGGGTAACAGACTTCAGCATGTACTGGACATCTTTGGTGAGTTTGCAACCCACAGTCAAAAGGCTCCTCGTTCCATTCTGGAACTCATTGACAAATGAGAATGTATTGATGCCTACAGGATAATGCAGCTGGTGGTGATGGTTTAACTTATGGGCTCCTCAGGCAAAAATTCCAGAAAAGACTCTCACTGCCAGGCAGAAGCCTGTCTTCTCCCAGTCAGGGTGGCTTTCTCCTGACACCTCATGAGCTGAGCTGAGATTCCTCCAGGGTTTGTGTAACAGGGCTCAGCCTCTGGCTGCCATGGGCCCTGCCCTCAGGGACCACAGCTCTGGGTACAAAGGTTAGTGCTCCAGTGCCGCCCTTTTGGCCTCCTTGAGTGGCTGCCTGGCAGGTGAGCTTTCTCGGGGTGAAAACAAGACTTTTGCTCTTTAGTGCTCCAGGCATTGCTGTCCCTGGTAGCCCTGCAGGGAGAAGGCAGGGCCATGCTGAGTTTTATCCAGCCCTGTCCCCTCCCATCCAACTGTCACTCAAATCTGGAGGTGATCTGAATGCGGGTGTTGTGAGCTGCCCCTGGGGTTTATGGAGCAAGTGAGATTCAGAGAGAAAAGGGAGGCTGGGGAAGAGAGCAGACTGAGAGGAGAGTAGATGCAGCAGGCGGGCAGAGGGGAACAAACCTGTGACGACGAAAATCCAGTGTTTCATTAAGGACTTGGTGTCACATGGGTGCCCAGACGTGAGAGAATGGAAAGCAGAGGTTATTCATAAAGAAACAGCAAGCTGCCAAAGACAGCCTGGCTTGCAGTCACCATCCCACTCTTGCATAGGGTAGCCCTGGGTGCCTCCTGTGGGCCAGGTGGAGGTCTGGCTTCTCAGTGTTTGAAGGTGCACAAGGCAGAGCCGTGTGTGTGGTGTTGACAGCAAGATGACGTCAACACGCTTGAGGCCTGCGAGCTCACTAGAATATGGAGCTAAGAGAATACAAAGCAAACAGGGTGGGACTTCAAGGTGAGTTTAGGAGCAGGGACTGAGGAATCTGGTGGCCTAGTATGAACCCTTGCTCCACCACTTACCAACTCTGTGGCCTTGGGGAAGTTATTGGTACTTGCACTTGGAAGTCTTGGTACTTGCACTTCCTCATTTTCAAGTGGAGTCCACACAGTTTGTATCTCCTAGGTAAGGATTGGATAAGCTGGTAGGTGTTGTACCCTTAGGAAAGAGCCTAGCACATTGAAGTTGACAGATGAGCTGTTACAGTTATTCCCAGAACATCCCATAAGCAACTCCACATTGAGAAACAATTTCTGGGGCTTTGTAGAGCCCCTACTGTCCAACCACGGACCTCCTGGATAAGCATCCCATTTTACATCTGCATTTATGTCACCCAGCAAAACAGAATAAGATAGGTTACTCCCTACAGGGCACCAGATTCCCACTACCTCCTTCTCTGCTCTTCTAGCAGGAAGCATTTTAGGTGCTGCAGGGTGCCATGGAGGAGAGGAGGAGAGTGCACCCAGCAGAAGGATTGGACCGCCTATGGCCATCATGGATGGAGCACAGGGTTCCAGGAATTTGAAACCCAGAGAGGGCTGGTAGAACAAAGCAGGACTTGGATTTTCTTGGCAGCCAGGTATTCTGCGGGATTCCTGTGGAGCAGGGACAAACCTGGGATAAAAACGTCTCTGATACTAATATGCATGTGCCCGTGGTGAGAAGGAGTGTGACAGCAGTGAAGACCCAATGAGTGACGCTGTCATGGGGCAGAGTACTCTGATTGTGGCCCCCAACCGGTCTCCCAGACATCTGCATGGCCCTGGAATGCCCCTTCCTGGGGAGGAAGATTTGGCAGAGATGCCTTATTGAAGCTGGCACTCCTGGTAGTGAGCCCTGGTGGAGAGTTGGTGGGGAGGGGGAGGCAGATGCCAAGACAACTTCATTGGGTAGACATGCCACCCACGGAGCCTTTCTGGCCCTCGCCAGTGTCTTCCCCTTCTGGCTCGCCCTGCATTCACAAGTCCATGAGTCCCAGTGAACTGGCACAGCAGCTCCCCACTTGTATCTTTCAATAATGAGCCCATACAGACCCCTTCTTTGGACACTCAGTGTCCCTGTCCTAGTTGGTTAAGTATACATCTCCAAAGCTGTTGTACTGTTGCACCCTGCACACAACTTGTAATGCTCAAGTTGTCAACATTATCACGATTGTGGCATGCTGTGCATTTGGCTGACTTTAGAGCCCAAATCTTGAAACTCTGCCTTTGCTTCAGTATGTGTCTTTATTGTTCAAAGCCCCGTTTCTCTTCCTGTAGGTTGGACTTTTCAACAAGAGCAATATCAAATGATGTGTTTAGAGTTCCTATGCACTTTATAAAGTACATTCATGGGGTCGGCGCTGTGGTGTAGTGGATAAGGCTGCTGCCTGCAGTGCCGGCATCCCATATAGGTGCCTGTTTGATTCCTGGCTGCTCCACTTCCAATCCATCTCTGTGCTACGGCTGGGAAGGCAGTGGAAGATGGCCCAAGTCCTTGGGCCCCTGCACTGGCATGGGAGACCCGGAAGAAGCTCCTGGCTCCTGGCTTTGGATCAGCGAAGCTCTGGTCTTTGTGGCCATCTGGGGAGTAAACCAGCAGATGGAAGACTTTCTCTCTCTCTCTCTCTCTGTGTTTCTCTGTAACTCGGCCTTCAAATAAATAAATAAATAAATCTTTTAAAAAAGAAGTACATTCACATGGAGCATGAATTGCTTTACTAACCTTATCCTCCCTCTTGGCTTGAGGAATGTGTACCTTTTTTCCAATCACTCTCTTAAGAGCTGAGAAATTTATTTCAAGCTGAGAAGATGGCCATCAGTTACATGCAAAACCTTTTTGCATTTCTTTACAAATATTACAAGAGGTAGGTGTAGTACAACATCATCCACGGAGATTTTGGTGGCCAGGGCAATGATAACCTTAACTTCGACTACCATGTTCCTGCTGGGTGAGAGTACAATTGATCAAAGTTGTGGGGCCTCTGGATGTCTATTCTTACAAGACTGGGAAATAGGAATTGCTATCAATGATTGGGGTTGCACATGCTAATTCTTCTCAAAACTTACAGCTGTATGCTTGTGCCTGAGCTTTGCCAAAGACAGAAGGATCAAGGTGGAGGGGAGGCTGTCTCTTGGTAGGAATATGGTTGGAATCTTTTTTTTTTTAAAGATTTATTTAGTTATTTGAAAGTCAGAATTAGAGAGGGAGAGGGAGAGGGAGAGGGAGAGGGAGAGGGAGAGGGAGAGAGAGAGAGAGAGAGAGAGAGAGAGATCTTCCATCTGCTATTTCACTCCCCAGGCTGAAGCCAGGAGCCAGGAGCTTCTTCCAGATTTCCCATGTTGGTAGCAGGGGTCCAAGCAACACATGTACCATCCTCTTGCTTTTCCCAGGGCATTAGCAGGGAGCTGGATTGGAAGTGGAGCAACTGGAACATAGAAAGGATTCCCATGTGAGATGCTGGGATTGCAAACAGTGTCTTTCCTGCTCAGCCACAATGTCGGTCCCTGGAATCTTTTTATGTTAAAGAATTCTTCATCATCACTTCTTGGCCTTTTGGCCAAGATCAAGTGTAGAATTCTTCATCCTCAAGGTCTGTTTTTAAAAACCCAGCATGCTCTTTGTGTCATAAAGAGAGGAGCTTATCTCACTAAGTATCCAAGACCTCTTGATCAATCAATCGATTGATTGGAAAATATAGAGTGGGCCCTTTCCAAAGTATGCTTTTTCAGTTTGGCAAAGAAAATCAGAAAATGCATTCTTGGGGCTGGTACCACGGCTCACTAGGCTAATCCTCCGCCTGTGGCACTAGCACTACGGGTTCTAGTCCTGGTTGGGGTGCTGGTTCTGTCCTGGTTGCTCCTCTTCTAGTCCAGCTCTTTGCTGTAGCCTGGGAAGGCAGTGGAGGATGGCCCAAGTGCTTGGGCCCTGCACCTGCATGGGAGACCAGGAGGAAGTACTTGGCTCCTGGCTTCAGTTTGGCACAGTGCGCCGGCCGTAGCGGCCGTTTCGGGGGTGAACCAACGGAAGGAAGACTTTTCTCTCTGTCTCTCTCTATCTAACTCTGCCTGTCAAAAAAATGCATTCTTGGGACTGTAGTCGGTCACTACAATAAAGTGCACTTTTGATTTTTCCTCTCTCCTTATGACATCTCATAGGCCTCTGCCTCTGCCTCCCACTTCCTCCTCTAGCCTCTCTGGGGAAGACACACACACACACACACACACACACACACACATACACACACTCCACAAATATTCTACAAAGCAGAGGCATGGAGTAGTCTTCCCAGGTGTCTTCCTGGATGCTGTACTTTTCCATCCCTACACTCAGCCTTCCCTTCCTCCTAAACCCTCCCCCCCCCCCCCCCACTTCCATGCCCACCTGGTTGATGTAGCTGCCAGCAGAGCAAATCTTGTCTCTCTGGAGAAGGATTCCTGGTTTTTGCTGTCTGGATTTGATATACCGTGGCAGAGAGTGGTTTGCTGGAGAGCCGGACATGCCGCCCTTCAGCATGGTGAGATGGAGGGCACCTGGTGGAGGTACGTGGAGAGGAAAGGATTGTGAGATGACTGGAAATTACCTGGAAGGGAGTGTGACATCCTTTGGTGTGTCATTGTGTTTGTTTACTTTCTCACAAATCTTGATGAGCCATTGCACTGGACTGTCTGACAAAATGTAGGCTGCTGATTATTGGAGTAATCTATTACTGGGGTAAGCTATTCACACTTGCTATGAATAATGGCCATGAGTGGATTAGCCAGCAAAGTCAAACACTTGATAGAGGGACCCAGAAGCAAATTAGTTGCCTGGTAGAGGCCCAGCCCAGCACTCGGGGCTGCTGGGTGCTGTGAAGTTGGGAAAGGGTGGATCCTATAGCTCTTCTGTGGCAATTTTAGATGTCAGTCTGGCTGTGTTTGGGCAAAGGGAAGCCTCATTTACTGCAAACCGTAAGTTTTCTTCTGCCATTCACCCCAAGAGTTCTTACAAATCCTGAATTTAAATTAAAATTCAAAACAACACCAAAAATACTCGCTCTGGAAGAGTGAAAATCGTATGGGAATAGGGATTATTTTCAACCTTTGGAGTCCTACTCTGTGCTGAGTACTATGCTTCATATGTATTCTTTTATTTAATCCTCCCAACTACGTTATGCGTGTTATCATCTCCATTTTACAGATGGGGAAACTGAGGCTCAGAACGGGCCAGGAACTCATGGCTGCCGGTGAAAGGGTTCCCACCAGCATTTCACCTCCAGGGGAATTTCATTTTTTGCCTCCATGGTGCGTTACATCCGTGACCACCATGGCAACAATGCCATAAAGTTTCAAGGGACTTAGCAGCCCTGAGGCTGTGGCTGGAGGCTGCATCCCACAGCTCTTTATGAGGGTGGTGGCCATCCATCAGTCCTGCTGCCACTTCTGAGTTCTGCCATAAATACTCACCCCTGGAGGCCAGGGCTGGGAAGGTGGATTAGCTAAGGGCAGTTTGGTCATTCTTGAGCTCTCAGAAATACACCGTGACTTCTCTGCCCCCAGTCTTAAACCTCAAATCTGTTCAGTTCAATGGAGTTTAATTCAATGTGACTAATGTTTATTAAGTACCCATTACCATACACTAGGTATGACACTATGCACTGTGGATAAAAAAATGAATGTTTTTATTTTAGAAAAACAATATAGTGAGGGTGATAAATACAAATATTGTGACTTTTAACCAAAGTAAATGTCTAAAATATTCCTAGAACATGAAAGCAAAAGTACAAGTATCTGAGTGACAGGTACTCAGGATGGGAATGGGAGGGGGCTGGGTAATGAAGGCCACATTTGGACTCAAAAGATAGATAAGAGGGAAAAATTCATTCCAGGGATCCAGGCAGGTGTATACCCTAGAACCAAGGTCAGATACATTATGGTCAATATAGGATAAGATTATGTGGTCTCTTAAGCCTCTGTGTGTCCAATTCCTTAACCTGTAAAATGAGAATAATAGTGTTTGATTCATGAGATGGCTTTGAAGAACGAATGACTTAGTCTCATTTTAGATGCATCCTTGAGGAGTATCCTGGACATGCGAGGGTTCAGTGAACATGGCTATGACTACAGACTGTATCTCCTCTTGGACCTTCCTTGTGGCAGCTTTCTTTGGTCCTGCATGCTCTCCCAGGGTTGCCTGCTTTATGCCTGGCACTCCATGGAATGTCCTCTTATCCCTTCATCTTGAACTCTTACTCAGCTCTTGCACTGTTAGCTTTTTCATGTATGTACTCTGAACTTCCAAATAGATATTAGATTTCTCTTGGCAGGGGACAGTATAAGTTTTTCTAATATGGTAGGTGCTTTATCAATACGTGTTTCTCATGAGTAAGATAGTGAATAGCTAAGTACTGCAAAGTGTCTGGTCAAAGGCACCACTCACATCACAGGAAACAAAGCAAGAGAGTTGGATCTGTCTGTGCCCAACACATAGGAGCCTAGTTGGGAAGGTGAGGGCCAACTTGGGGGAAAGGTAGCCAACCCCTGATTGTGTGACCTGACTCTCTGGACAGGTCCCCACCCTCTTCCATGTATACTTGACTCTGCTGGGTGAGAGAGCTTCAGAAGGATACAGACTGAGTGGCCGGGGACTTGTTGTTGGGAGGTGCCCATTGAGGGGTGTTGGGTTTCCCGTGAGGCTGGGCATCCAAGCTCCTCGCTGGAGACTGCCCACACTTCTCACCCTTTGGAAAGGCCTGGAGAGTGAGGCCCTAGGCTTGACTGGTCATTTGGTAACACATTCCTCTTCCAATACCTTGTTCACGGAGGGGTTCTCTGCCAGTCAGACCCACATTTGGGCTCACTTACATAGCAAGGGCAAAGAATGGCTCCTGAGACATCCTCAGGATGTCCTGGAACAAGAACACTTAGTGCTGCAGCTCCTCCCAGCTGAGTTCATGCAAATTCCAACCACAAGATGCTTCTCCTAGGATGGGTGGGAGTGTGGGTGCCATGCATAGGCTCCTCCTTCCCTTTCATGCTGCCAGGGATGTGCCTCTCCACAGCTCATAAACAAATGTTCACGGGAGATCTAGGTCCTGCCTTCTTCCCAGCTGTGCAAGCTATTGGGAGATTTCCCCAGGCTGCATCCTAAGCTGAGGCCCTTGTCAGTCCCAGGTTTATCCTCCTGGCCTCTTCATAAACCACATCATCAATAACCATCACTCACACACCCCATGCAGACCCCCAGCAAACCAGCCTGGCTGCTCTGAGACTGCCGGGTTTCTCTGTGTCTCTGATGTCAGCACTCGCTGGACAGCAGAGCACAGCCAGCTGCCTTCCCAGTCCATCTTCATCCTTTACCTTTCCTGCCATCATCTCTCCCACCCCCACGCCCCAGTTCTCCCAGCTCCCCTACAGTGGTCTCTCCCTGTAGGTGAACAGAGTGATTGCACACTCAGGGTTGCACCTGGAGCGTGCACTTGTTTGAGGCCAGTGGAAGTAGGGACAGACTGGAGGGAGGGGAAGGGAGTGTTGTAAAGGGGAGGGAGGAATGAGGAACAGTCCCTCCTATAACTAGATTGCCACCCTCACCTTGGCCCTGCTGCTTCCAATGAGTGAGTGAGGGTAGTTAACGCTTCAGCCACTGGTGTAACCAGATCTCTGTGGGCTCTTGAAGAATGGTGCTCTCTTCAGCAGCAAATGTTTGCAATTAACTTTAACATATGGTGGAATTTGTTTCTGTGTCCATAAAGCATGATTCTCAGTGAGGATCTGGCAGGGAATGCACCCTGCTCGTCATGTCCCAGGGGCTGAGCTGGGGGTGGGGAGGGATTTTTTTTCCACGTGGTTTGGAGCACTGAGATTCTTGGTGGGCTATGTGGTCATAGGTGAGTCAGCTGGGGCCCTGGGCCTTTCTCTGGCTCTGTGCATCCTCTTCCTGGCAGGTGTTTCCACCTGTCTAGCAGCAAAGGCAAAGTGTGGTTCTCTTGCTCTGAGAATGGAGTCAACATCCTCTTGCCTTTATGACTTTTGCTTCTCTGTCCCAGCCACTGCCCACTTCCTGTGTTTTTGGTGCACAGTGCCTCATACTGTAGGGATGTCCAACAGGAGCCATATGCCTCAATAGGCCACAGGATTCAGAGATCAGCCATGTGACCAAATTCTAGGTGATCAATATGTGTTTAGCAGGTATGGGGTTACAGATAATATAAAACGAAATGGACAGAGGCTTAAACCAGTAGGAAGAGCTGCTGTTCTCCCTGAGCCTGCAGTCTGGAGTATGTGTTACTGTGTTGGTTTGGCAGTTCCATACTGTCATCAGTGGTCCAAACTTTCTCCAAACTCCTACTCTCTATCCTTTATTTTGTGTTGGCTCCATTGTGTGGCTTGTCCCCAAAGCCTGCAAGATGGGTCCACAGTGAGAAGGAAAGAACAGGGACCATGATTTTCTTCACTGTTTGCTTCTTAATCATGGAAGAAAATCCTCAAAAGTCCCCAGTAGACTTTCACTTATATCTCCTGGGCCATGACTGGGCCCCACATCTATCCCAACGCCAGTCACTAGCAAAGGGGAGAGATTGGTCTGCCTGGCTCAGTCCATATGACTCATCCCTGGGTTAGAACACCTGCTGCCCAACAGACTCAGGGTCCTCTTAGCAAAGTGCAGCAGTGACTGAGAAATGGCTTTGAGGAGGTAGCCAGCAATATCTGCTCTGGTCTGTGGGGTGCTCACCAGAGAGGCCATGGTCACTGGATGCTCGGAGCTGCTGGAAGGGGAGAAGTACTTCCTGG
This sequence comes from Oryctolagus cuniculus, assembly GCF_051225735.1. Lineage (NCBI taxonomy): Eukaryota > Metazoa > Chordata > Mammalia > Lagomorpha > Leporidae > Oryctolagus > Oryctolagus cuniculus. The sequence goes on from NC_142873.1 coordinate 33,874,513, forward strand.
GAATCAGAAGTAGGTAGGACATGGGATCACAGTGATCTGTACTTCCCTAGGCTCCTTCTCATCTGTCTTGTCTGCTGGCCCTAACCAAGTTTCTTTCCTTTCTCAGTCACTGCCTAGCTCCTGCATTATTGGTGCACTGTGCCTTCTAGTCCAGGGATGTCCCCTAGGAACCACATGCCTTAATAGGCAATAGGATCCATGGATCAGCCCTGTGACTGTTCCAGGTGAGCTACATGAGTTTGGCAGGTACAGGACTGCAAATGTCACAAAACTGAATGGACAGGGGCTTAAACCAGTGGCAATTATTTTTTCAGCTTACCCATCTGCTCAAAAATATGTGAAGATGCACCGTTTCCTGTGAAATAGAGGTGGAAGGCAGCTTAACATTCAAAGCCCTCCTCCTCTTACAACAGCCTCACATCTGGCAGGAAACACAAATTTCCTGTTTTATCTCTTGGTACTCCCCTGTGCAGAACAGGTATCAATCAAGCTGGTCTGTTTTCTTTGTTTATTTGAAAGGCAGAGAGACAGATATAGAGAGACAGACAGAGATCTTCCATCTGGTGATTTACTCCACAAATACCCAAACTAGCTAGGGCTCAGCCAAGCTGAGGCTGGAACTGGAACTCAGTCCAGATCTTCCAAGCAAGTGGCAGGGAGCCAAGTACTTGAGACATTACCTGCTGCCTCCCAAGGTGCACATTAACAGGAAACTGGAATTGGAAGTGGAGCCATGACTCAAACCCAGACACTCCAGTATGGAATGTGGGCATCTTGGGTGTCATCTTAACCACTACACCAAATGCTGACTCCTGTCCGCTCAACATACCTCTGGGCATTTTGTCTTTACACCCTTCGTTACTCTTAAATCTCCTCTTGATGTGTCTGACCCTACAACTCTGCCTATTCAGTTCCTTACTATTTCCGGATCTCATTTATCATTTTCTTGGATAACATTTCCTTGATTGACCCACCAGGAAGTTTCCTCGAGTTTCTTTAAAATTTCTAAAGCCCTCATTATTTTCGTACCCTTGTGAGCCACAAAGAGGTGTTGGGTAGATGATTTTATGTAGGGTACAAGGCTTGAGCTGAATCTTAAGGACTGGGGAGGATTTGGGTTGGTGTAGTGGACACAGCCATGCAGGTAACCAGGGCAGGATGAAACCATATATAGGATAGAGTTTTCACTTTCCTGCTTTCCTTTCCCTTTCATGCATCTCACTACTCTTTCTCCAACAGTGTGTGGACTTGCCTTGTGGCTACCATATTGGGTAGCACAGATAGTAGTCATTTCCATTGCTGCAGAATGTCCTGCTGGATGGTGCTCATGCAAATGTCACTAGAGGAGATATAGGGGAGATATTCATGCCCATGAAATCTGGACATTCAAGGACAGTTCCTACAGTTCCAATCATCTCATTAGGTCGCTGAACTCTCTGAACTGGGGATGCATATTACAAGGATAGAAATGCAGGCCCTCTGCAAGCAGGCGTTCAGGGAGCTGATTCTTGCAGGATGCTCTGGGTAGTGCTGTTGTAGGCACTGGGATGGGCCACACCTCTGGAAGCGGTTTCCAGAGAGAGAGCCTAGATGCATAATCTTCACCCTCTTTTGGCTCAGAGCCTCTAGGAAACTGTAGTCCACTTGGTGAGATGATGCTCATAAGTGACAAATCAGGAGATCCACCTCCAGGTAGCCCTTGCTGAGTCTTTGGAGCCTTCACTGGGGAGGTGGTAATGCGTATAGACCACGTGCCTGCGCTGTTGGGGATCTCCATGTCCTGTTCCTTGGCTTTGAGTTGAGTGCATAGAAAGTACAGCTCTCCTCAGGAATCCAATTTCTTACAATCTTTGCAATGGCTTTCAGAAATTTTCATAAAAATGTGATGCAAAGGGGCCAGTGCTGTGGCGCAGACTGTTAAGGCCCTAGCCTGAAGTGCCGTCATCCCATATGGGTGCTGATTCTAGTCCCGACTGCTCCGCTTCTGATCCTGCTCTCTGCTATGGCCTTGGGAAAGCAGTAGAAAATGGCCCAAGTCTTTGGGCCCCTGCACCTACTTGGAATCCTGGAAGAAGCTCCTGGCTCCTGACTTCGGATCAGCTCAGTTCTGGCTATTGTAGCCATTTGGGGAGTGAACCAGCAGATGGAAGATCTCTCTCTCTCTGTCTCTACCTTTTTCTGTGACTCTGTCTTTCAAATAAATAAAAATAAATCTTTTTAAAAAATGTGATGCTCATAAAGACAGCAAAAGCCTAGTTATCAGAATAACCATCTGCTATTTCACCAACTATATTTAGAGATACCTCCTCATTTGCTGCTAACTACTGGTAGCATGAATATAACTGACCCCATTTTGTAGTTGAAAACATTCAGGCTCAGAGAGGTTAGTTAGCTTCACTGAGGTCACACAGCTAATAACTGATAGAATGGGGACTTGAACCCACTTTTTGGTGCTCTTTCTGCTACACCAGAGTTGCCCCTTACATGATATTTCAAAAAGATATTTGGGAGCATCAGAATGTTTGGATTTAATTCCTAGCTCCAGCTGCAGACTCCAACTTCCTGCTAATATGGCCCTGGGAGGCAGCTGTGATGCCCCAGGTGGTTGGGTGCCTGCCTGCTGTGTGGGAGACCTGGATTGAGTTCCCACTCCTGGCTCCAGCCCTGGTCAGCCCAGAAGTTATGGGTGCTTGGGGGATGCGCCAGTGGATAGGAGTTTTGTCTGTCTCTCTTTCTCTCTCTCTCTCTCTCTCCCTCTCTCTCTCTCTCTTTTTTTTTTAAAAAAGCATTTTAAGGTTCCTCTACCTTGCTTCATATTTGTACATATTGGTAGTGGATGTGGGAATATTTACTGATGATCCTACCAAGGCAGTAGCCACGTCTCTCAGTGCTATTCCTATGGCCTCACTATTGTGCCTGCTGTTTAAGGTAGGGTTTAGTTTATCCCGTCACTGCTCACTCCTGCACCATCTGCTCTAACATCTGTGATTATGGCTTTAATATCGGCCCAAGAACATCATGAGAGGAGAGTACCTCAGGCAAAGCATATCACACAGTCAAATATTGGCCCTTTGGTTTATGCAATATTTCAATGTAAGCTTGGTTCCTTTATTATTAGATCAAATAACCCAGGGTGGCCCAGACTTAGGCTGCTCTCAGTATGAGTTTCCAAGTATTTTACCTGCATATCTGGGAGGCTTTGCTTGCTAGAAATTAAAGTGGATGCTTGCTCTGAGTGTGCTCCCATTCCTCCCCCTCCCATTTACTTGTGGACATCACTGTAGCATTTCTTTATGATGGCTCTCCACATCCTGCAAGTTTGTCTCATCTCAAATCCTTCTTATTGGCAAACATCTAGAATTATTCCAATCTCTGACTCTAAAGCGCCCTCCGTCTATCACTCCATTTCTTGGCATCCACTGGAAAAGTTCTTTAGAAAACATGTTTACTCTTTCGTCTCCATGTCCTTCCACCCCCCTGAGGCTCTACGCTGCTGAGTCCAGTGGTCCACATTCAGTCCTCATCTTACACGACCTGTCAGCAGCATTGGATGGGTTTTATCACTCCCGTCTCCTGGAAACGCTCACTTGGCTTGGCTTCCACTCCATGTTCCTGTCTTCTCCCATCTCCCCGGTTTCTGCTTCTTGTTCTTTGTCAGCTCTTACCTGAAATATTTCAGTAGCTATCTAACTTTTCTCCTTCTGTCCTTGCGTCCCCCCCCCCCCAAGATATCTCAGTGCTGCCATGATAGAGATCCCATTGAAACTTCATCCTAGATATAGATCCAAAGAATTGAACGCAGGGACTCCTGTAAGTGCATGCACACACCTGCTCATAGCAGCGCTCTTCAGAGCGGCCAAAGAGTGGAAACAACCCCAATGCCCACCAGCGGATGAATGGATTAACAGAATGTGCGGTATATAATGCAGTATTATTTATCCAGAAAAGGGAATGGAGTACGGACAGGTGCAATTGAATGCAGTCAACCTAGGAAACATTATGATGCATGAGAGAAGCTAGACACTAAAAGTGACATATTATATGATTGCATGAGATCTCCATTATAGGTGGACCAATAAGGACAGAACACAAGCAAATGGCTTCCCCAGTGCAGAATGGGGGAGAAACTGCCTGTGGGTGAGAGATTTTATTTTGGAATGGTGGAAATATCTGGGAGGTAGAGAGAGTGGAGGTTGGAAACACTGTGAATATACTAAATGCCATTAAATCATTCCCTTTGGAATATGTTATGTGGATGTCACCTCTGTACATTAACAAGGAAAAAGAAGAAGGAAGTTTTATTGAAGATGTCCCTACTATGCAGAGTGCTCTCCTGTGGCTTCTAGAGGAAAAACCGAAGTCCTCCGTGTGACTTCCAAGGCTGTTTCTGGCCTGCCCAGCCTTCCCCCTTTGACTTGACTTTCAGCTCTCACCACTCTTCTCCTTGCCCAATCCACTGAGAGCCACACTGGATTCCATGCTGCTTCAAAAACATGCTGCTTGTCTTTCAACCTCAGGGCCTTTGCACCTGCCTTCCTCTCTTCCAAGGATGCTCTCCCCACAGGTACTGGTAAGGTTCACACCTTTGCAGCTCCCTCAGGTCTTTGCTTAAAGGTCTGCCCTGCTTTGCTTCTTCATTTTCATCTGTGCTCACATGACACTTCTTTGATACCTGTTTGTTTTCAATCCAATGTAGACTCCAAGGGCGGAGACTTTGGATTGCTTTGTTCACTGTTATATTCTTGCACCCAACAATGCCTCAAAATCAGCAACCAGAATGGCAGGCACCCAATAAATATTTTGCAAATATTGATAAATGTTTATGAATAAAAGCCATTTTCTTAAATGATCTGTCTTCTGGGTATTCCAATTTCCCTTCCCAATATTTGCCAATTATGAGGATCTCTGAGTGACTTTGTGAGGAATGCCATGGAATTCTTCATCCCCCTGCAAATGTCATAGGTGAGTTGGTCATGAGATTTTAATTGTTTTCCAGTTGTGAGAATGTGTGTGTTCAGCCAACCTTTTTCTCTCTACTCTTCCCAGTGACTGCAGTTTGGGGGAAGGATATTTTTCTTCAAGGAGATCAGGAAGGAATTGAGCCATGAGTGTAGTTTCCATAGTGGTATGCTTCAGTACCATAACAATGACCCGGTTTATTTGCAGTGTGGCACAGTTGGCACACTGGGATAGAGTGGTTAATACGGCGGGGATAGGAGCTGTTGCTGGTGCAGGCAGCCTCTTCACAGTGGAAGAATGTGCATGACTTAGAGAGATACTCATTTTGGATGACACATCCCCTCTTCCTGGCTGACTTGGCAATGTCTACTTATATTTATTTGAAAGGCAGAATGACAGAGAGGGACACACACACACACACACAGAGATCTTCCATCTACTGGTTTATTCCCCAGATGTCAGCAACTTCTAGGGCTGACCCAGGCTGAAGCCAGGGACTAGGAGCTCCATCTGGGACTCCCATGAGGGCGTCAAGGACCCAAGTACTTGGGCCATCATTTGCTGCCTCCCAGTTGCATTAGAAGGAAGCTGAATCAGAACTGTGAATTGGCTAAGACTTGAAGCAGCATTCCAATATGGTATGCGATCATCCCAAGCTGCTGCTTAACCAGCTACACCACGATGCCCGCTCCTGTCTGCAGCCTTTGAGAGACAGCTCCACAAAGTGCCTCTGCTTCCTCTTCCTCTGGCACCAGGGTAAAGACTCCATGCATTGGTGTATGGTTGTAGGGGAACTGCTGGGCCCTGTGTGATGAAGGCGAACTTTGTCTTGGAACAGTGAGAGGAGCTTCTGGTTTTTGTCCTTACTCAAAGGAACAGATCTGCAGCTTCATAGTTGTTCATCAGATTGCATCTTGGAACTGGAAGGTCTCCAGGAAGCAGGAAATAGTGGACTCCTGGGCCTCTTTTTCCTTTATCAGCACCTTCCTGCTGTTCCCATCTTAAGGATTCTGAGAGCTCACTAAACATATACATCCCTAAACTTGTTCTGTCTTCAAGACTTCCTTTTGTTTGGGGGGTACCCTACCTTCTCATTATTTATGTCTGTGGTGGAGAGGTGTGGTTACAAACATTTCTTCCAAACTTCCGGCTCTAGCACCCAATGAAACCAAACTGGATCCTCAATATAAGAGCGTGTGTGTGTGTGTGTGTGTATCAGTCATATGTTGTGAGCATGTACAAGGCCGTACTCAATGTCTTACACATAACTTGCCACTGTGATTTCAAACTAGGAATCCTGTTTCGCAGAGATTTTTGTGGTTCTTTTGCTCCTCATGCCTGTCCCTTTTTGGTAATCCTCTGAATGGAGCTGAGTATGGGGAGCAGAGCCATATGAAAGGCATCCAAAATGAAAATCATATTTCAGATTTGCACATGAGGGCTGTGGTTGGAGTTGGGTGGGGGTAGGGTGTTGGATGCCACTATACACTTGCCTTCATTCCTGCTGGCTTTTCCATTTGCACCCAGGCCCCACTTGCTTGTTTCAGCACAAACTCCAAGGTTGATGCTCGCTTGGGTTAGACCCAGCCTGGGGCTTTGCTCTCAAAGCCTGGGCTATTTATCAAGAATCAGAGGGCAATCGGGACCTTTTGTTCCTACATAAGATATTTCAGTATTGTTGATGGCCTCATTCAGCTCTGCCTTATCAGAAGGTTGGGTTCAGGTTTCTTTTTTTAATTTAATTTAATTAATTTATTTATTTATTGACAGGCAGAGTGGACAGTGAGAGAGAGATTTACAGAGAGAAAGGTCTTCCTTTGCCGTTGGTTCACCCTCTAATGGCTGCCGTGGCCAGCGCGCTGCGCTGATCTGATGGCAGGAGCCAGGTACTTATCCTGGTCTCCCATGGGGTGCAGGGCCCAGGTACTTGGGCCATCCTCCACTGCACTCCCTGGCCACAGCAGAGAGCTGGCCTGGAAGAGGGGCAACTGGGACAGAATCCGGCGCCCCGACTGGGACTAGAACCCAGTGTGCCGGTGCTGCAAGGCGGAGGATTAGCCTAGTGAGCCGCGGCGCTGGCCAGGTTCAGATTTCTTAGAACTTCCACTTTGCAGAGGGCAGCCCTATCACTGGATGCACAGAACCCTCAGAGCTGAGTGAGGCAGGGATATATTGGTAGGCTTGATTTGAATTCTGTCACCCCCATTTGCTATCTGTGCAAAGTTGAGCCAATTGCTTAAACCTTTTAAGTCCTACTTTTCTGCTTGTATAAAGGGAATGAGTTTGAAGCAGATGGATGACGTGGTCTGATTTAGTTCTTGGTAGGATGGCCCTGGCTGCTGTGTGGAATGTCTGCTTGGCAAGTGGTCAGAGGAAGCAGGTGTTCTCAATAGAGGCTGTTGAGGTAGTCTTGGAAGATAGGAGGAAGCATGGCCTAAAGTGGGCACAGTGAGGTGAGGTGTGCTCAGATTCTGCTTCTATGAGGGTACTTCTGACAGTGCATGGAAATGGGACTAAAAGATGTGTATTTTGGTGCAAGAATTGTTGCAAACCATGCATTTTTTTAAATAATATGTATTTCCACGGACTTTTTGAAGGTCCATCCAATGCATGTATTTCTAATTTTCTTGGCAGCAAAATACATTTGATTTTTAATTCCCTTTCCCATAAACTTTTTAAAGCACTCTTGTTTATAAAACATATTTGCAAAGAGGGAGAATATGTGATATAGCCTTTGAGTCAACATGCAATGCTATTTAAGTCTAGTGCCTAAGGAGGGGGGCTGGCCTTGTAGGTGTGCAAGACCCAGCAGACATCAAATGGCAAGGGGAAGTCCCTTTAGCAAGTCAGCATCTAAGAGCCTGGAGCAGGACTCTGAGTGGCTTCATGTAACTCTCTCCTCAGGACAGTGGGGTAACCACAGAGAGCTTTGCTTTTTCTCATTGAATGGGAGTCCAGAAGTAGGAAGGTTAAGGAAGGTGGGACTGCTCAAGATTGTTTCCGAGGATTCAGGCTTCTCTTTTTGTGCTCTGTATCCTTAATTGGTAGCTTTCATAGTTTTAGTGCCAAGATGGCTGTTTCATCTCTAGGTCCCACATTTTAACTCCAGACACGAAAAGAGTAAATGGCGAAGAGTTAAGCTAAGCTTAGCTAAACCAAGAGCTAAGGCTAATAAAAAGTGTGTCTCCTATTTCAAGACAGCAGTAGCTGTTTAAGAACTTCCCCTTCCTTGTCTCCACCCATGTGCTGTTTCACATGGTCACTTAAGCTGCAGGAGAGGCTTTGTCAGTCAGATTTTCAACTTGGAACGTGATTACCTAAATTTTGATTGCAGAAAGTTAAGTATTAAGTGATCATTGTGTCTTCCATAGTTTTAAAAACTTTCTTTTTTGCAACAAAAGTTTTCATAAAACATCCATAAACATTTACCATCACAGCCATTATTAAGTGTACAGTTTGGTGGCATTAAGTTGCACTCTTTCCATGTTTCAAAACTGATAAATTCTCAATGAATTAAACAACTCTCAATTAAACAATACCTCCTTCCAGCCCCCAGGAATGACCATACTACTTTCATCTCTGAATTTGACTACTTCAGGCACCATATGTAAGTGGACCCACACAATACTTTTCCAGTGGCACGGGCTTATTTTAGTTAGCATAACATATTCATCTTGTAGCAAGTGTCAAATTTCCTTCCTTTTTAAGGCTGAATAATAATATTCCATTGTCTACACCCAATACATGAGTGCTCCTGTGTGTGCACACAATTTTGTTTATTCACACACACACACCACATTTTTTTATTCATCTGTTGATGGGCACTTGAGCAAAATATTTTCACCTGTTTGACTATTGTGAATAACACCCCTCTGAATATGACATACAGTCATGTTTTTGAGTCCCTGCCTTCTTTCTTTTGGGTATATATACAGAAGTGGTTTACTGGATCATATAGTCATTCTATTTTTTATTGAGGAAACTTGCTCTAGGATTCTACAGTGGCTGCCCATTTAACATTCCCATGAACTGTGCACAATTTCTCCACATCCTTGTCAACTCTTGTGATCTCCTATCTTGTTCATGGTAGTCATCCTAAAAGATGTAGTGGTTGTCAGTCTTTAATGGGGAGGGAAAGAATTGAAATGGATGAGTAGAGAGAGAGAGCTGGAGAATAAAAAGACCTTAAAAAAGCTGAAGGGTAAAGATATGAACAAAAGAAGCCAAAACCATGCCACTTCCACTGGGTCAGACTTCAGGGAAGCCTTCATGGCGCTCCCAGGATACCCAGTGTCTTGCTGGGAAGGAAGGCAACGTAAGAGGTGAGCAGGAGCTTCTGGGCCATGGGCCTCCGTGCATAGGCTCTACCTCTGTGGGTCTCAGGGAGTGTGAATGAAGCATAGCAACCTTCTCTGGTATCAATTTTGCCTGTGTGTGATGAGGATCACAGTCAGGTCAAGGATCTGACTGACTTCTCACTTTAGGGATGGGATGTTCTGAGATCCTTGAACGGCAGGCATTCTGGGAATTCACGTGACCCGGAGATACTTCCTAACATCACATAGAGAGCAAAAGTCCCTCAGCAGCTCCCTGCTGCTTTTCTGTCACAGTGGACCTTTCTCTTCCCATGGCAGACCATGGTCCTGGAGCAGAGGCATTGTGTGGAGAGTGAGAGAGACTGTTGCAACCATCAGGGTTTTGAAAAACAAAAAAAATTTTTTGACAGGCAGAGTGGACAGTGAGAGAGAGAGAGAGAGAGAGAGAGAAAGGTCTTCCTTTTTGCCGTTGGTTCACCCTCCAATGGCCACCGCGGCTGGCGCGCCGCGGCCGGCACATTGTGCTGATCCGAAGCCAGGAGCCAGGTGCTTCTCCTGGTCTCCCATGAGGGTGCAGGGCCCAAGCACTTGGGCCATCCTCCACTGCACTCCCAGGCCATAGCAGACAGCTGGCCTGGAAGAAGAGCAACCAGGACAGAATCTGGCGCCCCGACTGGGACTAGAACCTGGTGTGCCGGTGCCGCAGGCTGAGGATTAGCCTATTGAGCCGCAGAGCCGGCCAGGGTTTTGAAAATTACCATGTGCGGGGCCAGAGCTGTGGCGCAGTAGGTTAATCTTCTGCCTGCAGCACTGGCATCCCATATGGGCACCTGTTCTAATCCTGGCTGCTCCTCTTCCAATCCAGCTCTCTGCTATGGCCTGGGAAAGCAGCAGAAGATGGCCCAAGTGCTTGGGCCCCTGTATCTGCATGTGAAGACCAGGAAGAAGCTCCTGGCTCCTGGCTTCAGATTAGCTCAGCTCCGGCCGTTAAGCCATTTAGGGAGTTAACCAGTGGATAGAAGCCCTCTCTGTCTCTCCCTCTCACTGTAACTCTACCTCTCAAATAAATAAATAACATCTAAAAAAAAAAAAAAAGAGAGAGAGAGAGAGACTTCAGAAAGAAAATTACCATGTGCTAGGCAGTGTACCAGATAATTTAGAAACCTAATCATTGGCCTTTAAATACATCTAGTCCTTACTGTATTGTGTGCTGTTGGTGTCAGTTGATACTCTGAGGAGTTCTTGAAATCTGACACTATATATGCTGGGTGCATGGCACAATGGTATTAATGTTGACCAAAGCAAATAGGACCCATGGAGAGCTCAGTGTTGCCCCCTGCTGGAATCTCAGAATCTTTCCCATCAAAACACCATCAACAATGCCCTTGTTCTTCATGCTTTACACACACATACACACACACCCACATCCCAGGAAGCATATATCCTTTGAAGGGAGCATATATTTTTGTATTGGCCACATGCCATCCAACCAAGCCAAAAATTGTGGAACAATAGGAATCTTGTGCCCAGAATATCTACTAAAAATACTTCATTCCCCTGTTCTGTTGTTTGCTGGGTACATTTAAGAGTGTCTCTGGAGGCTAATATGGATGGAGAGAAAGGAAAACTCACATTTTCAAAGGAAACCAAACCTTTCACTGCCTAAAAAGAAAACATACATTTTTCTAAGTGTCTGTTTTATGTTTCTTGCCATTTTTGCATGAATGTTTGACAATATGGAAAGTCCATGAAGTAAGTCATGCCACCTTGGCTTGAGGCATTGGAATCTACACTCAAAGTGCAGTGTTTTGCTCTGTGGCCTGACTTGTAGGTAGTTTACAGGTTTTGGCAAAGAAGGAGTGGGAGAGGGAAAAGGAAGCTTCCGAGGCGGAGAGGTGCACTGTCCCGTGATTTGTCTGTTCATCCAGCCTGTCTCTTGTCATCCACTTGTTTAATTGGTCAGAGCACTGTTCAAGAGCCCCCCAGGGGGCCAGTGTTGTGGCATAGTGGGCTAAGCCTCCACCTGTGGTGTAGGCATCCCATGTGGGTGCCTATGCATATCATGGCTGCTCCTCTTCCAATCCAGCTCTCTGCTTATGGCCTGGGAAAGCAGTAGAGGATGGCCCAAGTGCTTGGGCCTCTGCTCCTGCATGGGAGACCTGGAGGAAATTCCTGGCTCCCCGTTTTGGGTTGCCCCAGCTCTGGTCATTGGAGCCATTTGGGGAATGAACCAGTGGGTGGAAGACCTTTCTCTGTCTCTGCCTCTCTCTGTCTGTAACTACCTCTCAAATAAATAAATAAATAAATAAAATCTTTAAAAAAAAAGCCTCCCAGAGTTGGGGGTGGTGGCATTATGGCACACTGGATTGAGCCATCTCCTGTGATTCCAACATCCCCTATCAGAGCACGGATTTGAGTCCCAGCCTCTCTACTTCCAATCCAGCTCCCTGCTAGTGTGCCTGAGAAAGCAGAGGAATATGGCCCAAATGCTTGGAACCCTGCTGGTATTTGGAGAGCAATCTCCCAGATGGAAGATCTCCCTCTCTCTCTCTCACTCACTCACTCACTCTGCCTTTCATATAAACACATAAATCTTAAGCAAAAGAGCCTGGGGGAACAGATACATTGCCATCCGTGGTTGAGCTTCTTTTGTTTCTTGATCATTGAGCTTCTAGCTTCCTGCCAATAATTTTAGCTTTCTGCATGGTGTGAGGGTAGGTCATTGCTCCTTCCTGACCTCAGTTTCTTTCCATTTGTAAGATGAGGGGAGAGGCTGACTGATCTCCTGAAGGGTGAGAGGCACCTCACAGGGAGGGGAGCAAGGTGAGAACATGACGTCTCAGTGCAGGTCCACAGAGTGGTCAGCAGCCTCAGTAAGGAGCAGTCATCTGAGAGCTGATCGAGGGAAAGGGTCTGGCCCAAATATTTGTCTGATAATGTCAGCATTAACCAAATAGCAACTGCTGGTGCTGGTTGGCTAAACATGGAGCTGCCGACTTCCTGAACATATGCTGGGTGTTAGGCAATGAATGCGGGTGTTGGTCAACACTGGGTAGCTATGTCAATATTTACCTTGGGGTAAGGTAGACCATAGCCATGGCCGCCTGGGAGAAATGCACCCCCAGACTGCTCTCAAGTGCTCTGTCTTTGGTCTTTCCTATTTGTTTCTTGGTCTCTTCTCCACTAATGCATGAAAGACTTGTTAAAGGTCGATTTAACTTGTTATAATAATGAAGAATAGAACTTTGATATACATACGAAGTTCTGTTTTCAGCTCAATTGATCATCTTGAATTAAATTACCTCATTCAAATATTTACATGGGTAGATATGTTAAATTGATTTCAATAAAGGGAATTAATAGCTACTCTTTATTGAGAGCAACTAGTATATGACAGGTATCACAAATACATGGTGATATTTAATCTCCAAAATATCTCTTAAGATAGTTATGATGTCATTTTATAGATAAAGAAGCTAAGGCTCCAAGGCAGTGTGTGAGTTGCTCCCATTTTTAAAAGTGGAACCAAGATTTGAATGCAGGTGCATTCCTCCCACTATGTCTTGCTGACTGTGGAACAGAAGCTTTGTGAGAGCAAGAAAGTACTAAGTCTACCATTTCTAGGTAAAAATGCCCACTGCCTGCAACATTTATGAGAGGTGAAGCACCACGTACATTGCCCTGCTTTTTTTGGGATGCCAGTAGCTCAGAGAGGCCCTGGGACGTGCAGCCATCATCCTTAGCAGTTCTCTCTCCCACTCGTTCATCCCATTGTATGGTCCTCCATACAGCTCCCCAGGAGCTGCAGGGAGACAGACACTCTGATTGGCTCTGCCAGCCCCTTATTGTTTTCCATTTTCTCACCACTGCAGAGTCTTGAGACCGTCTCCTATAGAAGATCTTGCCACTTCTATTGTCCCTGCAGACTTTCCCACCGCCCCAGGACCACGTGCTCAGTGGCTTATTGTGGTGATGTTGGCTCAGCCTCAAGGACAGAGACCTTGAGCGAGCTGACAAGGTTGCTTGTGTCACTACTTCTAAGGCCACAAGCCATGCTTTTGGTTCCCAGTACTTTTGAATGGTCTTCTTTCACCATCTCTCCTTCAGTTTAGCCACATGGTCTCCCAGACTCCCAGCAGCAGATTTTCCAGCAGACAGTTTTGGCTTATGGCCAATCCTTGTCTCTGCCTGGGTGACCTCAGTTACCAAGTCAACATGGCGCTTAATGAATGCTGCTATGCTGCCCCCTGGTGGAGAGGGTGGAAAGTGAGCAGAATATAGATTCCTGCCTTCTTGGTAAAGAGCTACCCAAGACCTACTCCTTCTTTCTAAACTAAGGAGTTCATATTTCTGATTAGAATTTGTTTTGGTGACTCCAGAGGCAAGGAGGCATGATCTGTAGTACCCTATTGTCCAAGGCTACAAGATGCTCTGATTTCTTATTTTGGTGGGCACAAATGCTACACAACAGTTAGCTCAAATTAGCATCCGTGTGTTTACGTCACCCTACATCCTTCCACTTGGTTGTCTCTGGAGTAGAGGCTTTGAAAAAGCTTGCCTGAAGGTCTGGGAGACTCTGGGTCAAGGTCACCAAAATGTACTCCTTATTCAGGAGGGTTGTAATGGGATCCCCCTTGATATCCTTGCTTACTCCTCATGGATCATAAAGTTAGTAGCTCTGAGCTTGCACAAGGCTGTGCAGTATTCCTTCATAGGGAAGTTTTGTTGCCAGCCTGGAAGTAGATATGGGGATGGCAAGGCATCAGTGTATGTTGTCTAGTGGAAGATGAGGCATGGATGAAAAGTCAGGCAAGTTGATACTGAGTAGAAAATTATGTTTCAGTTCGTCTCTTGGTTTCTACTTTGATATATAGAACAAGAAGACATTTCAAACAACCGTGCCAGAACTGTTAGCTGGGTGTATTTGGATTCTCTGTAGAAATGAAATAGAAAGATAGAGATAGATTCAGATCAATGAGAAGAGATTTATTATGGGAATTGGCTCCTGGGATTATGGAGGCTGAGAGAGCCTGTGGAATACTGTCTATGAGCTGGAAAACTGGGGAAGCCAGTGGTGTAGCTCTCAGTTCAAGGCCAAAGGCCTGAGAACATGGAGGGCCAAGTGCAAGTCCAAGGGTCTGAAGACTGCAGAACCTATCAGGTGGTGCCTGTCCACAATGGCTGGCGGCAGATCTTCCTTACTCAATCCACTGACTCAAAGGCCAATCTCTTTCAGAAACACTCTCACAGATATACCAGGAAATAATGCTTTACCACCTAGTGGCATAGTCCCTTGCCTGGTCATGTTACTAGCTAAAATTAACCAGCACAGTTAGGTAAATCTAGATAAGTCCTGGTGGGTAGGCTGCACGCAGATACTCTCCTGAGCTCATTGCAGCAGGTGAGAACTCAGACCTGGCAGGTATTCTTGGCTCCATTACACTATCGAGTCAGGCCTCTGAGCCCACAGCCAGCACCACCAAAAAGCTGACCTCTGCCTTTCTTGCCTTGTTCAAGGCCTTGGTCCTGGGGCCCTACTTGCCCCAGTCCTGGCAGTGAGGGCATGTCAAAACATTCTTGTAAGAATTGAATGAAAAGATAAATTAATTTTGGAGAAAAAATGTTTGGAATGCATGCATAGTTTTTTTCATATACTAATCTAGCATGAACTCTTTGAAGACCCTTCAGATTTACTCCTATCCCACAAATTTGGTGAAATAACACATAAATACCCAGTTCCTGGCACTGAGTGGACATTCCATAAAAATTATTTTTCCTTTTCTTGTCTTCAGCAAGCTTCTTTTCCTTTGCAGTAACACAATTTGGGGGCCTTACATATATTCTCATGATGATGACTCCAGTGTGCAGAACAGTGGGTAGTTTTCCTATGATCATATAACAGACACCAAAACCCAGATGTCCAAAGGTGTCCTGGCGTGTTGTCACCTTGGTGACGTAGTTCCTGCCTGCTGGGCGTGCTCTGCTTCCCCCAGTTCTGGGTTTCTTTGTTGATTGTCATAGGTGTTAGGGCTCACACTGCTGGAGAAAAATAGTCTGTTAGTATGGGGCTTAGGAAACACTTAAGCACCAAGAACCAGCTTTGGGGTAAAAAAAAGAAAGATCTACAGGGGTTCGAAGACAGAGGCATGGCCAATAAAAATGACTGAAGATCATACCATGCCTTTCTGATCACAAAGTACGCCACACACAGGTTCTTATGGAACCCTCACCAACCCAGGCATGCAGGCATCGATCTTGGAGGCTGCAAGAGAGGAGGAGATGTGTGCTGAGTCAGACTGCTCAGAAGTGAGTCCAGGCTCCCTCACCTGAACTTGCAGGTGTGCAGCTTGCGGCTGTCCCAGGAGAGATGTAAGCAGGCTGTGGGGAGCAACCGGACTAGACTGAGTTACTGGAATTAAGACTTATTCTATGCATCTGCTCTCCCACAATATGGCGCTGGGAGAGAAGTAAACAGCTTCCGCACAGCTGCCTCCAGTTCAACTAATAAACTGTAGGACTTGCTATTGATTGGAGGAGAGCAGCGTACTCGGCGTGTGGGCAGCCAAGTTAGGATTGGCGGAGGAGGACTATAAAGGAGGAGAGAGACGGCATGCACCAGGAACATCTATGGGGAACATCTAAGGGGAACATCTGAAGGAACGCCTGTGCAGCCCCCAGAAAGCCGGCCGGCGGTGTGCCGCTCCCCTGCGGAAGTGGGGAATGTGGCTAGGGGGAACTGCCCTTCCACGGAGGTGGAAGGGATAGTAGCCAACCCGGGAAGAACCAGCAGCAAACCCGGGGAGGGCCGAGCAGACGAAAGAACAGCGCAGGGTCCTGTGTCGTTCCTCCACGAAGAGGGGGAGCGACATAATGGTGCCGTAACTCGGATAGGAAACCTAGGACGGATAGAAAACTTAGGAGGGAAGAAACGTGACTCGGATAGGAAACTTAGGACGGATATGAAACTTAGGAGGGAAGAAACGGGAAGAACTAGGGAAAATATCGGAGAGAGAAACTAGCAAACAGCCTAGGGAAAATATCGGAGAGAGAGACTAGCAAACAGCCTAGGGAAAAGCCGGACGAAAAAGGAGCCGGAAGAAGCTATTGAAAGCCTAGGCATAGACTCGGATACGGACTACGGGGGGAAGTTGGGAGAAATCTCTAAGGTCGAAAGCGAAAGTGAAAGCTAGAACAAACAGGCTCGGACGCGGACTGTGGGGAGAGGCCAGGAGAAATGAGGGAGGAATATTGTTGGAGGAAAGCTTGGGGAAACATACCGGGTAGAGAAAAGTGTTAGGGAAATTGAAGCCGCGGGGGGCAGGCCGAGGCGGATACGAAAGCCACTTTGGGATTCTCAAGTTAGCCCGGGAATAGGGGGCGAAAAGTTGAAACCAGAAGCTGAAACGTAAGCCAGATTGGGATCCGTCTGATTAGCCCGGGGAGCAAAGGACGGGAAGCCAAACCGTGGGGCGGAGACGTATGCTGGGTTGAATTCGCCAGGCTAGCCCGGGGAACTTAGATTGAATGCTAGTGGCGGACACGTAAGCTACGCTGTGTTACTCGCGGAAGCCGCCGCGTGCAGAGAGAGCACGGGGCGTGAATAGATAGGGAACGGGGCTGGCGCGAGGCCGTGGTGCAGACGCGAAGGGCGTGGAGACTGCGGAGCGCGCGAAGCCAAGCCGCGCAAAGCCGGGAAGCTGCGCAGATGAAAGAGGCGCGGGCTGAAGCGGCTCAGCCGGGAAGCCGCCGAGAAGTAGCCTCGGGGCGGGCAGCGGGAAGCTGCGGGGATAAGAGAAACAGAAGTTTGGAAGTGGAGTGAGAGAAATGGGAATGTTGGCAGACAGAAGTAAAATGGGAGAAATAGGAATGCCCGGAGATAGAGAAATAGAGAAATAGAAAGGCCTCCCTACAATACAACAATTAGAAGGCTTGGATTCGGTCTGCCCGATTAGTGAGGCGATGAGCACCTGGGCGGCTAGCAGCTTATGCGCCGCAGGTCACCGAAGACAGGCACGAATTAACATCAGTAAGGCCTCCCCGCAAAAAGGCAATGAGAAGGCTTGGATTCGGTTTGCCTGATAGGGCTTGTAAGCCCCTGCAGGCAGAGCAGAGCATGCGCTGCAGGGCACCGAACACAGGCACGCATCAGCGCCTAAAAACCTCCTCACAACATGGCGAAGAGAGGACCCGGATTCGGTTTGCCTGATTGATAGGACTTGTAAGAGCCTGTGGCAACTCTAGCAAGTAGAGCAGAGTGTGTGCCGCGGGACACCGAAGACAGGCGCGTATCAACGCCAAAAAAATAAAAAGAAAGGGGGATCTGTGGGGAGCAACCGGACTAGACTGAGTTACTGGAATTAAGACTTATTCTATGCATCTGCTCTCCCACAATATGGCGCTGGGAGAGAAGTAAACAGCTTCCGCACAGCTGCCTCCAGTTCAACTAATAAACTGTAGGACTTGCTATTGATTGGAGGAGAGCAGCGTACTCGGCGTGTGGGCAGCCGAGTTAGGATTGGCGGAGGAGGACTATAAAGGAGGAGAGAGACGGCATGCACCAGGAACATCTATGGGGAACATCTAAGGGGAACATCTGAAGGAACGCCTGTGCAGCCCCCAGAAAGCCGGCCGGCGGTGTGCCGCTCCCCTGCGGAAGTGGGGAATGTGGCTAGGGGGAACTGCCCTTCCACGGAGGTGGAAGGGATAGTAGCCAACCCGGGAAGAACCAGCAGCAAACCCGGGGAGGGCCGAGCAGACGAAAGAACAGCGCAGGGTCCTGTGTCGTTCCTCCACGAAGAGGGGGAGCGACACAGGCCACTGCATGGTGTTTTGGCCAGGCTTTATCCCTGCCTGACAGAGTGAGTGGAAAAGGAAGCAGGAGAAGGGGTAGAGAGGAGAGAGGGAAGGAAGGCAAGGAAGAGAAAAGAGGAGACCAAAGATGCTCAGTGCTGGCCCAAGCTAAGTGAATGAGTCTCTCCCCAGTGCCATTCCCAGCTATTTTTTTAAATTTAGTTATTTGCTTGAAAGGCAGAGTCACAGAGAGGAAGTGGCAGTGGCAGTGGCAGAGGCAGAGAGAGCAAGAGCGAGAGCGAGAGCGAGAGAGAGGTTTTCCATCTGCTGGTTCACTCCCTAGATGGCCACAACAGCCAAAGCGGGGTCAGGCTGAAGCCAGGAGCCTGGAACTCCATCTGGGTCTCCCACATGGGTGGCCAGGCTGAAGTACTTTAGGCCATCATCTGCTTCCTTCCTTAGAAGGGAGCTGGATCAGAAACAAAGGAGCTGGGACTGGAACCAGTGTGCCAGTATTGGATGCTGGCATCGCAAGCAGTGGCTTAACCCGCTGAACCACAACGGCAGCCCCAGGAAGATTTATAATGATGAGGGAAGTTGAGCACTATTGTGTATGCCTAGATGAGCTAGATGTTTCTGGAAATCTTGCCCAGATTTTGAGGCCACAGCCAGTTGTCCAGGCTCTGAACCCAGAGTGATGTCTCATTAGCATGCAGAGGGAGAAGTGACCGTGAGGGATGCCATGCAAAGCATTGGGAAGAGACAGGCTGTGTTTTAATTATGATCTGGACTTGGGAACAAATCCTTTACTCTGCTTGTCTGAGCCTTAGGGAAAACAACTTGTGGGAAGTGTGCAGTCGGCAGCTGGGTCCACAGTGGTACCCGTACAGCTGTGTACACATCTGGCACACAGGTGGTGGTGGGCCACATGTGCCTTTTCTCCTTGGATTGCTCTGGGGGTCAGTGAGGGTACCAAGAGCCATGGTAGGAAGGCGAGGTTAACCTGGTTGGACCTGGAGCTGGTGGAGAGGATGGAGAGAGCCGAGACTGCCCCCCTCTTCCCAGGTTGTAATCCCCACTGACCATGACCGTTAGTCCAGACAACTCCTACCACTTCCTCCAGCCGCTCCTGAGTCAACATGGCGGGCTGTCTTTGTCAACCTCACTCCAACCCTCCCTTCTCCAACTTCAGGGAAATTTTTTAAGTGGGGGATGAAATTAAGAAGGGAAGCACAGGAGGAGGAGATTAGCAGGGTAGAAGTTAGACAGGCACAGATGCCACCACCTGCTGCTGCAGATTCTCAAGTGCTTGTTGACTCCCGGGGAGCATTTGCCTTGAGTCTGTTTAACAGTCCATTCCAGGGCAAGGGGAGGAGAAGGAGGGCTTGGGGACAAAGGGCCTTTGACCGGCTCCTGGAAAAGTGTTGATTAGTTTGCTCAGGTTGGCAAACAGTGACTGGGGACATGGGGCCCAGGGATAAACTGGGTGGATTTTCTGCCCAATGCACAGCGTCCACATTGTGGGGAGGGAAGGAGAGGGGAAGAGAGTAAAGGCAAATATTCAAGGGGCTGGTGTGCCCAGAGGTGCAGACATGGAGAGGAAAACCATGCTGAGCCGCTGGGGTGAGGAAGGGGTCAGATGAAGGAAGAACTGCTGGTCCCTGGAGTTGTGTTTTGGGGGCTCTTGCATGCCTTGTGAGTGATGAAAGAGCCATGCCTTGGACTAACCCACCCCCAAACACAATCCACACCACTTTCTGAAGTTGAAGGGCAGGGTGTGTTTCCTGAGATGGGTGTTTCGGGGTGCTCCTGATGGCTAAGGGTAGGGCAGGGCAGTGTGGTGGCCAAAGGCCTGTGTTTGTGCAGCACCTGCACTTCCAAGCCCACAGACTGGAAGCTGGTTCCCCTTTGGACTCATGGGCGCTGTCTTCCTTCACTAAAGAGTGTGAATGGTGTCCCTCTTTTTTTTTTTTTTTTTTTTTTTAAAGTCAATCTGTGTGTCATGCCTCCCTGGGAACTTCCCCTTAGCTTCCTCTTTACTCCACCCTAAAAACACTTCCCTTCTCCCAGGACACTTCCAAGATAAATACTCTGTCCTAACTTAGAGTCATAAGCGATTGTTGCTTTAGAGCTGGGAAGTGATCAAATGTTTTAAGCGCTTCTATATCCTACAGCTTTATGTCACTCTATGTTGATTCAATGGGACACTGCTTTGCATTGTTCCTATGTCCTGTTTTCTGAAGATAAATCCCTGGGGGTAGATGTTATTTATCTGGTCGCTTTTGTTTTGTTGTATTTATGATCCTACAAGCACATGTGGTCCACCGGGTCGGGGATTTGTCTTGTGCCTTCCAGTGCCTATGGTAATGCCTGACATAAAACAGGCACTCAACATGGACTTGTTTATGTATGTGGATGATGTTGAAGTGGTGGGTTTTTTTCCTACCTTCCCTGTTAGGAGACAGAATGCATGGTGCAGGGTATACCAGAGATGCTTCTGAAGAAAGAAGAGAATTAATGAAAAGAATAATATGTGATCGGCTGAGTGTGAGAATGAGCTTTTGCGATGGGTTGGCCACACTTGGGTTGTCGTGGTAGTTGGCCTGTCTGTAGGAAAATGCTCTTCAGTTGTTCATGTTTCCTTAGTGCCTGCCAAGGTGGGGCTCGCTAGCAGAGCAAGCTGGCATCCGTTCCCTGGACCGGCCCTGAGTCAGCCTGTGTCTGTGCACGAGGAGCGGAGCGCTGCAGAGTTTCATGTGCTCACTCTGGCCGCTCCTGCCCTCCTTGCCATTCTTTCCCTTACACCATCTGGCCTTTCTGTCCACATGCATTGACTCCTCTGGTATGTGGGGACAAACACAGAGAGTTTCTGAGAGCGTTTTTGCCTCCTATTGTGCTGCTACTTTAACAAAGAAAACAACTCTTGAATTGGAAGCAGTATAAAGAATGCTATAAGGAACAAATTCAAGAAATATTTTTAGGGTTCATTTTCCCTGTGTTTAGGTCAGAGCCTTGACAAATGCAATTATGATATCATCAGCCAACTTAAAAAAAGAAAGAAAAAGCAGATTTTTAAATTTTAGGGCTTTTATAAGCTAATCTGTACTGTTATTGATATGGGTGACACAGGAGAGATGAGACATTTATTGGTCTCCTGTTATCTGCTAGCTCCTGTGTTAACAAGGGTAGACATTTGGCTAGTTATGAAGATGCCTGGTAAGATGCCTACGCTACGGCCGGCGCTGTGGCTCACTAGGCTAATCCTCTGCCTGTGGCGCTGGCACCCTGGGTTCTAGTCCTGGTCGGGGCGCCAGATTCTGTCCCAGTTGCTCCTCTTCCAGTCCGGCTCTCTGCTGTGGCCCAGGAGGGCAGTGGAGGATGGCTCAAGTGCTTGGGCCCTGCACCCCATGGGAGACCAGGAGAAGCACCTGGCTCCTGGTTTCAGATCAGCACAGTGCGCCGGCTATAGCGACCAATTGGGGGGTGAACCAGTGGAAGGAAGACCTTTCTCTCTGTCTCTCTCTCCCACTGTCTAACTCTGCCTGCCAAAAAAAAAAAAAAAATGCCTACACTGCATATCAAAGTGCCTATGATTTTTTTCTCAGCTCTGGCTCCTAATTCTAACTTCTTACCAATGCCGATCCTGAGAGACAACAGGTGATGACTCAAGTCATTGGGTCCCTGCCATCATCTGGGAGATCTGGATTGAATTCCTGGTTCCTGTGTCTGACCTTGGCCCAGCCCCAGCTGTAACAGGCATTTGGGGAATGAAACAGTGGATGAGAACGCTTTCTCTCTCTCTGTGTGTCTCTGTCTCTTTCTCTCTATCTCCATCTCTCTCTCTCTCTGTTTCTATCTCTGTCTCTCTTTCTCTCTCTCTCTCTGTATCTCAGTTTCCCAAATAAATAAGTAAAAATTTTAAAATTGGAAAAATTGATTTAAAAAAAGAAAGAGGGTGAACAAATTAGATCCACAGATCAAATCAAATCAGATTTTCTTTTGAGTCCCCAATGTGTGTAAGAGGCTGTGGAATATATAGATACTCTACAGGGCTTACTGTCTTGAAATTTGAGTTGTTCCCAGCATTGTGGCATAGTGGGGTAAAAGCTACCACCTGTAATGCCAGGATCCCATATGGACACATCTTTGTGTCCCGGCTGCTCCACTTCCCTCCAGCTCTCTGCTAGGGGCCTGGAAGAAGCAATGGAAGATAGTCCAAGTGTTTGGGGCTCTGCTACCTTTGTGGGAGACGGAGATGAAATTCCTGGCTACTGGCTTCTGTCTGGCTCAGTGCTGCCCCATGTGGCCACCTGGAAAGTGGACCAGCAGGTGGAAGATTCTCTCTCTCTCACTGTAATTCTGACTTTCAAATAAATAAATACATCTTTTTAAAAAAACTAAAAAAAGAAATATAATTTGTTGACAAAATATGTTTAATGAACATGAAATATATTAAATGATAAGGCAGGATTAAGATAATACTCTGAGGGGGCTAGTGCTATGGCATAGTGGGCTAAACCTCCACCTGCAGTGTCCCATATGGGCACTGGTTCTAGTCCTATATGCTTCTCTTTTGATCCAGCTCTCTTGTATGGCCTGGGAAAGCAGTGGGAGATGGCCCAAGTCTTTGGATCCAGGAAGAAGCTCCTGGCTCCTGGCTTTGGAATCAGCCCAGTTCTGGCTGTTGTGGCCATTTGAGGAGTGAACTAACAGATGGAAGACCTTTCTCCTTGTCTCTCCCTCTCTTTGTCTATAACTCTACCTCCCAAATAAATAAGAAAACGCTAAAAACAAAAAGATAATACTTTGAGTTCTCATGAGGAGGCAATAATTATAGGACCCTTGGAGCTGTAAGAGTTGGTCTGGCCTAATGTCTTCAAAACAGCCAAAGAGAAGAAAGTTAAACAAGGAGGAAACCTACTTGAGGGTTTGTGCACATGGTCATCTGCAGAGCTAGCGGCAGAAGCCAAGGCTCCAGACCCTGCTACATTTTGTATGAAAGTCTTGAGATATCTTCAAATACCTGCCAAGTGGGCCCCACATACAGCTCCTGGTATAGGCATGCAAAACAGAGGGCATTTGCTTCAGGCTGGGGTAGGGAGATGAGGGTAGGATCCAAGGAGAAGGAGCTGCTGTGTCATGGAGGATGGCTTGGGTTTAGATAGATTAGACAGGGACAGGCTTTCCCGAGGGGTGGAATCACATACATAAGGCCAGAAATGGGAAATGAAGAGTGTTATATGTAGGAGCCCTGGCATTATCAGCTCAGAGCCCCTGGGAGCCTCCCTCATGTTCCCTGCCTCCCAGCTGTGGGTTCTGTCCCTGTCTCCCTGGCTTCTCTATTGCTGTGTGAATGATGACTTTTTTTGTAAAATTTTATTTATTTTCATTTTATTTGAAAGGCAGACACACACCCCCCAACACACACACACACAGAAAGAGAGAGAGGGAGAGGGGGAGGAGGAGGGAAGAAAGAGAGAGAGAGGGAGAGGGAGAGGGAGAGGGAGAGGGAGAGAGAGAGAGAGAGAGACTGTTCTTACATTTACTGTTCACTCCCCAAATGGTATGAAAGCCAGTACTAGGTCATATTGAAGGTAGGAGCCTGGAACTCCATCCTGGTCTCCCACATAGATGGCAAAGACCCAAACACTTGGGCCATCATTCCTTGCTGTCTCTCAGGGTACACAGACTCGAACCAGGCACTGCAATATGGGCTGCTGGCATCCCAAGCAAGGAATTCAAGCACCATCTCCAGGAGTGCTGGTTCTAATGGTTTCTCAGCTTCTCTTTCATTTCTCCATCATTTCCATCCCACCTTTCATTCTGCCACGGGTTACTTTCCCAGACCCCCTCTATCACTATCACTCCTCCCAGGCTCCAGTGATCAGTATTCTGTGTTCATGCTGATGTTTCTCTTAGCTTCTACTTATGAGAGAGAACATGTGGTATTTGTCTTTCTGTGTCTGACTTACTTCACTTATCATGATGTCCTCTAGTTCCATCCATTTTGCTGCAAATCATTGCCTTGCAGGATTTCATTTTTAATAGCTGACTAGCATTCCATTGTGTGTGTGTGTGTATGTGTACATGTACACTGCTTTTTAAGTGGCCTGGGAAGGCAGTGGAGGATGGCCCAAGTGCTTGGGCCCTGCACCCGCATGGGAGACCAGGAGGAAGCACCTTGCTCCTGGCTTCGGATTGGCTCAGCGCCGGCCATAGCAGCCATTTGGGGGGTGAACCAACGGAAGGAAGACCTTTCTCTCTGTTTCTCTCTCTCACTGTCTAACTCTGCCTGTCAAAAAAAAAATCCATTCATATGATGATGGACACCTTGGTTGATCCGTATTTTGGCTATTGGAACAGTGCTGCTATAAACATTCTGGTGCAGGAATCTCTCTGATATAATGAGTTCATATATTTTGGATATATACCCAGTAGTGGGATTGTTGAGTCTAGTGGCAGTTCCATTGTGAGTTTTGAAGGAACTCTCCATATGGTTTTTCATAGTGACTGCACTAATTTACATGCCCATCAACAATGTATTGGGGTTCTTCTTTTTCCACATCCTCTGGTGGCATTCCCTGCTTTCTGCCTCTTTGATAGCAGCCAGTCTGACAGGGATGGGGTGCTACTCACTGTGTTTGGATTTACATTTCCCTGATGTCTTTACATTTCCCTGATGTCTAGTGGTCATGAACATTTTTTCATGCATCTGTTAAACATTTGTATTTCTTCTTTTTAGAACTGTCTATACCGGTCCGTTGTCCATTGCTTAGCTGGATTGGTTGTTTTTTGTTGTTGTTGAGCTTTCTGAGTCCCTTACATAGTCTAGATATTAATCCTTTGTCAGATAAGTAGCTTGCAAATATTTTCTCCCACTCTATTGTATATG